>NW_006779962.1:1948145-1967212 GCF_000442215.2 Lipotes vexillifer | reverse complement strand
AAAAAAAAAAAAAAAAAAAAAAAAAAAAAGAGGACCTCACAGGTCATTTTAAAAGTTAAACATAATAATGCATATAAAGTGCTTAATGCATAATAACAACATAGAATATCCATGTGGCCCTATGTGCTGGGCATCCTTCATTTAGCCTAATGTTTTGAAGGTTCATCCCCATTGTAGCATGTATCAGAACTTCATTCCCTTTTATGGCCAAATGGTGTCCCAGGGTATGGATAGACCAGATTTTGTTTATTCATGCACCGACTGATGGACCTTTTAACCCAAGCTCTTGAGCAAGGTCACATTCTTCTGGGGTGGCCCTTGGCCAGTGAATGAGCATGGACGGGTACCAGGGCCTGGCCACTTCTGCCCCACACAGCCCTCCCTCAGGAGGTCCCTGCTGGGCTGGTGGAGTCTGGGTCAGCCTGCTTCCTGATCCCATGGCTCCCCCTGCCCCATCCTGCTTCATCCCTTTTCCTGGCTCAGCTCTTACCCGCTCACAAAGCCTTTTCCACCCCATGACTGTCTCAGCCTCTACTTCCAGGAGAACCCAACCTGTGACACGTGCCCTGAAAGGCACCAGGAGCCTTAAAGTATCCGGTCCCATTTATGTGAACACAACTTCCTGTTTGCATGCCCATCCTCCACCAGGCTATAAGCTGTGAGGCAGGGACCAGTGCATTTGTGTGGCAGTGGAAAAAAGGGGACTGGCTTGGACATGGGTTCTGAGGTCAGAAAGACCTGGGTTCAAATTCCAGCGCCACCTTCTGGCCCACTGTGGGACCAGCCATTTTTACCCTCCAAGTCTCCATATGCGAGGACTGAAAAAAAAAAAAAGTACCTTGCAAAGTTATTTTAAGGATTAAATATGAAAATCCATACAAATTGCTTAGTGTGTGATGATAAGACAGAATATCTACGGGGCCTACATGGCAGGCAGTCTTCTAAGACTTGACCTACCTTGGGTCATAACTCCTCATTGTGACCTTACAAGGGGATTATTATTATGCCCATTATAGCATGTGAGAAAACTGAGGGACAGAGAGGTTCAACCTGCCAAAGGGCCCCGGCTAGAAAGTGGCCGTGATGGTTAATTTTGTATGTCAACTTGAATAGGCCATAGGGTACCCAGATATTTGGACAAATATTATTCTGGGTGTATCTGTGAGAGTATTTTTGGATGAGATTAACATTTAAATTAGTGGAATACAGAAGAAATTAATCCAACATTTTAAATCAACTATACTTCAATAAAATAAATTTAAACAATTAATTAGTGGAATGAATGAAGCAGATTGCCCTCCCTAATGTGGGTGGGCCTCATCCAATCAGTTGCAGGTCTAAATAGAACAAAAAGGCTGACCCTCTCCCGAGTAAGAGAGAATTCCTCCTGTCTGCTTGCTTTTGAATTGGGACATTGGCTTTCTCCTACCTTCAGATCTAGTGGGGTGGAGGTGGGATCGACAAGCTCATGTACCCCATCCTCAAGGCTCACTGGACCCCACTTCAGCCTTCCTGTCTTTTGGCTCTTCCTGGGGCTCCTGCTTTCGGACTCACCCCACAGATCTTGCAGCTTGTCAGTCTCCATAATCACATGAGCCAATTCCTTACGATGAATCTTTCTCTCTCTATATAATACACATCCATTGGTTCTATTTCTCTGGAGAACTTTGCCTAACACAGTGGTGGAGCCAGGATGCAAACGCAGGCAGCCGGCTCCAGTGTCCATGCAGCTGAGCACAGCACACCATCATGAATCTGCTGAAAGATGAAGGAAGGAAAGAAGGAGGGAGGGAGGGGGTAGGGAGGAAGGAAGGGGAGAGGGAGGGAGGTCTTGGCGTCCACTGCTCAGCGCAAACCCCAAACCTCAAATCCCAAATGTGTGGCTCTCTGGGCTGAGCTGCAGAGTCAGCTGGAGTCAGAGCCACCTTCCTCTGCTTTAAAGCAGATCAACTGGAAGGGCTGTGGGGCAGGAGATGGGCAGATGCTCTGCCACGGGGGCCTCCACCATGTGCTTTCCTCTCAGCCGCCCTGCTACCGGGCGAACGGCCCAGGCACTGCTCCAGGAGCAGGAATTTGCTTCAGGGACCAGAGAGCAGGGTGAGCACGACCTGGACCCTTGGACCTCCTGGGAAACAAGTGCACTCACCTCGTTGCCGGTCCCCAGAAAAGGGAAGCCGAGGGAGGGGGAGGGGAATTAATTTCCAGGTTTCCTTTCCCAGAGCCAGCCTCCCTCAGTGACAAACGGCACATGAAGACCTGCCCTGGTGAAGAGTTACATAAGCATGTCCCGGCCACCATCAGAATCTCCACTCTTGACTTCTCCACTCCCTATTTTTTTTAATAAGGTGCTACAGAGAAGCTTTTGCTTTGACCCTTTCCACAGCTAGAGATTTCCTCCATGAATCTCTCTAGCGAAAAGCATTTTACTTCTTGGCTTCAATTTTTAACCCTTTGCCGCTCATTAATCTCCATCACCACGATCACCGTCATTGCAAACCTTTCTATACTTACTCCGTGCCAGGCACCTGCACTAATAAGCATATTACACATGTGTGTTGTCCCATTTAATCCGAGTAAGGTCCTGTGATCCTGCCCATCTCAAGGGTGAAAAAACTCAGGCTCCCAAGAGGTTAAGTGGTGCCTCCAGGCTGGGCTCCAGGTCCAGCTGCCTTTAGGTCGCTCTTTCACTACCTTCCTACCCGTAAAATAGCATCACTTGTTCCCTGCAGCTGTTGGAACATCCCTGGTCTCTGGTGAGAATCAGAAAGTGGGAAAGGGACCGACCCTGAAGCAATTTAGGAGGGGAGCGAGTGGGGTGAGGTCCACACTGTCCATGCACCCCAACCTCAAGGTTCACTGAACCCCACCTCAGACTCCTTCGGGCCAAAGTCACCACCTCATCTGTTTCCTCCATCACCTGACGGACGGCTCCCCAGCCGCTGGGACTCCCTCCTCAGTTTGTCTGCCTGAGGATGCCGAGCACAGCTGCCTCTCAGGGTTAAAGATAAATAATGTGGATTCCAAAAGATCCTTCATCCCCAGTCGCAGCTGTCTTGCCTAAGGATTCCACCACTGTGTTTGTTAAACCCACACTTTAATTACTCCAAAATTATGTTAAAACCTTGCATAAATATTGCAGTGACATCTTCCGAAGAATTTCATTACAGCAAGTTGGGTTGCTGCCAGAGCTTCGGTTAAAGAGTAAGAGGAGAACAGACACATGCAGAAAAGATATTGTTTTCAAGATAAAAAGGCAGGGAGGTCATCCTTTGTCAGATCACCCAGGTGTCAAAGAGAAACAGACTCTCCCATTTCACAGACTGAAGGGGGAAAATGCCCCTCGGCCCTCCAACCTAATAGGTTTTACTTCTCGAAAAACCTAAATCTGATTAAATATTAATAACCAGTGGTATTAGTTAAGCGGGGAAAGTCCATCAAGAGAACCCCAATATGTTTACAGTGTCCCCAGGAAACGGGAAATTCACAATCAAGTGTGTAAATGTTCTAAAACAGGGTCCTGAATATTTTATGAATATTTGTCATAAAACAGAAATAATAACCACTGTGCAGAGCTATTAGAATTAATATTTATGCTGCCCGCCATGAAATATTCATGGGGACAGAGAAAGGGGGGGGGCCAGAAGACAAGAATTAATTTACATTGGGCTCGGTTTACCCGCTGGCTTGATGTTTAAAGACGGTTGACAAGCCTCCGGATGAATCCGCCAGTCACTTCCCTTCCTCTGCTTTAAAGCAGATCAACTGGAAGGGCTGTGGGGCAGGAGATGGGCAGATGCTCTGCCACGGGGGCCTCCACCATGTGCTTTCCTCTCAGCCGCCCTGCTACCGGGCGAACGGCCCAGGCACTGCTCCAGGAGCAGGAATTTGCTTCAGGGACCAGAGAGCAGGGTGAGCACGACCTGGACCCTTGGACCTCCTGGGAAACAAGTGCACTCACCTCGTTGCCGGTCCCCAGAAAAGGGAAGCCGAGGGAGGGGGAGGGGAATTAATTTCCAGGTTTCCTTTCCCAGAGCCAGCCTCCCTCAGTGACAAACGGCACATGAAGACCTGCCCTGGTGAAGAGTTACATAAGCATGTCCCGGCCACCATCAGAATCTCCACTCTTGACTTCTCCACTCCCTATTTTTTTTAATAAGGTGCTACAGAGAAGCTTTTGCTTTGACCCTTTCCACAGCTAGAGATTTCCTCCATGAATCTCTCTAGCGAAAAGCATTTTACTTCTTGGCTTCAATTTTTAACCCTTTGCCGCTCATTAATCTCCATCACCACGATCACCGTCATTGCAAACCTTTCTATACTTACTCCGTGCCAGGCACCTGCACTAATAAGCATATTACACATGTGTGTTGTCCCATTTAATCCGAGTAAGGTCCTGTGATCCTGCCCATCTCAAG
Organism: Lipotes vexillifer; assembly: GCF_000442215.2. NCBI lineage: Eukaryota > Metazoa > Chordata > Mammalia > Artiodactyla > Lipotidae > Lipotes > Lipotes vexillifer. Next base: position 1,962,797 of record NW_006779962.1, on the reverse strand, counting down.
GGTGAAAAAACTCAGGCTCCCAAGAGGTTAAGTGGTGCCTCCAGGCTGGGCTCCAGGTCCAGCTGCCTTTAGGTCGCTCTTTCACTACCTTCCTACCCGTAAAATAGCATCACTTGTTCCCTGCAGCTGTTGGAACATCCCTGGTCTCTGGTGAGAATCAGAAAGTGGGAAAGGGACCGACCCTGAAGCAATTTAGGAGGGGAGCGAGTGGGGTGAGGTCCACACTGTCCATGCACCCCAACCTCAAGGTTCACTGAACCCCACCTCAGACTCCTTCGGGCCAAAGTCACCACCTCATCTGTTTCCTCCATCACCTGACGGACGGCTCCCCAGCCGCTGGGACTCCCTCCTCAGTTTGTCTGCCTGAGGATGCCGAGCACAGCTGCCTCTCAGGGTTAAAGATAAATAATGTGGATTCCAAAAGATCCTTCATCCCCAGTCGCAGCTGTCTTGCCTAAGGATTCCACCACTGTGTTTGTTAAACCCACACTTTAATTACTCCAAAATTATGTTAAAACCTTGCATAAATATTGCAGTGACATCTTCCGAAGAATTTCATTACAGCAAGTTGGGTTGCTGCCAGAGCTTCGGTTAAAGAGTAAGAGGAGAACAGACACATGCAGAAAAGATATTGTTTTCAAGATAAAAAGGCAGGGAGGTCATCCTTTGTCAGATCACCCAGGTGTCAAAGAGAAACAGACTCTCCCATTTCACAGACTGAAGGGGGAAAATGCCCCTCGGCCCTCCAACCTAATAGGTTTTACTTCTCGAAAAACCTAAATCTGATTAAATATTAATAACCAGTGGTATTAGTTAAGCGGGGAAAGTCCATCAAGAGAACCCCAATATGTTTACAGTGTCCCCAGGAAACGGGAAATTCACAATCAAGTGTGTAAATGTTCTAAAACAGGGTCCTGAATATTTTATGAATATTTGTCATAAAACAGAAATAATAACCACTGTGCAGAGCTATTAGAATTAATATTTATGCTGCCCGCCATGAAATATTCATGGGGACAGAGAAAGGGGGGGGGCCAGAAGACAAGAATTAATTTACATTGGGCTCGGTTTACCCGCTGGCTTGATGTTTAAAGACGGTTGACAAGCCTCCGGATGAATCCGCCAGTCACTTCCCGCAGCAGCCAGTGGAGTGGAGGGGGTGGGGACGGGTCCGGGCTGCTGACAGCTCACAGATTGAGTTTCTGACAGCCCTTAAAAAACCTAAACGGCCCCCCACCTTTTTTCCCTTCTTCCGTTGCCCAAGGCGCTCTGTTCTGCCACCGAGAGCATCCGAGCTCCCCTTCCATCTGCTGAAATTAACGAATTAATGAGCGCGACCCCGCTTTACAGTGGGGCCCTATGAATGTTTACAGGCGATTAAATTATAATGCGGGGCGGCTGTATAATTCATGAACCAATTAAAGGAAGTGTTAGTTGATTTGATGGGATGAGGACGTACAAAATGCATTTAACTAATGGGGAGCCACGGGCTGCGAGGGCCGGCTCCCCGTCTCTCGGATTACGCGGCTAATTGCCGCACTTTATGGGGCTGTCACTGATAGCCATGCATATTTCATTGTTCTCAAATACTTCCATTGTGTGCGTCCGTGTCGCGGCTGTAATATGGAGAAGCCCGGCCAAACTTGGCTGTAGTTACAGCGGCGGGCTGCGGCCGAGGCTGGAAACCCGAGCTGGGGCATCGGGTGTCTCCTGCCATTAGGTGATTAAAAGGGCTCAGCGTAGGATCGCCTTTGGTTTATACTGACAATTCCGATGCTGGCTTCAGGACAGTGGCCACACCAGGGCCCTGACCCCCTTTTCTGTGGGGGAGGGGGGAGGGGAAGTCCACAGCCGCTGTATTGTTCCCAGCACGCCCACGTCTAGAGTTCAGGGGTCCCTTGGGTCACCCAGAGGGCCCAGTGTCCCCCAGGGCAGTTCACCAGGGATGCATCCTGAGCTAAGGGCTTCCTCCAGGCCCGACTTTGTCTGTCGGCACCAGGTTGCTGCTCAGGGTTTCATTATTCGCAGTTAGGGGCAAACTTGGACCCATTGTGAAGCTCTGCCATCAGCACACTGCCGTGTGCTTGGAAGGAAATCGCAGAGAAGAGGAAGACTTTCCTGATGCTCCGGAAGAGAGAACTCGAGTCCACGGTTCTGGGCCTGAAGGGCAGGGAGAACGCGGCCCAGCGGGGTGCCTGGTTCTCAGAGACGCCACCTTCATGCCAACCATCCCGGTTCACTCTTTGAGGCCTGGGCGAGCACCCCCCAATGCACGCCAGACCATCAGAGCTCTGCCTCAAGGGTCTGCTGCTCTCAGTAGCCTGGCCAACTGGCCGGCGTCTGAAATGGCTCCGCTCTCTCCCCTGGCTTCTAAGTCTGGATTTCACGGGCGCTAAACACATGTGCGCACATGACACACACACCCCTAAAATAAATGATTTAAGAACCCTGGGATTCATATCTTCAATCCCCTGGTGGATGCCTGAGAAAGAATTTCTTTTGCTTCCACTTTTGGCACCCAGAGCTGGGAGGAGAGACTGGCCAGCGGCCAGAAGCCGCACTCTCAGATCAATGCTCACGTGCTTTCTCCACATCCGCACTCAAGAGCTTTGTGACCCTGGGCAAGCCTCAGGCTCTCTGGCTCCATGATGGGGATGGAGTTGAAGAGACTCGGCCACACGCTTAGGGTTGGGTCCGGCAAGTAATAACAGCCCACGTTATTTCAGCCAATATCATTATCGCGTGATATTAGAGATTCTAACTTATGCAAGTAGGGAGGCCAATCTCACCACTTTTCTCCTCTGCAATGCACATCGTGGTCAGGGTCGGCCTCCACCCCGCAGCTGCACATGAATGCTCTGCTGTCCAATGAAGTGACTGCTGGTCTATCAGAAGACCCAAGGAGTCAGCAGACCCTCCTCTTACAAGCATGGGGCGTCTCTTTGACTAGATCCAGGTGGAGAGGCCGCAGGAACCGAGGGACCACGGGTGAGAAGAGCACCCAAACAGTTGCCACTTCAAGGATGGAAGAAGGGCCAAAGGCAAGCTAACGGAAAGTAAGTTAACTCGGCCTAAATTATCTCCTTGCAACCTACACTTAAAGAGCAATGGGTAGTCGAGGTGGATTTAATGCATTCTGGTTTAAAAGAAAACCAAAGTATCATTCATCAAGTGCTTACCATGGGCAAACAAACATGACCTTATATCATCTTGCGAGGTAAACAGTAGTATTCTCAGTGCACAAACGGGGAAGCTGAGGCACAGGGCAACCAACCATCTTGGTTCAGGAATTTCTTCCAAGCAAATACTTGTGTTGACATTGGTGAAGAGGCCAAGACGCACTCTTAAATTTAAAACAAAAAGTTATATAATAACATATATTATACGAGCCTGTTTAACAAGAGAAGTAAATCTAGAAGGATGTGCACCAAGCTAGCCATAATGTTTATTTTGGGGGGAGGGAGTGGGGCAAAAAGGGGACTTTTTACTTTATACATATCTGCTTTCTTTTTTTTTTACAATGAGAATGTATTATTTCTACAATTAGGAAAAACGCTAATTATACAATAATAAGAAAAAGCTAATTTTTAAAAAGGGAAATTATAGATTTTAAGCTAAGGACCAGCATGATGGTGCGAACGCATATGAGTGGACCAGGTTTTCTTGTGCACACAATGTACAGAGTTATAGTTTAATGGGTCCAGGCACCAGCCTGACACCCTGACATCATCATGGAGTCAGCACTTCATTTCACAAGAGCGGGCAGACTGGAGACAGGACACCACAGACGGTGGCCACCGAGAGCCACAGTGAGATGAATCTGTGTGTAGACCACACTGCTCACCTAATCTCCCACGTGCCCAGGTGTAAGAGGGGCCAGGTGAGAAAATAGCTCAGTGCAAACCAATGCTTCTGCTTTAGGAGAATCAACTTATGTTCATTCATTAAACAAATATTGACCCAGTCCCTCCTGTGTGCTAGTCACCCACTGTCCCAGGTACCACGGACCTAGCGGTGAACGAACCAGACACGGTCCTGTCCTCACAAAGCTTCCAAGGTGTTCTCGTATACATACGAACAAAGATTTCCTGTTCCTGGCACTTGGGTTTGGTCCTGCTATTAAAAGGTTAAAATATGTAGTATGAAAAGACCAGTTGGCAACCAACACAGAGATGAGATGCACGAGGTATTTGGCAAATATGGTTCAGGCAAGGTGAGTGAAGCACACGCTAATGTCTGAAGCTGATAATTTTCCAGTGAAATGGCTGTTGTTAATCAGCTAATATTGACACTATTTGCTACGGGCTAAGCATGCTACAGATACAGCGAGTCCCCCACACATGAACGAGTTCCGTTCCGAGCGCGGGTTCGTTAGGTCCAATTTCTTTGTAAGTCCAACAAAGTGGCTAACTTTGTTGGGTGCCTAGGCTATAGGCACCCAACTAACACAATCGGCTAGAGAGTACTGTACTGTAATAGGTTTATAATACTTGTCACACAAATAATACATAAAAAGCAAACACAAAAAATAAAGACATTTTTAATCTTACAGTACAGTACCTTGAAAAGTACAGTAGTCCAGTACAACAGCTGGGATACAGGAGTGGCATCGAATGAACAGGCAAAGAGAGCTACTGACCAGAGGAGGGAGAAGAGGTGGGAGATGGTAGAGCTGAAGGATCGTCAGCAATAGGAGACGGAGGGCAAGCTGCGATTTCACTCACGCCTGATGTTCGCATCTTTGAAAGTTCGCAACTTGAAGGTTCGTATGTAGGGGACTTACTGTATAATGTTATGTCATGGAATCTCTCCCTGTACCAGGGAGGTACAACTATTATGCCCCATTTGATGGGTGTGGGAACTGGGGCTCCAAGCAGTGAGTGAAACTCCCAAGGTCACATCCTCTTTAACAGCAGACTCTTTTTTTAAAATAAATTTATTTATTTTATTTATTTATTTTTGGCTGTGTTGGGTCTTTGCTGCCGCGCGTGGGCTTTCTCTAGTTGCAGCGAGCAGGGGCTACTCTTCGTTGTCACGTGTGGGCTTCTCACTGCAGTGGCTTCTCTTGCTGCAGAGCACGGGCTCTAGGCGGGCGGGCTCAGTAGTTGTGGCACGCGGGCTCAGTAGTTGTGGCTCACGGGCTCTAGAGCGCAGGCTCAGTAGTTGTGGCACACGGGCCTAGTTGCTCCGCGGCATGTGGGATCTTCCTGGACCAGGGCTTGAACCCGCAGCCCCTGCATTGGCAGGTGGATTCTTAACCACTGCGCCACCAGGGAAGTCCCAACAGCAGACTTTTTGAGCTCAGGTTAGTTGGACACCCCAGGCTGAGCTGTAACCATTGGGCCACAGCGCCCCTCTGGATGCTCTTGTGCAGAGCACCTCGTAAACAGCTCTGGCTCCTCACATGCCCCGTGCCTGGCATCACGCTGAGGATGTGCAGACACCACCTCCCCATTTCACAGATGAGGCAACACACTCCATCACCCTCCAGAGCATTTTCACTGCCTGTATTCAAAGGAGACCTGTATTCTGCTTTCTGTCTCTGTGGGTTTACCTGTTCTGGACATTTAGTATAAGTGATCTCACATAGGACGTGACCTTCCGTGACTGGCTCCTGTCACTCAGCATCGTGCTTTTGAGGTCGAAGTCGTTCTGAAACCAGCCCCATTTTACAGATGAGAAAATGGAGGCTCCACAGAAGGGAACTTGCCCAAGGCCATGAAGCCAGTCAGGGGCAGAGCCAGGCTCCGACCAGGTCCATCTGATTCAAGAGCCCATAGCTGTACCAGCTCCGTGTCTAGGCTCTCAGTTTCCTTTAAATGATTTGTTTCAGGAGGAAACGACTGAATGTGCGCACGTGTTCAGCTCATCTCCTGGGTGTTGGAGGGACCTGGGGAGACCCCCCAGCCCCTCCACTGCCCCGGCTCCTGACTCCCCGGCCACACGGCCTCCTTGCTGCCAGAAGCACACTCTCCGCACAGGTGGCCCCTGGCCCTCGGACTCCCAGTGGCCACGGGGCCACCCCTTTCATTGATCCAGAGCTCCGCTGAGACGTCTCCCCCCGGGCCCCAGTGGTGAGCAGGGTCCCGACCTCTCACGCCTCCTGCTTTGTTCCCCTTGAAGCCGCCCTCCCTGGGAGACATCACAGATGCATCTGTTTGTGTTTACTCTCTGTAGGCACAGATGTGTCTGGGTTGTTCTCTGCCCTACTGTCAGCTCCTAGAACTGTGCGCAGCACACAGTAGGTGCTCAATAGACGTTTGTTGACTCAACTATGTTGTCCTCAAGAATCTCGCCCTGGGACTTCCCTGGTGGCGCAGTGGTTAAGAATCCGCCTGCCAATGCAGGGGACACGGGTTCGAGCCCTGGTCCGGGAAGATCCCACATGCCGCTGAGCAACTAAGTCCGTGCGCCACAACTACTGAGACTGCGAGCCACAACTACTGAAGCCCGTGAGCCTAGAGCCTGCACTCTGCAATAAGAGAAGCCATCGTGATGAGAAGCCTTTGCACCGCAACGGAGAGTAGCCCCCGCTCGCCGCAACTAGAGAAAGCCCGTGCGCAGCAACGAAGACCCAAGGCAGCCAAAAATAAATAAATAAATAAATTTATTAAAAACCAAAAATAGAATCTTGTCCTTTGAAGGGTGGGCTGGAGCTGAGGGCAGCTGGAAGAATCGGGGGGAGGGTGGCCACAGCCACAAGCCATAGGGACACGGCTACAAAGGCCACCCAGGGTGGGCAGGGCTCGGCGCCTGCATGTGTCTCCTCTTATTTCCTCCACCATCTACTTCCCCTGCCTTTCTCTGCATGCTGGATTCACACTCAGCTCACCTTTACTGAGGTTCCGCCGTGCACAAGCCTCTGGGGGTGGGCCAGGCCTCATCCACCCCCCCGTGTCCCCCTGAACTAGCCTCTCCTCTGTCGGGCCTCCACCAGCTTCACTTCGTCCACGCATTTTTCCAAAGCAGAGGCCGCAGAGACCCTATGGGAGACACACCTCCACGGCATTCCCGGCACAATTCAAAGGACTTTCCAGAATGTTCCAACTCTGGAAGATCCCCTCTGAGTTTCCATTCCAGGAAAGGTACTTTCTCTTTCTTCTCAAATGTCTAAAATATGATAGGAAGCTCATACTTGTGGGCTAGAAAGATATAGGCTCAGATTCTACAAAGCCAAATAGACTCCACCTGGAGAATCCGGGCACAACTCAGACCCACCCCCGTGGGCAGCCTCCGAGGGGGGCTCCCTTGGGCCCCGTCCGCTCCTGAATCTGCACCCAACTTCAGGGTGCATCCAGAGACAGTGACTAACGGAAGTTGGGTAGAAGCTGAACCCTGAACTTCATTGATCAAAACCGGAGGAAACTTCGATTTGGGGGACGAAGGACGCCTGCCCTGGGAGGCCTCGCTCAGAGCACAGCCCCGAGGTTTGGCAGTGGCTGTGCCAGGAGAAGACGCCCCTGATCGCCTACTGAGGAGAAACCCAGGGTTAAACTGTTTATCTGGTTACACTCCTGGGTTAAACTTCTTAAGTGAACCTACCTATGAGGTGAAACCTGAGTCTCCAGTTAAAGCCTTTCCACATCCTTGGCTGCGGACACAGGTCTGCAACTTAAAACTTCTGGGTTTCGATAGTTGCCTAGGAATTATATCTATTATTCCAGCCCAGAAGCCTACGGGCTCTGGAGTAATCTACCCCAAGGGCATCTCCCTGCAATAATCCTGTGTCTGTGTTGGGGCACAGCCGCTCTCAAAGGAGAGCTGTGCGGCCACTAACACAGGGGCCGGGAGAGTGTTTGTGAACAGGGATTCACGACACATTAAGTGCAAGAAAAGGATGGGATACAATGTGTGTAGTTAAAACCCTGTTTTTGTAGCGTACCCCTGAAAATGTCAGAATATGCATACTATATCAAAATGCTAACAATGATTGTCTCTGGGTATTGGAAATATTCTTACTTAGCTACATTTTCTAGCTGTTCTACAAACAAATGGATTCCCTGTGTAATAAAATGTTTGAAATATACAGACAATACCCCCAGGCGACCCACAGCTCCCAGGGGCCTCCCCTGGCCTTGCCCTGGCTCATGAAGGGCTGGGTCTCAGGCTCATCCTTAGGTTTTACAGCCTCCCCGCTACCCCCTACCCCCGCCCCGAGATGAGCTGTCCCGGAACCTGCCTGGATGGCGCTTCCTTCCCTCTCCCCACCGCTGGCTCCTTCTCATTCCAGTCTTGGCTTAAACAGCCCCTTCTCAGAGGCGCCTTCCCCTTTCGAACCTGCCACTTTACCCCTCTCCGCCACACTTGGCAGTTCACCTCCCCAAGGGGCACTCTGTCCTGGCACGTATTTCCCCTTTGCTTGTTTGTGTGGTGTGTGTCTCTGCCCGTGGGAATGTTTTGCTCACTGCTGTAGCCCCAGGGTCTGGGACAGGGCCTGGCAAAGATGAGCCCATAATAAACTCACGTGGAACATGGACAGATCAATGCGTGAGTGCTTTCCTTATTAGTAGGAACGGCAGCTGCCCAGCTGGGCTCTGAGTCGAGTGCTCTGCCCAGGGAATCACACGGCATTCCCACGAGAGAGGAGCCAGTCTTACTCTGGGCCTCTTTCAGTGACGACGGGTCAAACGTTCAGAGAGGCAAAGTCACCGCCAAAGTCACCCTTCAACGAGTGCTCACGTCCCTGCCCTTGCAGTCCTGGACCTCTTCATCTTGTCCCTCCATTGCCAAGACGCCCACCGGAGGGGGCGGGCCTGGCCCCAAGGGCGGGGCCCTGGAATATCTATCGGGAAGGGCTTGGGGCAGTGGCCTGGTTAGAAGTGATGCGTGGGACGCATCTGCAGAGTCTCATGCTGCTTAGACGATGGGTGAGAGCTCACGGGGCGGGGGGGAGGGGGCTGAAGCCTTCCTGGACTCTCCCCCAGGTGAGAGCCCTTCCCTATCCTTGGTAGGGAAGGGTCCGCTGTAGCTCCAGGACATACTAGTTTCCTTGAGGAGGACTGGAGGTCATCCCCCTGAGGTGGCCCCCCTCCCCCCGCCTGCGGGGATGGAACAGGCACCTTCGCGTGGTGGGGCCCTGGCGACCACAGGAGATAAATGCTCTCACAGCCCATCCCTGCAGCCTGCTGCGGTGGCACTACGGTGACAGTGGGTCGGCAGGTGGCAAGCACAAAGATGTCCGGCCAGCTCTGAATTAAGAACTATCACCTCCATTCTTCGATGCAGAAAAGTGGCCTGGAGGAGAAATAACTGGCCTCAGTTAGTGCAGCTCAGAAGGGGCCGGCCCTTCGCTGTCACTCCACGGGGCCTCTCCCTCAAGGACCAGCTGCAGGCGGACCTTGAGAATCCACTCAGTGCAGCACAAACTCAGCGGAAGGAAGAGACGAGGATGCCGATGCCCAGAATCTCTGCGCAACGGCTCCCAGAAGACGGGGACGTGCGAGGTCAGGGGAGGGAAGACGCCAAGCAGATTGCTCTCTGATGTTTCTGAAGTGCCTCGGCCGCAGGCACACACACAGGTGCATCCTGGTTCAGGACAGAAATGGCTATTTGCGTTTCATTATCTTTGAGCAGCACTGCAGATACAAACGGGGTGATGATGGAGCAAAGCAGCTTACTGTTGGGCGGGGGGCGGGGGGAGCCCAAGGTGAGCCCAGCCTGTAACACTGTCACATCACCGATCACTCTGGATGATTACGTTTTCCTAGAAGATGGCTAAGCACGCAAGTGAGGGAACAGCCCCAAGCTCCCGGGCCTACCTGAGTGGACGTGGGGGGTGTCAGGAGCCCCTCCGCCTTTTAACAGCACGTCTCCATCCGGCCAGGTGGTGTTTGGGGCTCCCATTACTCCTGCCACCGCGCTCTCTGTGGCTGCTGGCTCGTCCTGCGGCCGGCCACTCCACGAAGGGACACCTCAGCCAAAGGCAGCTGCCCTGACTCTTCCTGCCCAGCTGTGCCTGCCTCGCAAAGCCAGCTGACTTTCTCCTTTCTGATTCCACTTTTCCCCAACCACTTACAGAAAAAGGCCTTGCGGCCAAAACATTACCGCTGACCCGATTAGCCATGCTTTGCTGATATTTTTATCAGCATCTTCCCTTCTTCCAGCTGACAGCAGGGAGCGCTCACTGTCAGGCTGGGATATTTGGATTATAACTTGCTCCCCTGAAATACTTAACGGGGTTTCATATTTTCCATGTGTTGGGGACCTGGAAGGTCACGCGTCCTTGGCACCCCCTCAATCGTTTTCCTGTTGAGGGTGTCTTCCCAGGGTAGGGAGTGCCCTACCCTACACCCCAGGAACCCCCCCCCCCCAGAGAGACTGCTATGGGCTGAGCACCCTCGAATCCTCTTCTGAAAGGCAGACTTCCGGGGGGAGGGGACCGCGTCTCACCCATTCACCCATTTTGCATCCCCAGAGCCTGCACTGTGTGCACGCAACACTCATCACAGGGCTAATCCTAAGTTTGCAGAATGAATAAATGACCTTGCTATTTGCTGAGATCCATGCCCATGAGCTCCAGGAGCGCAGCCCCAGTAGCAGTGCAGTATAGCACCCCAGAATCAAAGAGAACCCCAGAAGCCCTCCAGTTCTGCCGGCAGAATTGCCTCGGACCAGCGACCATCACTAATTCTCAAAGATTTCCAAGGGAAGAGATTTATCCCTCAGCCTGCTTTGCTTTTTTTCTCCTATCATCACCTTTACAGACACAACAGGAGTTCTTTTTGTCCAGACTCTTGTCCATTTCAATTCTGTTTCCCTTTGTTTTCCTCTCATAGGAAATCCCAAAGCAGCAGCTCACTCTTTATAGGTAGGGAGAATTACCCTCCCAAAAGGAGCCCCAGGTTCTGCAGAGAAAAAGCTTCAGTTCAAACCCTTTTGCCTTCTGCAGCGTCCAGAGGAAGGACGACGCTCGCTCGCTCGGGCACAGGGATGCTGGGCGCGGAGGGGAAGCAGGGCGGGGCGTGGGGGGAAACCTATAAGAACATTAAGTAAATCATTCGCGTATTTTTATTATTATTATTATTATTTTTTCTTTGCAGTACGCGGGCCTCTCACTGCTGTGGTCTCTCCCGTTGCGGAGCACAGGCTCCGGACGCGCAGGCTCAGCGGCCATGGCTCACGGGCCCAGCCGCTCCGCGGCACGTGGGATCCTCCCGGACCGGGGCGCGAACCCGTGTTCCCTGCGTCGGCAGGCGGACTCTCAACCACTGCGCCACCAGGGAAGCACCATTCGCGTATTTTTAAACTTTCACTGTTCTTGGTAACAAATTCCTTCTGACCCACCTGCCTAACAACCACAGACCCACGTCTCGCCCCACAGGGCAAGGGTGCCCTGGCAAGGGGAGGGCACCCCGGGGGCCACGCTCCAACACACAAATCAAACTTGAACCACCCTCTCGCCAGAATCGCTGGCACCCCTGCTGGCATCTTTCCAGCCAAGTCAGAGTTCACTGGATTATCTCACTCTTTTTTTTCTGCCACGGCCTCACAGCTTGTGGGATCTTAGCTCCCCGACCAGGAATCAATCCATCCTGGGCCCTTGGCAGTGAGAGCTTGGAGCCCTAACCACTGGACCGCCAGGGAATTCCCAATTATCTCACTCTTTGGAGCTGAAAATGTGCTTTCCTATGCAATGGACATGCATCACCTAATTGATTTCTCACCAGCCCGGGAGGCAGGTGCCAGTATATCACGCCCACTTTATAGAGGAGGGGAGTGACCTGCCCGAGGTCCATGGCCAGTAAATGGCAAAGCAGGATTTGAACCTGGGCAGTGTGGACGTGACTGCCACACGGCTGCTCTACCCAGCCTCGGGGACCACAGCAGGTCAGGGCTTCAAGGCAGGTCTTCCCCTGCACAGGTGTACGCCTGGCTGACCTTCTGGCTAACGCAGCACTGTGTACCAGCTGGTTACCCCCAGCCAGCTGTACCTCTGCCCCTCGATTCAGGTAGCTGAAGGGCATACAGCTCGAGGCTTGGTGTGAGGCAGTGCCGCCCTCGTGGCTGTGCTCGTCAAATTAATGTCTGCACACCCATAAGACGGCGTACTCACGATCGTTACCAACCCTACGTATACAACTCACCGGATTGGTATCTAGAGAGTTCTGCCTGCTGATTTTCTCTGTTCTTCTAAGTACTCCACAACTAAATGCTTCACAAAGCCATTTCCTCCCCAAATATTTATGTTCTCAAATGTTTATTAGCCTCTCTATCATGATCAAGATTTTATGAGCACTCTATACCAACTGTGAATTAAAGACATAATTTCGAATCCATCAAATTCCAGTTTGGCGCTACATTTGTCTCTATTATGCTGCAGCGGTCGTCATGGGTGCCCGGCAGATGACAACTGAAGGCATCTGTCCAGGGGCAGCCGAAGTGACTGATGTTTCAATCCGGAAGCAGCTGGGGGACTTGGTGCCTACCACCAGCAGCGGCAGAGAAGTTTCCACGGCTCACTGACACGTGGAGGATTTGAGAGCAAAAGGCAAATCTCCGGAGGACACTCTCCCACCCTCGTTCCACCAACCAGGCCGCCCCCAACCCACTCATCTCTGGGACAGGAGGGCTGGCATCTCACAGTAAATGAAAAAGACAGATGAGACAGAAAGAAAGGCTGTACCTTCCCCTGATGAGCACCACCCACCTGCCTGGGGGCCTGTTGGCTAATCCAATCCTTTTTTTTTTTTTTTTTTTTCCGATACGCGGGCCTCTCACTGTTGTGGCCTCTCCCGTTGCGGAGCACAGGCTCCGGATGCGCGGGCTCAGCGGCCATGGTTCACGGGCCCAGCCGCTCCGCGGCATGTGGGATCTTCCCGGACCGGGGCACGAACCTGTGTCCCCTGCATCGGCAGGTGGACTCTCCACCGCTGTGCCACCAGGGTAGCCCCCAATCCTCTTTTTGAAACATGGAAGGCACAACAGTTCACCAAGTTGGCACAAAAGTGCTAACTGCTACAGTTTATTATTCACATTTAGTAGAAGCCACCTCGTTGAACCTAACAGTGGCTTGACACCATACAGGCTATTAATTGCACTTTGAAAATTCCACTCCCACCTAGAGGGTAAGCTGGTCCGTCTGATCTGTTCACTGTCCCAGCACACAGCATGTGCTCACTACTTGTTTGTCCACTAACACCAATTCAAACTCAAGTCTTTCAGCCTACGGAATGGGAGAAAATATTTGCAAACGATGAGACCGACAAGGGCTTAATTTCCAAAACGTACAAACAGCTTATACAACTCAATGACAAAAAAACAAACAACCCAACTGAAAAATGGTCAGAGGACCTAAACAGACATTTCTCCAAAGAAGACATACAGATGGCCAAGAGGCACATGAAAAGATGCTCAACGTCACTAATTATTAGAGAAATGCAAATCAAAACTACAATGAGATACCACCTGACACGGGTCAGAATGGCCATCATTAAAAAGTCTACAAATAACAAATGCTGCAGAGTGTGTGGAGAAAAGGGAACCTGCCTACACTGTTGGTGGGAATGTAAATTGGTGCAGCCACTATGGGAAACAGTACGGAGGTTCCCCAGAAAACTAAAAATAGAATTACCATATGACCCAGCAATCCTACTCCTGGGCATATATCTGGACAAAACTCTAATTTGAAAAGATACATGCAACCCAATGTTTATAGCAGCACTATTCACAATAGCCAAGACATGAAAACAGTCTAAATGTCCATTGACAGATGAATGGATAAAGAAGATGTGGTATACATATACAATGGAATACTACTCAGCCATAAAAAAGAATGAAATTGTGCCATTTGCAGCAACATGGATGGAACTAGAGATTATCATACTAAGTGAAGTAAGTCATAAAGAGAAAGACAAATACCATACGATATAACATATGTGGAATCTAAAATATGGCCCAAATGAACCTATTTACGAAACAGACTCGCAGACATAGAGAACAGACTTGTGGTTGCCAAGGACGGGGGCACAGGGGAGGGATGGACTGAGAGTTTGGGGTTAATAGATGCAAACTAGTACATGTAGGATGGATAAACAACAAGGTCGTACTGTATAGCACAGGGAACTATATCCAATATCCTGGGATAAACCATAATGGAAAGGAATATAAAAAAGAATATATATATGTATATGTATAACTGAGTCACTTTGCTGTACAGCAGAACTTAACACAACTTTGTAAATCAACTAGACTTCAACTAAAACAAAAAACAGGGCTTCCCTGGTGGCGCAGTGGTTGAGAATCCGCCTGCCAATGCAGGGGACACGGGTTCGAGCCCTGGCCTGGGAAGATCCCACATGCCACAAAGCAACAAGGCCCGTGTGCCACAACTACTGAGCCTGCGCGTCTGGAGCCTGTGCTCCACAACAAGAGAGGCCGTGACAGTGAGAGGCCCGCGCACCACGATGAAGAGTGGCCCCCGCTCGCCTCAACTAGAGAAAGCCCTCGCACAGAAACGAAGACCCAACACAGCCAAAAATAAATAAATAAATAGATAAATAAATAAATAAATAAATAAAATTTGACAAACAAAAAAACCCCTCGGGTCTTTGAATCCAAAGCTCAGATCTTTGACACTAAACCTACGGCTTCTAGAAGATGTCATGGCAACGTCAGCCAGAGGTCCGTCCCCAGGGGAGCCGAGCGGACCTGCTT
>NW_006779962.1:1942665-1948135 GCF_000442215.2 Lipotes vexillifer | reverse complement strand
GTGGAGCTCTACGTCCACACTCTTCCGAGGTGCACAACTGTTCTCACAAAGGACGGATGAGCCTGGCATGTTTCTGCCACCGGCACCAAGACAGGCAGTCTGAACGAAGAGCAGAGTTTCCAGGGCCTTGTCTTCCTGAAGGCTGGATGCCTGGGTCCCACGCCAACGGCGAGTCGGCGCCCATGCTCCTCATCTGGCAGAGGCACTGAGGTTTCTTGGAGAGGGAGCACGGCTCTCACGAGAACCACTCTCTTTCACGATTGGCCTTTACGTTCATAAGCCTGTCATGTTTCAGCTGTGGCTAGAGGCTCAAAGCATTAAAAATTGGAATAATTGTCATTACTTAAATACTCTAAGTAAATCAAAGAGGAACTGCCGTGGGCAATACAACCATTCTTGAAAGAAGACATTTAGACATCTTTTAAATCCATCATCGAGCCTAAGAAAAAAATATGCTCCCTAAAACTTAAGTTTCCTGCGGTCAAACATTTCCACGGCTTGAGCATTTGCGTGGTGATTCAGCCGAACTGTGTCACAAACCTGGGTGGTTCCAGGGACCCACTTTGCTGCCTAGGTGTCCTCTGGAGTCCTGCAGCATGGTTTCCCCAAACCTACACGAAGCCTTTGTTCTTTGGATGCTCTAGCGGTTTCCACACACACACCTCCTTTGGTCACACAGTGCTTTATCTCCACCAGTAGAGTCAGGAGCTCTCGGGCACTTTGGTAGCACCCACTGAAAATAAAAATTACAATGCAACAACTCCACTTCTTAGGATTTTAATCTGTAGAGATAGTCGCATGAATATACAGAACCACACTACAGGACATCAACTGTAGCAGTGTTTGCGAAATGAAAGAAGGAACACAGTCTAAATGCTCTTCAGTAGGGAAGTGGTCAAATTGCTTACTGCCTAGTCTAAGGCTGGAATACAATGTGGCTATTAAAAAGGATGAGGCAGAGCTAATGTGCTACATGGAAATATGTCCAGATACGCTGCCAAGAGAAAAGAGAAAGTAAGCAGTGTGTGCAGACTATATAAAATAAATGCATATATTTATAATCTCCTTATTGATGCAGAGAAATTTTCGGGACGAATACCCTAGAAACTACGAAGAGTTGTTGCTTATGGGGAAGGATGAGAAGAAAACACTTTCCCCATTTCTTATTATGACATATTTTGATACATAAAAATAAGTTATGTAACATATAATCATTCAGGCCACAACTCTTTTTTTTTTTTTTTTGCGGTACGTGGGCCTCTCACTGTTGTGGCCTCTCCCATTGCGGAGCACAGGCTCTGGACGCGCAGGCTCAGCGGCCATGGCTCACGGTCCCAGCCGCTCCGCGGCATGTGGGATCCTCCCGGACTGGGGTACGAACCTGTGTCCCCTGCGTCGGCAGGCGGACTCTCAACCACTGCGCCACCAGGGAAGCCCCAGGCCACAGCTCTTTATGGAGCACCTACTATGTGCCAGGTATTATTATTTTAGGAGCTTGAGGTAAATTGGTGAATAAGACAAAGAATCCTTTACTAGAATAATTTCTATTCTGGTGGATACAGTCACTTAAGAAATGCATCCCTCCAATATTGACACACTCTGGATGCTCCTAACCAATCCCATCCCTCTGTCTCCACACACACCTCAGGAGACCACCAACATGAAGTTTGAAAAATGTGTATGAACACTTAAACAACACATTACTTATATATAGTATCATGTCATTTGCATATAATGACAATTTTCTCTCTTTCCTTCCAATTTGTATACGTTTTTCTTTTTCTTTTTTTTTTTTTTTTGGTTTTGTTTTGCGGTAGGTATGTGGGCCTCTCACCATTGTGGCCTCTCCGGCTGCGGGGCACAGGCTCCAGGCGCGCGGGCTCACCGGCCACGGCTCACGGGCCCAACCGCTCCGCGGCATGTGGGATCCTCCCGGACCGGGGCACGAACCCATGTCCCCTGCACCGGCAGGCGGACTCTCAACCACTGCGCCACCCAGGGAAGTCCTATTTCTTTTTCTTGTCAGATTGCTATGGCTAAGACTTCCAATACTCTGTTGAACAGAAAGTGGTGCGAGTGGGCATCCTTGTCCTGTTCCAGATTTTAGCAGGAAGGCTTTCATGTTGAGTATTATGTTAGTGGTGGGTTTGTCATAAATAGCTTTTACCCACTTTGGTAAGAGTTTTTATCATGAATGGATGTTGAGTTTTATCAAATGCTTTTCTGCATCAGTTGAGATGATCATGTGGCTTTTGTCTTTTCTTTTGTTGATGTGGTGTATCACGTTGATTGACTTGCGTATGTTGAACCATCCTTGTGACCCTGGGATGAATCCAACTTGGTTGTGGTGTATCACATTGCTTAGTTTTGCTTGTTTTTGGTATCATGCTGTATATGTTCTTTTACAACTTGTCCTTCTACTGACCATAACAAATGCATAAATATGTGTGTGTGTATACACAATTGTTGCTGCGTTGTTTGTAATAGAGAAAAAAAGCGACTGCAAATAACTTAAATGCCTGCCAACAGAGCGCATTTACGGACATTCTACTACATCTGGACTATGTAATCCTGTTCATAAACTATTGCTATGTAATAGTTTGCAGTGTAACACTATGCAAGCAGTTAACGAGTTACAGCTTTACGTAAGGACAGAGAAAGATGTCCAAAATATTTTATTAAGTACAAAAGCAAGTTACAAAAGGACATACACATGATTTTATTTTATTTTATTTTTAGACAAATTCATTGGAAAGCAATTTGGGTTTTAGTCCCAGCCATGCCACTTGAACAGTTTCCTACTTGGTTCAATCATCTATTTATCAAAGGTGAGCATGATACAGTCTCCGCCCCCATCGAGGAGAAGCAGACCAGGCCGTGACTGGAGAGGGAGGGGCTTCAGCAAGTTTCCCAGGAGACAACACTGAATACTCGAAACACAGTGCAGAGGGGCTGACAGAGGTGTGAAAAGGCAGGACAGTCCTGTGGGCAGGGGGGGTAGGGAAGAGCCAGGAGCACCAGACCCCATCCCACTGCCACCACTCCCTGCCAAGTGACCTTGAGCTCCAGCCTCCCTGAGCCCCCAGTTTTAGGCGGTAAGAGATTTGAACTGACGATCCTTAAGGGTTCTTCGAAGTCTGAAATTCTCTGCTGACATTCGTCAAATGCAAGGTTGACTCAGGGCGGAATCCCAAACCTCTGGGGGAAGCTGGGGGTCTTTAGCCCAAGGGAACCCTCTATGGGGACACTCCCAAGGGCAGGGACTCCAGCCTCGCAGGCCAGAGGCACTCAGTAAATGTGAGTGGAATGAATGAATGACGGAATGAGTGAAGTCAACGTGCAAGGAAGTGCATAACAGAAGGGTTCGAGCACAATTTTAAAGGGAAATTTTTCTAAAATGGTTCTTCAAGGTGATGGTGAGCTTGCCTCTAACACAGCCAAGTGCTGGGAAGAAAAATCAGCAGACAGGGCTCCCATCTCTCATTTCTCACAAAGCCAAGGCTTTCTGCCCACTGCCACTTGCCACTCCTGCTAGGTAATCAGACCGTTGTTAATTAATAAAGCTGTCAGGTGAATCATCCTCTCTGGTCATTAGTGTCCTTCCAGAAAGAGGATCCTGCTATCACTACCCCATCCACCCCTTGGCTTGCAGCTCAATTAACTTAATGCTATGCAAATGAGAGGCTCTTCTCATCATTAGCTTATAGCCCTCGAATGTTAATCGCGTAATTGGGCCTTCAACAGGGTAATTAGACACGATTTCGTCCATTAGTCTTACAAGGCTAATTATTGTTGAGAGGAGAACGGGGTACGCTCCCAGAGCTCCACACGGAGACGGGCCTCTGTTTAAAGCAAACACAGGTGGAAGCTCTTGTGGAACCTCCACCAGGTACAAGGGCGGCCACATTCCAGGCCGTCCCAACCCAGCATCCTAATCCGCCGGGGGTCAGGCGAGGGAAGGGAAGGGGGACACGGGGAAGGACAGCAGGTGTGCCGGGTGGAGAAAAAGAATACACACGGCACTTAAAAGCAAAACAAGAGAGCGCGGGCTTCCCTGGTGGCACAGTGGTTAAGAATCTGCCTGCCAATGCAGGGGACACGGGTTCCAGCCCTGGTCCGGGAAGATTCCACATGCCGTGGAGCAACAAAGTCCGTGCACCACAACTACTGAGCCTGTGCTCTAGAGCCCGTGAGCCACAACTACTGAAGCCCACGTGCCACAACTACTGAAGCCCGCGTGCCTAGAGCCCATGCTCCACAACAAGAGAAGCCACCTCAGTGAGAAGCCCGCGCACCGCAACGAAGGGTAGCCCCCGCTCACCGTAACTAGAGAAAGCCCGCACGCAGCAACGAAGACCCAACGCAGCCAAAAATAAATATAAATAAATAAATAAAAATAAAGAGGTGATTAAGTTAAATGAAGTTGTCAGGGTGGGCCCTAACCCAATCTGAATGGTGTCCTAGAAGAGGGGGAGAACTGGACACACAAAGAGACACTTGTACACAGAGAAAAGACCACATGAAGAGGCAGGAAGAGGGTGGCTATCTGCAAGCCAGGGAGAGACGCCTCAGAAGAAACCAATCTTGCCAGCACCTTGATCTTGGACTTCCAGCCTCCAGAACTGTGAGGAAATGAATTTCCATTTTTTAAGCCACAAAGTCTGCGGTATAGCAGCCCTGGGAAACCCGTTCAGATTTCCTAATAGGTATCTCACTCTTACCATGTCCAAAATGGAACTGGTGGTCCCTTCCCCCAAACCTGCTCCTTTCACATCCCTGGTCAGTAGATGGCCAGCCCATTCTTCCCGTTTGCTCCAGCAAAAACTGGAGCTGTCCATATCGACCGTGTCTGTTCTGCCTTCAAACTGTAGTCAGAGCCCAAGTACATCTTGCCACTCGCATGGCTACTACCCTGGGCCAGGCCACCAGGATCTCTCACCTGGATGATGCCAACTGCCCCCTTCCTAGCTTCCTTGCTTCTGCCTTTGTCCTCATGCCTAGAGTCCATTCTCCACCCAGGACGCCGAGTAATCCTTTTAAAACATAAGTATCACCACTCAACTGCTCATCACTCCCCACCCCCAGTGGCTCCCACCTGACCCAGAGGAAAAGCCCAAGTCCTCCAGGAGGCCCGTCTACCTCTGACTCACCACCTCCCGCCCCGTTGCCGCTCCATTGACAACAGCCTCCATGATGCCCCCTGAACTTGCCAAGCACATTCTCACCCCAGGGCCTTTGCACTTACTATTCCCCTGGCCCAAACTGCTCTACCACAGATCATCCCTGGATTTGTTTAAACCTCTGCTCAAATGTGCTCTTAACAGAAAGGCCATCCCCGACCACCTTCCAACCAATGTGCTACCCCACCCACCCCTCTCCACCTTCCTGCCCACCTTCCATCTCCCCTTTACTCTGTTTTACTGCTCTCCATGGGACCCAACACAGTATGCATCTGTTGGTTGTATATAGC
>NW_006779962.1:1918202-1942655 GCF_000442215.2 Lipotes vexillifer | reverse complement strand
AGGAATGTAAGCCATGTGACAGCAAGTATTTTCGGTTTTGTTTCCTTTTGTGTTCCCAGGAGTGGAGCAGTACCTGCATGTAACAGATGCTCTGTAAACATTTGGTGCTTATCTGAACAAAATCATCCCCGTCTTGCACAGGAGGAGACTGAAGTTCAGAGATGATAAAAAAAAAAAAAAAAAAAAAAAAAAAAAAAAAAAAAAAAAAAAAAAAAAAAAAAAAAAAAAACCCTGCCCAGCCTCACACAGCCTATATGAGGCAAAGCCAGGTTTCTGGGGCCTCTTGCTTAACCACTGTCCTGTTAAGCTGCTTCCCATCCACAGTACAACGTGTAAAGTGCCGTGAAGGTGCAGAGCAAGGAGAAGCGTCAGGGAAGGCTTCCTGGAGGTGGTGGAGTTTGAGCTAAGCCTTGTAGGGAAGATAAGATTTGGGCAAAAACCCAAGGTGCTCTGAAGGAAGACACATTAGGAGCAAACACTTGGTGTTTAGCAAGCAGGAAGTAGGCAGGTGTGCTCAGGTGCGGGGGCAGGAAGGGGAGGGATGGGTGGGAAAGAGGGAAGCCCTCCTCTCCTGATGCCCACCCCACTTCCTACGCTGAGAGTGGGAGTTCCAGGCCGGATGGGTTTCTTCCCAATGCATGGAGTCCTTTCCTAGGATCTAGAACCTACGCTTCATGAGACAGAGGCCCAGAGAGAAAGGAACGGCCCCAAGAGCCACACGGGGGTTCCGACCCACTTGCCCCTGGGGGCGGGGGCGGGTGTTGGGTGGGGTCTGGAATCTGCAGACACCTCAAAGCCAACAAGGAGGCAAGGCCCAGGGTTCTATAATCTCAGAAGAAGTAAGGCTGACCTTCAATTTGTGGGAGACCTTGTTAAAAGTTTTTTTTTATTTTTATTAAATAATTTCTGTGATATTTAGGGGGGAGAGCTCCAAGCTTTTAGACATCTGCCACATGAATCTGGCAGAGGCCCAAGCTTTCAAAGCACAAGCGGGGTTCAACAGTTCAGCACTTTATTTATGCCTCCAAGGAAGATGGAAAATTGAGGTACACTCTGATGCCTCCCCACGTCTCCTATGGGTAAAGAAAACAAATATGATTTCTCCAGGTCATCTCGGCCTCCGTCCTCTTGTCTTTCTCTGGGAAATGATTTTAAGTCAACGGTCTAGAGTTGCGCCTGCCAAAAATGGGGGCATCTTCATCAGAGCTGGACTCAAATGCCAACTACCCGGGGCTCCATTCTGCTAAAGGTCACCTGTCACTCTCCACCGAGGCCTGGAGATTGCTTTGGATGTCTGATAGCAGGGAAGGCGTGTTTATCTCCCCTGATGTCTCAGTCACCACCGACTTAGGCCCAACTGTTACTGGTTGGATAAAACCCGTTGCACCCCTAATAAGAGCTTAGAATCCACAGGGGAAACAGAAATTGAGATGTGCTTTGTCAGTGAAGAATAGTCAACCTCGATGGGGGGAAAAGGGAGAGATGGGCATGAGAGAAATTTTCTGACTGTGAAGGCAATCAGACACTAAACTAGGAAACTGAGAAAAGTTGCCACTTCCTGCCCAAATGACACATTTACACGGTGTCATCTGGGGAGAAAGTGTGCTCAAGTAGCGTGTGGCAAACTCACTCTGGACCCCTTCCTAGACCTCTTAGAGACAGCAGGAGAGCCAGCCAGGCAGAACTGGGCTCTCAGAAAGTTCTTAGGAAAAAAAAAATTTTAATGGTTAATAAATACACTGAGTTAGGGGCTCCCTTGGTGGCGCAGTGGTTGAGAATCCGCCTGCCAATGCAGGGGACACGGGTTCGGGCCCTGGTCCGGGAAGATCCCACATGACGCGGAGCAACTAAGCCCGTGCGCCACAACTACTGAAGCCCACGCACCTAGAGCCTGTGCTCCGCAGCAGGAGAGGCCACTGCAGAGGCCTGTGCACCACAGCGAGGGGTGGCCCCTGCGCGCAGCAACGAAGACCCAACACAACCAAAATAAATAAATAAATAAATAAATACACTGAGTTTCAATATACTACAGCAAGACGGTTAGTGTCAGTCTTTAACTAACAAAGTTACTAACCAAGAAAATACCACGCAAATCCCTTGTTGCATGTGTGCCCTGTTTCTTCCTAAAGACTAAACTCCCAGGCCCTCCATCACCCAGCATTGGCTGCCTCTTACGCCCCCGGATTGCCAGCTGCCCTGAGTTTCCTGTCACCAGCACATCACGCAGTGTGCCCTCCGGTCCTCGCTGCCCGCTGGGGATGGCAGAGCTAAGCTTGTGGGTCGTCTGGGCTCGCTCTCTTTCTGAGAATTCACTGTACTTTTATATTTTATACTCTGCAAGATCCCGGAGGCTGCAGACGAAGAGTTCAAAGGTCATGTACATTTTTGATGTCCCTGCTTCAAAAGTAATTTGCTCTTATGCTCTTCAAGACAGACAACAAACCTTAGTAACAGACTGTCATAAACTAAGTTTTAACCCTCGGAAAAAAGCGGTGCCGACCTTCCACATTTGCTCAGAATCATCCTCACCAGACTTTTTCTTACACAAACATTGGAAATAAGCGGTAAAATGTCAACAGTCCCTAGGCGGGAAAATAATGGGAGAACTTCCCTTTTTCGGCTTCAGTCCTTATTAACCGAAGGATTAAAATGCTCCAGCCGCGGGGGGCCCCGACTCCACCACTGGCCACAGTCTTGAGCTGGAGGCCCAGGGTGCACCTCCTTTCCTAACTCCAGGCCCGGTGAACCAGCCACCGGCTCTGAGAACCACCGCCTGCATCCCCTCCGACCTCCCAGGTGGCTGCCAAATTCCCATCACCAGCTAGTATTTATTTTTGCTACAAGGAAGCCCAACACTCACTCTCAGAGCCAGGACAGTTGCTGCCTGCTGTGGCGATGTGCTAAGTGGCTGTGTAACAAGTGTAGTGGAAACTGAGCTGGTGGCCTGGGAAGATGGCCTACGTCTTGGAGGGGAGTGGAGATGCGAAAGCGAGGACAAGGCAGTTTACCCGAACGGGACGCCGGAGCAGGTGATGGCAGAGATTTCAGAGACGCTGGAGAGATGCAAGTGTTGCCGGGATGGAAGACCCTTGGGCTGAGTTTTAATCTCTTCAAGGCTGTCTCCAAGAGTATGCCTCGACCATGGAAAGGTGAAGAATACAGAATGAGGACAGGTGGGCAAAGTCCATCCCAAGCAGGACAGGTGTGATACGGCATTTCACAAGTGCTGTATCGACCCAGTTTTCAAGTCACGGCTCACAACCCTCAAGTCCCCTTCTTGGGCAGTTTGCCAAGCCCCACTCCAAGCACTCCCCTTCCGGGACTCCTACACTCCAGCCGGGGACAGCCCCCAGGCCCCGGAGCCCCTGAAATTATTTAAATTAGCCAATCCAGCAAAAGCCTGCAAAACCTAGCTAACTGCCCTCCTGCCAGACAGAAGATGCCCTCCACGGCTCAGCTGCGGTCACCCTGTCCCCAGGGTGAAGCCCCCACACGGCCCCATGTGGCAGCCACCTCTCGTTTGGAACTGTGAGTAACAGAGTTCTGCCTTTCACCTCTCTGAGCATCATTTGGTTGTGTCCTGCCATCAAAAGAATCTTTAGGGAATCCCCTGGCGGTCCAGTGGTTAGGATTCGGTGCTTTCACTGCCAGGGCCTGAGTTCGATCCCTGGCCGGGGAACTAAGATCCTATAAGCCATGCGGCATGGCCAAAAAAAAGAAAAAAAAAAAGGAATCTTTAAATCTTACAGAACAACAGGGGACAGGTGATCCACGCTTTTTCACGGCCGCCACACGATCTGCGAGACTGTTCTAGCATTCAGATTTCCCCGTTTGTCTGGCTTTTTGGCTTCTCTGACAAAAGTGCAGTTTTGTCTTTGTGTATCTGCAGGATCATCTTCTGCCCCGCCAATCGCAGGTGAACAAGGAAGACCTTCCTCCACCCAGAGGGGAGCAGTGTGCTCCGAGCAGCCGAGGGGCCAGCCCGGGCCACAGTTCCTTGGTGAGGAACTGGTCCGACCTTGCTTTGCAGAAGCTCTGGTCTCCACGCACAGGCCCAGAGCTCCCAATGTTTTAGGAATAAACGCGGCTCCCACACCCAGAGGCCCTCGTCCATACGCCAGGCTCTGCTGAGTGCTTCCGCATCTCCGCCTCCTACCCCCGACCTGACGTCCCCAATGCCATGGTCCCTGGTCCTCAGTTGAGGAAACTGGAGCGCAGAAAGGATAATAACTGGCTGCAGGAAATGCAGGTTTCGATATTTATCTGTTGACATCATCATCTTGGCTGTACGGAGCATTTTCTAATTCCTAGTCCCACCCATATGCATTTTCCCAGCAAATACGTACATGAATCCAGCAAAGGTGAGGTAAGAAGGGCTGGGTTATCACCCCATTTGACGGATAAGGAAACCGAGGCTTAGAAAGGTTACGCAGAGCCCCCGGACCACTTACCAGTGAGCCGCAAAGCAAGATTGTCAGAAACGCATGTCGATCTATCAAGAAGGGGAAAGACGGATGAAAAAGAGTCAGCTGCTGAATGTTGAAAGAAAGAAGGAACCAGAAGAGACAAGGCCTGGAGCTGCCCCCACTCCCACCTCCATCACACGCACACTTTCTTTTTTACCCTTGACTCCAGACATTTTGTTGAGACAATGGCTACTTCCATCAAAGCCCTCGAACCCAAGTGGACATCTGCCTAGAGGGGCCAATGGACACCATCGCTTGTGCGACAGAATCCGAGTGGCTGGGGACCCTGCTGTGGACAGGTGCACAGCGACTCTGCTGGTAGGAGGGGCCTTCCGGCTCACCGATGTTTAGGAAAGATCTTTCTTCCAAACACAAAAGGCACCGTGGAGCACACAGTCCATGATATGTATTCCAGCCCATGTCTGGTAAACTCTCGGATGGTGGCAGCAAGGCAGGGTCAGCCGGGTTCTATTACCTCAATTAATGAGGAGTTAGATGAGGCTAACGTCCCACTCGTTGGGCGGCTCGGCACAGGGCCGGAGTAATGGAGTTATTAACCTCAGTCAGCCACTGAATTTTGCTGCTGCTTCCAGCTCCATTTCCTAGTTCAGGCCTCCATTAATGGGCTGTTTATTATCCCTAATCCACATAAGGATCAGCTGCAGAAATATGAGAGCTTCCTGGAAGGACCAAGTGATAATAAAAAAGAGAGAGAGAGAGAAAGAGAGAGAGGAGAGATGAGAAACCCTCCCGTTGCGCATTTTAATTTTTCTTTGGTCCAACTGCTGTTCTCTTAAGAGATTATAACATCCTGTTCACTTTGGGACACATTAGAAATGGTGAAGCCATTCTCTGAGGGTTTCGCTGTGTTGTCCTCCAAAACACAGTGTCATGTGCAACTAAAAAATAATAAGCTTTTAAATTAAATTAGAGAGCACATTAACTATATGCCAGTTCAGTTTTTACTTTCACGACATACCATGATTTTCCATTGTTTACATTTAACATAGCTGAACCCAAGAAATCAAACCAGCATATTCAGCAGAACAATTTATCAACATTGTTAAATGCTCTGATCACAATTCTCCAGTTTGCCTGGATCCACGGGGCCCTTCCAGACAAAAGGGTGATTTTTGTCTTTGTCTATTTCAGGGCCACTCTCTCATCCCACATGCCGCCTGGTGAATGAGGAGCTGCCTTCCCCAATTCCAACCAACGGGAGTCTTTAAAATGTCTTCTGTAGGTAAGAAAAGGAAGCAGATTGTGACTAGAGGGAACATACTTTGAGTAGAAATGAGTTATTTGTACCAGCCCACAGCGAGTAGATACAGCAGTTACTCTCTGACGGTCGTCCTTCAGAGTATAACAGTATTTGCCACTTTAGCCTCTTTTTTTTTTTTTTTTTTTCCCCCGCGGTACACGGGCCTCTCACTGCTGTGGCCTCTCCCGTTGCGGAGCACAGGCTCCGGACGCGCAGGCTCAGCGGCCATGGCTCACGGGCCCAGCCGCTCCGCGGCATGTGGGGTCCTCCCGGACCGGGGCACGAACCCGTGTCCCCTGCATCGGCAGGCGGACCCTCAACCACTGCGTCACCAGGGAAGCCCCATTTTAGCCTCTTTTTGTGTAATAGGAATTCGAAAGCACATGGGTAACTATCATGATAAATGTTTCCATGCTTCTTAAAGTGTAGGCAAATCAGTAGCTCACCTATTTAGGGCATGGAGTGTGTAATTTATTTTGTGAGAACAGGAGAGAAAACTATATCCTACACTTTGAATGAGAGTCTGTCCTCCCAGAAAGAGCTGTGGGAGGGACATTCAGAGCCAGCTCATAGAGCCCCCTGCATCCACGGCACTTGCCAATTATAAATCACACGCACACATATTCCACTCACTCTCCAGAGCACTGGTGCTGTCAGGTTAAAAGGGTAGAGGTTATTGCTCCATTTGACAGACAGGAAAACTGAGGTTAATTGTAGTTTTTTTTCAAGCCAGCAAGCCAGGGGGCAGGGGTAGGCGCTCGTCGCATTGCAGAAAGGGCACGATGGAGCCGTTCAGAGCAAAGACCTGGGGTTCCGGTGGGTCTCCTCCGTGTGGCCCTGGGGCAAGGGACTCGGCTCCTCTGAGCCCACATGCCTTTTCCTGCACCAACCTACTTTATGGGGCTATTGAATGGATTAAAGGAGATGCAAAGCAGGCACACAACTGGCACTCAGTAGACGCCAGATATCACTATCATCATTCTTGTTGTCAGGGTGATGATGAGGGTCCAAGATGAGGGGGCAGGACCGGGAAGGGGAGAAGTGTCCTCGGGGACGAACAAGGCAGGAGCCCTGCAGAGCAGAGTCAGAAACTGGATGCGAAGATGCAGAGGGGAGACGAGGAGAGCAAGGGGTCCAGCAGCAGCCGCCTGGTCTGAACGTTCTGGGCCGCCTCCGACCACCAAGCGGAGGCTTGTTTCGACGGTCTGGCCCAGGAAATATGAAAGCTTTCAGACCCAGGTGTCTGAGGGGCCAGGCTTGCACCGGGCAGGCTCCGCTTGGGTGTGGGAGTCCCAGCTCCTCCAGGCTGGGAGTTCACATCAGCCAGCCTGGGTCCCTTCGGCAGCTCTGCTCTCCGGTTCCCTGGGGGAAAGGGCTATGCTTTTAGCAAAAGCCAACAAGACACCCAGCACCAACTGGGATCCAAGTGCAATGAGAGGAGACCTGTCACCGCTTTCCCAGGGACAACCGAACCCCTCTGGGCTCCCACAGTTATGTGGGACACACAGCTGTCTAGTTTAAGAAATAACAATAAACAGGGGCTTCCCTGGTGATGCAGTGGTTGAGGGTCCGCCTGCCGATGCAGGGGACACGGGTTCGTGCCCTGGTACGGGGAGATCCCACATGCCGCGGAGCGGCTGGGCCCGTGAGCCATGGCCGCTGAGCCTGCGCGTCCGGAGCCTGTGCTCCGCAGCGGGAGAGGCCACAGCAGTGACAGGCCCGCGCACCGCAAAATAAATAAATAAATAATTAAAAATTAAAACCCACCACACTCGAAAAGGAACCTATACAGCAGTTGCCAGTTTGCACAAAACAACCTGGGACACAAGCTAATCGAAAATACCTTCCTTGGGTGATGTCTTCATAGTCCCCAAATTTAGTCCAATGGAGTACAGAAAGAGAGAAATACTAAAGAAAACAGCAATAATAAAATCTCTGCTACCATTCTGCTGAATTCTATTGCCACTGACTCAGCGAGGGTCCCCTCTTTTACCCTCTTTCCAGGGATTTCTGAGAGACGCAGCAGCAGCTCTGACCTGGGACCTTGCAGTTGGACGCGACCCGGACCTTGCCCGCTGGGCCTGAGGTGGTACAGCCCGGGTCGGGGGAACAGGTTCAAGGCATGGCCCGCCCCGCCCCCTCCTCACAGCATCAAGGAGAGGCAGGATGCAAAGGAAAACAAACAAACAAACAAACCACCAGTCTGTCTGATCCACTGCAAACTTCCCAACATCAATCAGAATCCTATACTCCCTCTCCATAGTAAACATTAATTTTAAAAGGAAATACCGTGCTACAAACTTGCAGCATGAGATGAATTATTTTACAGACAGGCAGAGGGCAGATTTCTGGATGGAGCCTTGGGTACTTTTTTCTTTGTTTCTTTCTTCTTTCTTCTTCTTTTTTTTTTTTTTTTTTACTATTATTATTACATTTTAACAAACTTTATAGCCCATTTTATTTGTTCTCAAATAACTTTTTCTCCTTCTTTGTGACACATCAATTACTTGGTTTGTTTCCCTCACTGTGGGATGTTGGAACCAGGAGTGTGATACTGCTCAGCGGAACATAATTTGGTATTATGTGCCATGGGTTTATGAGGTAGAAGTGAAACGAAACATGGCATTTGGACACTACCCATTTATTAGCTCTAAGAAGAGACTCACGTTTGACAAGGAGACAATAACTTTGTTCCCTGATAAGCCAGAGGGGTCTGTTTCTCTGTCCAATACACAGAGTAGCTTACCCTTCCCCAATAACTCTATTGACCAGTATGAATATATTTTAATAGTAAAATGGATAGATATGTAAATTTATTTTAATCTAATTTCATTGAATCCTCCTAAAAACAAAAAGAGCCTTTGTAGACTGTTTTCATATCTGAATTATAGATTTCTGTATCGTATTCCCAGATTGATTTCTAGGCTATAATTCTGTCAAGATTTCCTCCTGGTGTCAAAAACTGCAGCACCACAGCTAGAGTGCTTTATAATTGGCATCACAACCGAACCAGAATTACAGCCCTGATACTCATCCCAGTGCTAGGTGGGTTCATTTTAGAATGCTTCTCTCTTCCTTAGCCTATATCTGGACTTGAAGGTTCATGGCTAAAATTACTTTCTGAATTAATCATTAAAAAAATGCTTAATTGCAAGCTAAGGTGGAGGAAATGGATTGGTCAGAGATGACAAAGAGGAGGAGAAACTACACCCTCAGTGATGGGAGAGAAATACAGAAGGATGACTGAACAGCGGCATATGATTAAATCTATGTTGTAAACAAATATCTTTTTCATTTCTCTGCTTGTCCTCTGCCTTAGGGTCAAATAAATTAAATTGGCATTATTTACTAAGTCTTTAGAACCTGCTTTTTACTTCGTGGTGAACGGAGTAGTATTTCCTTGCAAGCCTGCCCTAAATCAGGGGTTCTTGAATAATCTTCCCTGCGATGCTTTTAATAAACACCGTGTCCTCCCCCTGTTGGTCGTGCAGTCCTGGCATGGTGCGCAGGGTCGGTAAATAAAACAGGGGTTCTTCCCCTCGGGGTTCAGAAAAATGAGCACTAGGTTCCCTCCCATGTCTTGTCAATGACCCGCCCCCAGCCTTCTTTTAAGTGACTGTTTTTGCAGTTTCCCTGATGCCTTTCATCTTCAGGTAGATGAGGTTACTCAGAAGCTAATTATTGACACCAAAGTCTGTTCCATCCCCAGCAAACGGAGGGTGGCAACTTCGCCTCGTAGCACTGTGGTCCCCTGGAAATTCCCGGTCAACATAGGTGGAAAGACAGGATGCTCAGGCTGCCTGCTGGGTCCCTGCTGCCCTGGAACTAAACAGACCTTTCAGTCTTCTAGGAGGAAGCTCTCCGGACCCAACTCCAAGGATATAATTAAGACAGAATTGAGGAGAATCCAACCGTGAGGGACAGAATAATGCCCCCCACCAAGAGGTCCACCTCCTAACCCCCAGAATCTGTGAATATGTTACTTTACATGGAAAAGGGGATCTGCACATGAGATTACATTAAGGACGTTGATAGGTAAGATTATCTGGGTGGACCCAATCCAATCACACGAGTCCTTAAAATCTGAGAACTGTTCCCAGCTCTGGTCAGAGGGAGATGTGGCCACAGAAGACCAAGTGTTGCAACACTGCTGTCTTTGAACACAGAGGAAGGAGGCAGTGATCCAAGGACTGGGGGCAATCTCTAGAACCTGAAAAGGTGAGGAAATGTACTCTTCCTAGAGCCTCCAGAAAGGAACGCAGCCTGTCTGACGTATTGATGTTAGCCTTACAGAACTGTAAGACAATAAATGTGTACTGTTTAAGCCACTAAGTTTGTGGTAATTTTTACAACAGTCAGAGAAAACTAATTTTCTGTCTATTTTCTAAAACCAACTCATGCTATTCTTAGACAAAGCACAGAGCTATTCAAAGACAAGTGATTGGCGAAATATACCCACCTTAGGACTCAGGTATAGACATTGCCAAATAAGGGTCCTAAAAATTAAAAGAGAGAGAGAGAGAGAGAGAGAGAGAGAGAGACATAGACAATGAATACCCTTTGGAAGAAGCAGCACTCTAGGAAACAGCAGAACATTTTAGATAAAACCTTATCAACGTGCTCAACATAATTTAGAGAGAACAGACTCTGTAATACAAGAAATCAAAGAAAAGAGGATGAGATAAAATTTAAAAGCAGATGAAAGAAAACTGACAACGTTAAGGGAAAAAACTAAGGGAAACGTAAAAGCATTATAGAAAAGAAAAATAAATTAGAAGCAACAAGAAATAAATATGATAAAAAATAAAGTTATCATGAAGGGCAGATGTGAAAAATAATACAGAAAAGGAAAAGATAAAAGCTGCTAGAAAGAAATTGTAATTATGGAAACAGATAATAAATATCCAACATGCACGTAATTGGTCTTCCTGAATAAGAACACCAAGTGAATGAACCAGAAAAATATTAATACATGTACTAGAAGAAAATTCTCCTGAAATAATGGAAATGGAAAGGATTCATAGTATTCCAGAGAAAAGTAATAAAGAGAACCAGGACTGAGGCATGGCCTAGTGACTGTAAATGAACTGAGAGACAGAGCATCCAGACATAAGGAGTACATTACTGATAATGGAAAAAAATCTCACTGGCCTCAGACATTACTGCAACCCCACAGGTGTCAGAGCACAGTATAGAAACGGTACAGGATGATGAGGGGTAAGAAATGTGATGGGAGAATTTTTTTACCTTGCTAGATGCTGTTTACAGACAAAGCTAACAGAAAGACATTCTCAAATGTGCAAGAATTTAGGAAGTTTAGCATTTCTGTACCCTTGCTGAAAATGACTCAGAGACATAATCCATTCAAATGAACAATGAATCAAAACTGATAAGTGGAGAGCTTGAATCATGTAAACAGCTGGCGTTGCAATCTGAATCCAGTTGAAGAGAGAATGAAAACTTCACAAGTACAGTAATACAGCTAAAAACAGAATGTAATTGTTATATTTCTAGAAAGAAAAGCTTAGTGATCTTAAAAATAATAATCTGTGTATAATAGACTGAGGCCAAAAAATTTCAGAATGTGTCTGTCCCTCCCCACCCCCAGCCCCAGCCTGCCAGAAATGGAGAGTGGATGGGGGAGGGGAATGAGGAGGTGGTACATATGGGAGCATTTTTTTCTTTCATCTTTCACTGACAGAGTCAAAATATTCTGTTTCATTTCAGAACTGACAAATTGAGAAATACAAGTTTAATCAAACCATCTTGACAAGAGTAGTAGAACTAGAAACAGATCATCTTCAAAACCAACTTGGGGGGAGAGGAGAGAAGCCAAAAACAGCAATAATAAAACAAAAAGAAGGGGCTTCCCTGGTGGCGCAGTGGTTAAGAATCCGCCTGCCGATGCAGGGGACACGGGTTCGAGCCCTGGTCCGGGAAGATCCCACACGCCGCGGAGCGACTAAGCCCGTGCGCCACAACTACTGAGCCCGCGAGCCACAACTACTGAAGCCCGCGTGCCCGAAGCCCATGCTCTGCAGCAAGAGAAGCCACCGCAGTGAGAAGCCCGCGCACCGCAACAAAGAGTAGCCCCCGCTCGCCACAACTAGAGAAAGCCCACGCACAGCAACGAAGACCCAACGCAGCCAAAAACAAAAATAAATAAATTTATAAAATAAAAAAAAAAGGAAAACACAGACCATTAAAAAAAAGATGGAAAACAAAGGAAACCATGATGAAGCATAAAATAAAGTGATGAAAGCAAAAAATAAGTGGGATAAATTCAACTGTTCAAAGGAAAAGACAAGCAGGTTGAATAAAAAATGTTAAACCCAATTTCATTCTGCCCTACGTGACAACTTAAAATAAAGGAAGCGAAGGTAAGAGACACGCAAATGCAACAAAGCAATCAAGGGTTGAGTTCCGGGTAAAAATGGCACGTTGAAACACGCATCACATTCTGTTTCCTCCCCAAACCCGACAGAAGATTGACAGGAAAGGGATTCTGAAAACCTACAGCAACGAGAGGGAGAACAGCGGAAGGGAAGGCAACTCAACAAGGGTTTTCGAGGCTGGAAGGCAGTGGACCTGTGACAACAAGCAACAGAGACGGCAAAAGCCAAATCGCGAGTCAGCAGCAGGAAAAGCTGAGAACAAACCCCGAGTCCTCGCCAGCAAACCCTCAAAAGGCTCAGGCAGAGGTACTGAAACGGAGCAGGGCCCTGTGGTCCTTCCCTCCCGTGTCCTCCGCCTGCCTTTTGTCTCTGGAAAAACTTTAGCCAATGAATAAGTTTAATCAGAGAAAACGCAGAGGCAAAGAAAACAGTCAAACAAATAATCATAGTTTAGTCATTAAGCATAGGAGTTAAGGACGTTTAGCTCCTCCTCAGGGGCTGTGGATAATATCCTGAGCCGTATCCTGTGAACTGTCTCGTAGATACTGAAACCCCACCAGGTGGAAGACGTTTACTACATGATGACCCGGCTGTAGCCATGACATAAGCTGCCTCAATTCTGAGAACTGGCCTCAAGGAAATGGGAACAAACCGACCCTGGAACTGAGGATTAACTGTACTCAAAACAGTCAAGATGACGCTGGTCAGACCACCACAGAACCAGCCTCAAGGTGAGTGTCAGAGCTGACTGTGCTGTTGCTACGTGTAGCGCCCTCCCTCCGTCTATAAAAGCTCTTGCCCCCTGACTGTCAGTAGCGGGGAGTCAGCCTTTGGACAGGAGTACCCCACCCCCCGGCCCCGGGTTGCCGGCATTGGAAATAAAGCAAACTTTCCTTTCCACCAAACTTGCCTCTTTACTGGCTTTTGAGCAGCAAGCAGCACCCGTAACAGTCCACTCGGGAACTGGATGGCTAAAATAAGGACGATTGGTTAAACTTGCTTAAGGAGAGACTAAGCCCCAGATGCCCTCCTCACTCCACCCAGCTGAGTGAATCAATCCTCCTCCGCTTCGGTAGAAATGGGAGGTTTATTCTCTAGAGAGGATATAATACAGGCTCCTTGGACTTGAAGAATGCTGAGCACAGTTGAAAGTCTGAGTCTGTACCAAAATTAGGGGAATTAGGTTAAAAAAAATACATGCATATGGCGTGCAGTGTGTGAGACCTCTGCCCGCCTTCTCCCAGTCTCCACTGTCCTGCTTCTCTCTGAGACTCCAGACCTTTACCCTCCAGCAGGAGATTGGGTGAGTCCTCGCTGAGGAGTCTGACATTTCCAGAGGAAAAGACTTAAAGATGTTGAGTTGGTGGGAGGATTCTGCACAAAAGGCCCAAATAGTTCATCCTACACTGAAGGCAAATTCTATGAGCTCCATCTATGAGCACTCCCAAATGGTTTTTTAGTTTCCCGCCAAGGGTAACGCAACATCTTTCTACTGAGAAACAATGAGACCGAGACACACAAAAACTCAGTAGGAACAGACTATGCAGGAGGGGAAAAAAACCTCTCCTCATTACCCTCCTGCAAAAACAAGCTTGCCATTAACATCTTCAAGAGATAAAAAAAAAAATCCATGAAATAAGATCAAGAAACTATAAAAGTAATAGTCAGATGACAAAAAAAAGACCTCTTGAATGTTATAAAAAACTGCAGCAGAAGTTAGTAATTCAGTAAAAGGGTTGAAAGAGAAAGTTGGGGGAACCTCCCAGAAAGTAGAGCAAAACAAAACAAAGGCAAACCACACACATACACAAACACAAAAAGAACAAAAGATATAGGATACAAGAGAGAAAAGTTTTGTCTTTTTTAATTTACAAGTCCAGTCCAGGAGATCTAACGCCCAAATAGCGGGTTCCAGGGAGAACAGGAAAAAAAAAAAAAAAAATAGAGAAAAATAATTCAAGAGAATTTCCCAGAACTGAAGGACATGGGTTTTCAGATTAACTTTTGGCCCAATGGAGTAAACGAGATCCAGACCAAAGGAATAAATGAAATTTCAGTGTGAACCTCCTCAGTCTGGAGCACATGTGACGAGGGTGTAGCAGCCCTACTGTGGTCAAACCATCTTTTTAACTTGAGAAGCAACTGGAAGGCATGCGCTACACTAAAACAAGAGACCACGTGAGAAGGAGGAAGATGTGTGATTCAGGAAACAGGGACTCCAACTCAGAAGACAGGCCAAGGGAAGCCCTCTAATCACAGTGCAGAAAAGTCCTGGAACAGCCCTGCAGTAAGCCTACAGAAAAAGCAGTCCAAACAAGAAAGGAACGGGAGTAAATAAGAAAAACCTGGAACTCACAGTTTACATAATATGATGGACTTTGTGGACTATTGTTCTGAGGGGCTATTATAAGCTGTAGGAATAAGTAGCAGATAGATACAAAGAAAACTAGGTGGTGGCGCAGTGGTTGAAGAGTCCGCCTGCCGATGCAGGGGACGCGGGTTCGTGCCCCGCTCCGGGAAGATCCCACATGCCGTGGAGCGGCTGGGCCCGTGAGCCATGGCCGCCGAGACTGCGCGTCCGGAGCCTGTGCTCCGCAGCGGGAGAGGCCACAACAGTGAGAGGCCCGCGTACCGCAAAAAAAAAAAAAAAAAAAAAAACACACAAAAAACTAGGCAAGCAAAGAAACAAGGTGATTATTAACATCAGGAAAAACAAAACGAGAAGAGAAAGGCAAAACAGACAAAAAGGACATAAAAGACCTCCTTCCAGCTGAGTTAGCTCTCCGAAAGCAGGTTTTCTGGAAATTACACTCACAACTTTGTGCTTATATCTCATTAGCCAGAACTTGGTCCTGTGGCTCTACAGAGCTGTAAAGGAGGCTGGAAAATGGGGTCTTTCATTTCCGCCACCAACGTGCTCTACTGAAAACTGATGTTTTGTTACTGAGGAGGAAAGGGAAAATTTATGATGGAGGAGACAAGTAACGGTCCTGTCACACAGACAGTCGCTTTCATCAAGAAGACACGGCACAATGAACACACAGCTGACAAAAACCTTTATGAACTAAATAACATGGCACCAAAACATATAAGGCAAAAACTACAGGAAACACAAAATCAAGTCATTAATAAGCTACCTCTCGCCCGAAAGGCCAGCTCCGAGGAACAGTGTTGAAGGTTTAAAAACTATTCCAGATACGGAGGAAGAATGAAAACCTATGAAATGATCACATCCTTGATACTATAAGCCTGACAAAGGACAGGAAAAAAAAAAAAAAAAAAAGGAAAAATTCAGACCCATATTACATATGCATATTGATGCAAAAAATCTAAATAAAAATGTAGCCAATACCATCCAACGGTATATTAGTTTCCCATTGCTACTATAACAAATTACCACAAATGTAGTTGATTGAAAAAGTTCAAACTTATTATACTACTGTTCTGTAGGTCAGAAGTCTGGTACAGGCCTAACTGCACTAAGATCCAGGTCGCCCAGGATGACCTCCCTACTTTAAAGCCAACTGATCAGTTACCTTAATTACACCTGCAAAGTTCCTTTTGTCAAGTAATATAACATTCACTGGCATGACATGGCAGGGAGGGGGACTGCTCAGTTTTGATGGGGAATCAAAACTGCACCTGCCACAAGCAATATATTGAAGACCAAGTGACAGTCATTCTAGGAATGAAAAGCTGACTTATTATTAGAAAACCTGCTAACATCATTCATTATATTCATACATCAAAAAGGGGGAAAAAAACATTTGTCTTAGAAGGTGCTAAAAAGGCCTTTGAATAATATTCAGCATCAACTCCAGATATTTTAAATTCTAACTTTCTTTAACTTGATAAAAACTGTATATACCTCAAATGACAGTAGTGCCTTAGTGATAGAATGCAGGACAGTCCTTCAGGTCAGGGGAAATAAAAACAACACCTGTCCATCATGCCTCAGTTCCAGAACTACTGCCCAATGTAATTAGACCAAAGAGTAAAATGAACAATATAAGTATTGGAAAGGAAGAGGCAAAAGGATAAATATTTATAGATGACATGATCACCACCCTGAAAAGCCCAAGGGAATCAACTGAAAAACTATCAGAAGCAGTAAGAAAGTTCTAGTAAGGAAACTGGAGTATAAAGGAAATAAGAAAAATCAATATCTTTCTTATACTCCTGAGAAATCCAGTTAGAAAATAAAACGGGTGAAAATACCCTCTTATCACAACACCAAGAAGAGCAACAGGTAATATAATACCTAGAAATGCACTTAAGATGAAAAGCATGGGCCCAATAAAGTGTCGGTCGTTTCACGAAGGGGCAAAGAGAGGACAGGGCCATAGACTGCAACAGACCAGGTGATAACCCTAATGCAATTCTAGTTAAAATGTCAATGGCAGGGACTTCTCTGGTGGTCCAGTGGGTAAGACTTCTTTCTCCCAACGCAGGGGGCCCGGGTTCGATCCCTGCTCGGGGAGCTAGATCCCGCGTGCATGCCGCAACTACGAGTTTGCATGTCAAAACGAAGATCCCACACGCCGCAACTAAGACCCGGCGCAGCTAAAATAAATAAAATATTTTTTAAAAGTCAATGGCAGTTCAGGATCAAATTATCATAGTACTCATTTGGAATAACAAACACATAAAATAGACAATAAGGAAGAGTAATGAAAGGGCTTTGTCCTGCACTGACTTGAAATACATGATAAAGCTAAAGTAGTTAAACAGTGTGGTACTACTGCAGAAATAGACTTGTGGGAAACAAGAGAAAGTTTAGAAGTACAACCACGCGTACTGAGAGACTGTGTTTACGAGCAGACAGTGTGCAGACCATATATAAATACCTATCCCCTGCAGCCACCAGCCCAGGACCCAATCACCATCTCTGCAGCAATCAGCCCCAAACAGCCAGGACTTGATCAGTAACTAACAGCTTCCCTAATTTTGCCACCATTTCCAATTTAGAACCAAATTAGAGAAAGCTGAATATGTTCCCCTAACCAAGCACATAGGACACCCTGCTTCCAGCTGGCCGCCCCCAGCTTCCCCAGGCCCACAACCTCCCTCAGGGAAGCCCTGAAGCCTCACCTTTCCCAGTAGAAGGCTCTCCCTCCCCTCTGCCTGTCTTTGAGATCCGGCCAACTCCCTTGCTATATATAGCAAGCTCTGACTAAACAGCCTTTGCTTTTTTCATTTAGGAGGTCTTTATTTCCACAATATCTACTGTGGCGGGGTGCCCTCAAGTTCAAGTGAGTGGAAGGAGAACAGAGTATTCAACAATATTCAACATTTGAGGGGGGAAAAAAAAAGAGATTTGTACTGCATACGCACATCAAACTAAATATCAGACGCATCAAAGTACCAAATGTAAAAAAGGAAGTTGTGAAAAGAGTAGAAGAAAACGTGGATTGCTTTGCACCACAATCCCATGAGGAAGGCGAGACTGGTTGATGCGTATTATCATTCACAGATGAGACGCTCAGGTCCAGCAAGGCGAGCGGCAGAGCCAGGATCTGAACCCAAGCTTGACTCCTAGCTCCCAGGGTAAATGGGACGAGTGGGGCGGGAATGGGAATGACTAAGAGACACTCCCTTTCCAGAACGTGGTAAGGCTCCCGGCAAGCTGCCAGCAGTCAGCCGGATCTGGACAGACAGTGCCTGGTGGTGGGGACCTTCCTGGGAGGCGGCGTGGCCAGGGCCGAGGCCCCGCTGGAAGCGGACTGCTCACCTGTTGGGCTTGTAGCCCATGCTGTCCATCAAGCACGCCTGGTCCCTGTCTCGCGGGAAGCCGTGCAGCACCCACCCTCTCTCAAGGCAGTCCTGCTGGTCCAGGCGCTGCCTCAGCACCTTCATGATGATGTAGTCGGGGACTGCAGAGAAAGGAAGACAGCTGGTCACTCTGCCGCCCTGGCCACCTCCCCTGACCCAACAGGAAGCTGAGGGAGCCTCCGCGGCCATGGCTCACGGCCTTCCTAACTTTATTTGACCCTGATTTGAACAGGTGAAGAGACCGTTTTAGGTGGACAGGGCTGTGGGCGCCCGTTTCCCAGGACGCTCCGAGGTCCTAGCAATGGGAGGAACGTGGCCACCCAAGAAGGGGAAAAAAGC
This sequence comes from Lipotes vexillifer, assembly GCF_000442215.2. Lineage (NCBI taxonomy): Eukaryota > Metazoa > Chordata > Mammalia > Artiodactyla > Lipotidae > Lipotes > Lipotes vexillifer. Next base: position 1,924,422 of record NW_006779962.1, on the reverse strand, counting down.
ACTGGGTGACCTTGACCTTGACCTTGAGCTTTCCCTGACTTTGACAGGATATATGCCCATGGGCCTCCAGGGTAGCTCCCAGCCCTCCAGTGATATGTGGGCATCCCTCCCCGATCCCCCTGAAACCGCAGGGATCCAGTTTTTGCAGCAAAAAGACTTTTCGCGGAAGCACACCGATCCCCAATGGAAGGTTTGGTTTTCCTCCAGTGGGATGGCCGTGGTGCCCCCCAGGCTCTCTGCTAATTCAGGATACACAAGCGACTCCCTTCTTTCCCCCTTCTCCCAGTTCTCACCTCCTTGATGTTCAGAATCAAATCTCTCTCAAGAATCACAGCTTTAGTTATAACCAGAGACTGAAATCAAGTCTCAGGGAGATGTTGAGAAGCCTGTTGTTTACATTACTGCAATTGACATTTTCCTGAAAGTTTTACCTCTCTTCTCAGATTCATTAAAAGGCCTGTGTTGCTAATGTACTGCGTTCTAGCAATTTGCACTGCATTTTCTGCACTTTGCATTCATTTTTCCAGAGATACTTGGTAAATATTACCATCGTTTGCTATGAATGTGCCCCCCCCCACCCCACCCCGCAACGAGCTGGTTTCCTGGAGCTGCAGTGACAGGGCGGCTCAGCAGCTTTTCTGGAGATGCCCGGTTCCCTCCATGAGTCAGCCAAGTGGCCCTAACGCACATGACTGAAACTTCCCCAAAGGCCCCCGGCTGACAGCCAGGTGAACTTGGCGGTGAGAGATTCAGAAAAATTACTGCTTTCCTCCACGGCTGTGACATGCCGGGTTACTGCCCTGTTGCCAAAGCAGCATAAACCTCATCTAAGTCATCTGCAGTTCCCTGATTTTGTTCTTTCTTACATCTTTCAGCCTTTCTTCCCCAGTCCCTAGGAAAGAGCGGGAAAGGGATTTTGCTCTAATGAGAAGATTTGGCTGAGACAGATCAGTGAGAAGTTGATACAGCTAATCCCATCCCTTCCCTGCTTAAACCTGCCATGGCTCCCCCATGCTCTGGGGATAAGAGCAGTACCCTTCCCTGTGGTCAACAGGGCCCTGCAGGACCCAAGTCCTGCCTCCCCTCCCTGTGAATCTCCCCCAGCGCTTCACCTCCCCTTGAATGTGCCGGTCGCTCCATCCAGAGCATCCTTCCCCCATGCCTTGCCCGGGGCCAGGCCCCAGAGGAGTGTCTGCTCCCTGGACGGCCCGTTGCTGGGGTAGCACCGGCCCTTCTTAACCTTCACTTACCACCCCTGTTATTAACTCTCCGGCTAATTCTTTGTGTGATGCTGCCTCTCACGAGGACAGAGGACCGTGCCCACCTCGCTTTTCCATGACTAACACAGTGCCTGGCACATAGGAGGTATGGAGTAAATAGACAGGAGCCCTCCCTTTTCAAAGCTTCACTGCGACTAAACAAAGATGTTAAAACCAACTCGACCAGGCTTTGGGGAGCTCAGAAGAAGAGAGGAAGGGAAGGAGCTGGGCTGGAGGCACGCACGAACGCGGGGGCTGGTCTCAGCCCTGCCCTTAGGTGCCAACCGACCTCCACTCGGTCAGGCAGGCTCTCCCAGTCTCAGTTTCCTCAACCGCCAAAGAGGATGCCGGGACCTCTCACCACAGGATCAACATGACGCACAGCTCCAGGCATGTGGGAGATGGCACTCAGAGATGGGGGCTGGTACTTTTCAGTTTGGGAGATGTATGTCAGGAAACAATGCTTCATCAATATGCTCATGTTTTCCCCAAGGTCAAGGTCACGGTGTGCTGAGTTGGCGCCTGGGATAAAGGATGGTTGACTTCAAACAAGTCTGGGCAGTTAAAGATGGAGAGACTTAGGGCTTCCCTGGTGGCACAGTGGTTGAGAGTCCGCCTGCCGATGCAGGGGACGCGGGTTCGTGCCCCGGTCCGGGAGGATCCCACGTGCCGCGGAGCGGCTGGGCCCGTGAGCCATGGCCGCTGAGCCTGCGCGTCCGGAGCCTGTGCTCCGCAACGGGAGAGGCCACAGCGGTGAGAGGCCCGGGTACCGCGAAAAAAAAAAAAAAAAAAAAAATGGAGAGACTTAGGGACCTCTGTCCTGAGTCCTCTGTTCATATTCCGGTGGTAGTAAACCTACCGATCCCCCTGCCTCCATTCCCCAGGGGCTGTTTATATTCAGGGCAGCGGCGGGGAGGACAGAGGGGCAGCTGTCCCAGCTTCGGCTCGTCCACCCCGTGCCCCCCTTCCTGCGCACGCAGGGCGCACCGGCTCCCACCAGCGGCCCCTGTGAGGAATCAGGGTGTGGGGAGCCAGCACTAAGGCTACTGTGTGAATAAATAATGGGTCTTTTCTCTGATCCAGAAACCTCATGTTTTCTGTCAAGAGAAATACAGATTAAAGACAATGTGTGTTAAGAATCTGCCATAGAGCTTTCCAATCTAGGTCTACCCCCATATATGTACAGATATTCTCAGTGAAATAGTAACTAATACAAAATCAAGCCTATCCCAGGGATCTGTCCAATGGAGCGTTATGGAGCATCTGTGCTGTGTCCAGGGACAAGGGCTTGACGCTGCCACACACAGCAAACAAGAAGCCAAGGGCCCTGCCCTCCTGAGTCTGGCATTCTAGCCAGCAAGACAGACAATACATAGATAAATACTCATTTCAGAGACTCATAAATACTATGAAGAAAGCAAACCAAATGATGGGATGCTGCTGGTTTGACTGGGTCCAGGATGGTCTCTGAGGTCACAACCGGCCGAGATCTGGACGGTAAGTCCAGCCTCGTGAGATCTGGGAAGGATTTTCGGGGTGGCACTGGCAAAGGCCCTGAGGCTGGAATGACCTTGGCGCATGGAAGGGCTGGAGAAAGGGCCAGTGTGGCTGGAGCAGAGTGATCTCTGCGGAGTGGGGGTGGAGAGGCCCTGCCAGGTCTTCAGGAAGGAAGGGGATCTGGCCACCCCCGGGCCATCTTGGGAATGACCATGCACTGGCCCTTGGTGCATATTTATTGAATGAACACATGGGGGTTGATCTCAGGATCCTGAGCTAGTACGTCCCGGAACGTGCACTTTGCCACGTCTGCACAGGGACTGCTTATTTTGTGGGATCAGCCAGTGGAGTCTCCAGTTGGGGTCCCCAGGTCCCATGGATGTGGCTAGTGAAGAACACTTTACCTCCTATAAAGTCTGCAAAGAGCTTGGGCTGAGGACCCCTGAGTGCAAACCAGCTGTGAACAGCTCCAGCTTTCTAAATTTCTAAAGGGAAACCAAAAAAATTTTTTTAAAAAGTAATTCCCTGGTGGTCCAGTGGTTAGGACACGGTGCTTTCACTGCGGTGGCCCAGGTTCAATCCCTGGTCGGGGAACTAAGATCTTGCAAGCTGCGTGGCGCAGCCAAAGAAAACAATAATAATAATAAAAGGAAAGAAACCATCTTTTGCTGACCCTACAAGCAGAGCGCCCTCAAGTCCTTGGGCACCCTGAGCAGCTGAAGGGCACCGCAAGCCTCCAGCGACACCCCGTTAGAGAGAGGCCGGCTGTGGCAGAAAGAGCTCTCTGCATCCCTCTCCCAGTCCCAGTCTGTGTCAGCAGACGGGGAAGGTGGGTGGGCTGAGCTCTAAGTTGGGGGCTGCAGGAAGATTTGTAAATACTGCTGCTTCTATGAGAGTTCCTTAGAATAAAACCCAGAAAAACTTAGCTCTTAGCTCCCCTGGGTTCCTTTCTTCGAGCAAGTGTGAGCAGAGAGCCCAGTGGTCTGGCCGTGGGACCTCCCTGACCCTCAGAGTCCTCCTCTGGGACACCTGCCTCGCTGGCTGTTATGGGGCCTGGAGACAACTCATGGGAGCTGCCAGATCAGAGCTCTTCTGAAGGGGTGGGTCCTCGTTGCTGTGCGCGCGCTTTCTCTAGTTGTGGCGAGCGGGGGCTACTCTTAGTCGCGGTGCGTGGGTTTCTCACTGCGGTGGCTTCCCTTGTTGCGGAGCACAGGCTCTAGGCGCGCGGGCTTCAGTAGTTGTGGCACTCAGGCTCAGTAGTTGTGGTGCATGGGCTTAGTAGTTGTGTCGCGCAGGCTCTAAGGTACGCAGGCTTCAGTGGTTGTGGCGCATGGGCTTAGTTGTTCCACGGCATGTGGGATCTTCCCGGACCAGGGATCGAACCTATGTCCCCCGCGTTGGCAGGCGTATTCTTAACCACTGCACCACCAGGGAAGCCCCCAGAGTCCTTTTTCTCTTTGAGTTCCTTTTTTCTTTCTTTTTTAAAAAAAATATTTATTTATTTATTTATTTTTGACTGCGCTGGGTCTTTGTTGCTGTGCGCGGGCTTTCTCTAGTTGCGGCGAGCGGGGGCTACTCTTCGTTGCGGTGCGCGGGCTTCTCATTGCGGTGGCGTCTCTTGAGGAGCACGGGCTCTAGGCGCGCGGGCTTCAGTAGTTGCCGCACGCAGCCTCAGTAGCTGTGGCGCACCGGCTTAGGTGCTCTGTGCCACGTGGGATCTTCCCGGACGAGGGCTCGAAGCCGTGTCCCCTGCATTAGCAGGCGGATTCTTAACCACTGCGCCACCAGGGAAGTCCCTGTGTGCGTATAGTTTTAATTCCTCCTAAAAGTTTACCCAGATTCCCATCAGATGGCTACGATGAAGCCACTGGCAAGAAAATGGGACCTTTAAATTACAGACATGAAGTCCAACATCTGAGCTTGAATCTGCCTTTGGGAGAAACGGGCTTGCCCTTGGGAGAGGAGGTCACTGGGTAATTAGTTTGCTGACCAGTGATACTCCAGGCCCATTAAGGCCTCAGTTGTTTGGTCGTGAGAATGGCATTGGGCCAATAATTTGTTTTCTTCAATAGTCAGTGCTGTTTGGAAAGCAAGCTGCACTCCAGGAGGGATGTCTGAGCCACTGAGCTTCTAGGGGCAACAGCCGGCTGCTCGAGCAGCTCGGAGCCTTGGCGATTCAGAGAGGGAAAGACCTGGTAGGTCATCCCTTTGACCACTCCCCTCATTTCAAAGTTGAGAAACCAAGTCCCAAAAAGATTGTGCCTCAGGTGACCCACCCAAGCCAGTTTCTCAGCCTGGAAGAAATCTGACTTAAGGTCAAGAAATCTGACCAGATAGAAACACAAAGAGACTTTTTGGTTTGGGGTGGGTTTTTTTTTCCCTATTAAGTTGGCAAAGATTTCTAGAGGGAACTTCCCAACTGGCATCAAAAGTTAAAATGTACATGCCTTTTGGCCCATCAATCACGTTCCTAAGAATTTACACCTAAGATACAACAGCACATACGACCAAAGATGTGCACATAAAGATGTCCATTTCAGTGCTGTTTATAATAGTGACAATCGGAAACGATTTTAAATGTCCGTCAGTAGAGGACAGCTTAAATAAAGGATGCACATCTATGCAATGTGATATTAGGTAAACTTTAAAAACTCATTTATATTTATGTTGACTCGGAAAGAGGGCTCGGACAGTACATCAAATGGAAAAAAGTAAACGGTTTGTACAATACCGTCTAATTTAAATGTATATTGACATACATATACACACACGCACATATACACACACTACACATGCACGGGGGAGAGAGGAGGGCCCCACTGATGCCCCACGAGTGACAGACGGTCCCTCGGGGGCTCAGGGTCCTGGAGTTGAGAGACAATAACACAAGTCAACACATCCTGGCTGGAAAGGCCTAAGGACATGGGAGGCGTGGCAGTGCTGAGCGCTTTGGAGGAGGGCAAGGTCACATTTCCGGAGGACCGGGGAAGGAGATGGATACTCACACGGACTCCAGCTTCGAGCCCAAACCAAAAAAGCCCCTCTCTTCAGGCTCTCAAATTAGCCCTTCTCCTCAGAGGGCCGTACCACAATTGTGAATCAATCATTATTGGTGCAGTATTTGTTTAATGCCTACATTCCCATCCTCACCCCCCTCTGGAGAAAGCAGGGACCCCTGTCAAGGTGGCTCGTTGCTACACCCGTGCATTTGGCATTGTGTCCCACACATGGCAGGCACGTAATAAACACACTTTGAATGAATGAATGAATGAATGCATAGTACCAATTCCTGCAAACCTGGACTGTTCTCCCGAGCTCTGAGTCAAGTCCTGTGGCAATGGGAAACAGCCCTTCCCCCAGGGTTCCCTTCATCCACGCCACAGCCCACCCATGAATTAAATATGCAGTCAAGAGAAGACGTGTTGACGTCTGGGGTTTGTTTCAAAATACTCCTGATGGAGCGG
>NW_006779962.1:1917298-1918174 GCF_000442215.2 Lipotes vexillifer | reverse complement strand
GGGGGGGATCTTCCTGGTGCATTCCAGATGCACCGGGGGTGACCATGAGCTCACGTGGGTTCCTTATACTGGTTATGGGCCCCTTCAGGTTCCTTATTCTATTCTCTCTGCTTTTCACATACATTTAAAGGCCTCCATTAACAAAGTGGGTTTTTTTGTTTAAAGGAAACACTTTAAAGGCCTAAAGGAGATTGAAATGACCACTGTGAGAGACCATTGCAAAACAACAAAGGATGAAATCTCCCTGGAGGTCTGTTCTTGCACCCCAGAAGCGGCTCCACTTTGGGGGGACCTGAGGGCTGGATAGAGCCCTAGCCCTTCTGTCACTCCGCTCTGGACTCTGGAAGCACTGCCCAGGAGCCTGGCATCTGCACGGATCTGCCTTCCTGGGCAATCCCGGGGAAGGTGCTCAGACCCGCACACCAGGCCGTTACCCTCTCTGTGTCTCAATCAAGCTTGAACGTTGGTAACTGGGGCTCCTGGGGCCTGGGAGACAGAGGCTGCGAGGCCACGGAGGTTCGCTGGCCCCCTCCCCCTCCAGCACGGACGGCTCTGGGCAACACCAGGGGTCCCCTCGCAGGGATGGGCTGTGCTTCCCCCACTGGAGGCTGGGAGACACTGCTGGTGGCAAAAACAAATGACAGACCCCTGTGGATACTGCCTCGGGGCCCTCCCAGACACAGACAGGGCGGCGTGCAGGCCCAGGGATGAAGGGTGAGGCGGGAAGACACTGCCTTAAGTGCATTTCCCGGCCCTACCCCTGCAACTCCTGTATCAGGTTTTCTGCTCTGTGCTTGTTTGGCTGCCGCCTTTTTTCCCCCTGTAGGCCATCCACTCACTTTTCCAAGCCCACATGGTCTGACCAGCCGGTTCACA
>NW_006779962.1:1915359-1917284 GCF_000442215.2 Lipotes vexillifer | reverse complement strand
GGTTCAGCAAAAATGCAGCCTTTTTCAGAGCAGATCTCAGCCGCTGTGTTCTGCTGGAAGTTGAAAGTCCCCTTGATAACGCTGTCCATCGCCCTTCATCCCCCTCTCGGAGAGAGATTTTCAGTGTAGTCTCAAGTCTTTCTCCACTGAGTCAGGTGCCTCAGGCTTGATTTCTGGGCTTGACAGTTAACATCTTACCCTGCGTATAAGCTACTGCCAAGGGCTACCTCTCCGGAATGTCCTGTCAACCCTAAATTTAGCAAAGTGCAAGATATGAATATCCCATTATTTCATAAAGGCCACATCACATGGTTTCGGGTGTGTTTTTTTTTTTTTTTTTTTTTCCTGAAAATCTTCCGTAAAAGATGGCAGTCCTCACATTGACCTCGAGGTTATTAAAATCTCAATCCACGTATTCCCTGCCAGCTGGCTGTGCTCGAGGGGTGGACGGGGAGCCTCGGTCACAGGCGAGAGGTTCCCAGGTTCCCCCACCAACCCCACCCAGGACACCCGGCCCACCCTTGGCCTTGAAGAGGAGGCGTTCCTGTTCAAAGGCCTGGGCCCCAGGTCAAAGCCCCCGCCTGCATATCAATCCTGCGGCTCAGACGGAAGAAAGTACCCCCCTGAGTCAGGCCCACCATGAGGTGGCTGGACAGGACTCTTCCTCCCAGGCTGCAGGTCTAACATCCTCAGTCAAGTCCAGCTCAGAATGCGGCATCGTTAGGGAGGGCCCCGAGAGAAGAGCTAAGCCAGCTCATGATTTGTCCAGTGGAAACCAGAGCCGAGGGCAGAAGGGACTCTCTTGGAGCCCTTCCCCCAACCCCTTCCTGCCGCCTGTGGTCCAAGCCTCTGCACCCCCGGCCCCCGGGGCTCGGCTGCTGGGGGAGGGGCCCGAGGGGCACCGAGGTTGCTGGCGCTGGCGCTGGCCCTGAACGGCTAGGACGGAAAGTGGAGAAAAGGAAAGAGCTCCCTCAGCCGGTGCTTCAAGGTAAAAAGACCCACGGTTGATTGACGCAGCCAGGACAAGCCATTTAACCCTCCCACCACCCTCGGGCAAATCAGAAAAAGCTGAGGACCTCACCACACACTCTAGACACTCCCGACACACACACTCAGAAACCCACCGACACACTACACACACCCAGGCACTCACCTATAATACCCCTACACACCCCTACAGGACACGCACGTTACACACCTGCTACACGCGTACCTGCACCCTACACACGCTATCCCCCCTTGCGCAACACACACGCTCTACACCCCACACCCTTCTACACACAATACAGTGCACGCGCTTACCCCCTCCCCTACACACACACCCACACACGCACACACGTGGACGCACACGCACGCACGCACACACATACACACGCAGCCTGTAACTGCCCCTGCAACGTCTTTCCCTCTTCAAGGCCCCATTTGAAAGCAAGTAAAGGGGACACTTGGCATCTGTCGAGGGTTGTGAGAGACTCAGCATTTTCTCCGCCCCCCTGCTTCCCAACATCCCGGCGCAGCCCCCGACCCCGGCCCCTCCTGATCAGGCCCCGTGGGAGAGTCTTGGAAAGGAACCCAGCTGCGGAGGAGAAAGAGGGGCTGCTTTCGTTTCTGTTTTTCATTTCCATCTCATGCACACTGATGCTCCAAAGAAATGGGGCTCCCATTCCCCCCACACATCTGTCTCTTCCCCACATTGCTGGGGGCTTGACCCAGGATACGGGTTGGGCTCTTCCGGGCCCCGACTTACTATCGCTGTAATTCAGTGAAAGCTAAACTCCACCATTCCTGGGAGACCGTTACCCTTCGGATGACACTGATTCCTGGCAGCTGAGGCCTGCAAGCCCTCCTCTCTGCTGTAACCAGGAGTCAGGAGTGCCTTAGAAGGACCTGCAGCGCCACAGTGCCAGGACCTCGGGCCAGGCTTT
>NW_006779962.1:1910630-1915299 GCF_000442215.2 Lipotes vexillifer | reverse complement strand
GACGCTCTTTGTTTATTATTTACTGCCACCTGCTGGTCGACCGTGGATCCTGCGCCCCAAGTGAGCACTTAAAATGATAAACAGAACATTTCTAAAACCCGTACAGCAGATGACAAGGAGAAACCAGCTTGTTCGAATTGGTTGTACTCCACAATTCTTCGGGGGGAGCAAGCCCCTGGGAGAGCTTGCCTCCTTCGAAAACTCAAGTCACTTCCCCCGGCCAAGTGCCTGCCGTGGCCAGACAGTGTTTCCTAGGCACAAGATGGAACGGATGTCCTTTAAGACTTCTTTAGATTCCAAAAGTCTGTATCCTAATATCTCTATTACTTAACAACAACATTTAAATCTGCTTGGCAGACAATGGTGCCAGGAAATAACAATTTTTAAAAAATAATTTAAAAGTTTTGGGGACTTCCCTGGTGGTCCAGTGGTTAAGACTCCACACTCCCAATGCAGGGGGCCTAGGTTTGATCCCTGGTCGGGGAACTAGGTCCCAAACGCTGCAACTAAGACCCGGTGCGGCCAAATAAATAAATAAACAGATATTTTTTTAAAACAAATAAATAAAATAAAAGTTTTATTTCCCACCACAATTAGCAAATGGGTTTCGACAGGAAGTTTTCTTCTTAGAGCTGCCGACAATTTTTTAATATTGGCTTTTTTTCCAAGTCCAGAAGAGTACATTAGGCCTGGGACTCTGACCAACCAGGAGGCTGGTCTGTGCTCCTCAACTCTCGGTGAGTGGCTGCCCACTTTCTATCACTCCCCTCTCTGCCACGTCTACCGGGGCCAAAAGCAAAGATAAGATTGAGGTGCCAACACTGCTGACCCATTCACAGCTGAGAGGCCGCTCTCCACTTGGGCTTCTCTTGCTAATGAGGTTTTAGATGAGAAAAAAAAAAGACCACTTAAAAACATTCTTCTGTGGTGGGGTGGTGGTGGTGGGATGAACTGGGAGATTGGAATTGACATATATGCACTAATATGTATAAAAGAGAGAACTAATAAGAACCTGCTGTATAAAAAATAAAATAAAATTCAAAAACAAAACCATTCTTCTGTAAATAAATGGGGCTTCACTTAGCAAATTAATAAGACTGTTAATAAAAATGCTCACTTAGACACACTGTGTAAAACGATTTGGTAATTAGTTAATCTTAAAACGCAGTTTTACATCTTTCAGTGGAAAATGAGAAGAGGCCAGCATGCGGACCAGACTGTTGTAAAGTGCAGAGTGTTAACGTTAACGGTACACTGCGGATCACAGAGTTTAAGGGGCACGGTTTTCCTTCCATTTTAATGAAGTCGGGGCTCAGAACCAGTTACTTCCACCCACATCTCAAGGGCAGCGAGAATGCCGTTGCCCACATGACCTGTGAGGAGAAAATCAGCAACTACTGGGAAACCAGGAAACAACCATAAGCCCCGTATTCTGGGGTCAAAAAGACGCGGTGGTGGCATATTTACTTAACAAGCATGTGTGTCATAGTGCTTACTATGAGCTCAGCTCTGTTCGGAGCATGTATTTTCTCTAATACAAGTATTGATTCATGTAATCTTCATAACAACCCCATTTTACAGATTAGGAAACTGAGGCACAGAGAGAGGAAGTAACTTGCCCAAGGCCACACACTAATAGGTCGTGGAGCCCAGAATTAAACCCAGGCCATCAGGCTCCGAGGTCACCTGCTCCACCTCTGCTCTCTGCCTGCCTTTCAGGGGAAGAAACAGCATGAATTCTGCCCTCCATTCTGCATTTCGTTTGCAGCGTGCCCTTGGGTGAGTGACTTTACCTCCCAGCTGGGATTTCTTCCTCTTTAAAAGAGAACTGGACTCTCAGTTCTCTGAGCTCCCTGAATGCCCCTACGTGGCATCTCCGAAGTCAGGCCACCCTCAGCTCTGAGGACCCATGAGGCCATCTGGGTTCAGCCTCACCAAGTCATGGGATGCAGCCAATCCTGAACCAAACCAGAACGTTCAATGCAAGCTTTCCCTAGGGTGGCAGACTAGAGGTGGCCACTCCTACCGCTGAGAGGGGACTCTAGCCCCCCCCACACCCGCCTTGCATCTGGGCTAGTCTTATTGACTAGCTTGATGGAAGTTCATTCAGGGACTTCTGAGGCTGGCTCGGCAGAAGACATAGCTTACCCCATCCACCACCCCATCCACCACTGCCGCCCTGGGCCTCCTTGGGATGCTTGTTCTGGGGGAAGCTAGGACCACATGAGGGGGGCTGACCAACCTGAGGCCGCCATGCTGGGAGGAAGCCCACGCTAGCCGTGTGGAGAGGCTGCACAGAGAGAGGTCTGACCAGCCCCAGACGGTCCAGGCATCTCACTCCAGGCCCCAGGCATGGGGATGAAGCATCCTGCCCCAGCAGATGCAATAGGGAGAACCAAGGAACCAGGTTGACACCAGAACCGAGAACAACATGTAGGGCCCCTGAGGAGCCAGCCCAGTTGCCTCTAGCTGTTCAAGCCATGCCAAGTAAGGCCCAAGGCAGTGTGGGGTGGAGCCGTCCCTGCCACACCCTGCCTGAAATCCTAGTGCACGAAATCAGGAGCATAATGAAACAGATGTCCTTTTATGCTGTCACATTGCAGGGTGGCTGCAATAGATAACTGAGCCCCAGACGTGGAGCAGACTGGGCTTCTGCCAGTTCCTGGTGACCATATAGGGACCAGGCACCCAAAGCTGACATCAGTCACAGGAAGAGAATACGATACCCAGAAAATCCACATACGAAACATCCGTCTACCGAACAATCTTGCTACTACTACCGTGAGTTCTCCTACAATTACGACAATGAAAATACTCTATTAATAATAATACCAGTAAGTATCCAATAAGTGGCCTGTCGTGTGCCATGCACAGTGCTAAACGTTTTACAGACACGTTTTCATTTAGATACCTAACAAGCCATGACTTTGATACTGTGAAAAGCTCACCCTTGCAGATGAGGAAACCGTAGTTCTGAGCGGTCGGGTGACTTGCCCAAGGTCACGCAGCTGGGCAGTGGCAGAAATTGAACTGGAATCAAGTGGCGATTGCACAGCCCAAACCTGCAGCCGCTCCCCTGACTGTCGAGGAGTGACCGTCGCTGGCCACCTGTCTAGAAACCCGTCAGGCTGCCTGCTGCCTTCTATCGCCTGTTCTCCCTTTGTTCCTTCGAGACAAACGGGTCTCACCTACACAGAAATGCAGGCAGCAGAGGGGAGCTTCTGGGACCCCCGATGCCACAGGGTGTGCCTGCCTGCTCTTACCGCCCCACACTGTCCCAGGGCACGTGCCGGGCGCTCAGCTGTGAAATCGTTCGTTCACCCACGAACACTAGCTGAGCTCCTGGTATGAGCCACGCTGGCCATGGGGACTGGGCAGAAGGGCAGACAGAGCAGAAGCAGAAGCATATGCAGCGGGAGGTGCTGGGAGAGGCCCCAGACGAGGCCCTTCTTACCTCCCGGTAACCTAACTGTGACCGAGTGGAGAGAGGGTGGTGAGATCAGAGTTCTGGCAGCCAAGGTCACAGCTGGGCTAAATGGAGGTCTGAGGTGAGAGGTGACGAAGAGGGAGGTGTCTCTCCCCGCCCCCTCCCCTGGGTCCCACAGCAGGCCCCAGGGAGGAGGGGTGGGAGGGAAGGGCACGGGCACTTCCCTTTACGCTCTGTACTCTCCCTCACCTCTCGCCTCCTGTGTCTCTCTGCCCCATCGCCCCCCTCCCCGCCACCGCCGCCCCTTCGTTCTACCCTGAGCCCACTGCTCGCTCGGGGCAAAGCCGTAGGGCGTGGGCCCCGCACTCCCCTCCCCCACGTTCCCCACGGGGAAGCTGCAGCGCTGCCTTCTAGCTGCCAGACCCCGGCAGGTCTCCAGGGACGCGGCGACCGTCGGAGGTGTAGGGGCCGCAGAAAGTCACGGAGGGCAGCCTCCCCTCCACACCTCAGGCCTCACTCACAGCCCGAGGAGAAAGCCGGTGTCAGCTCCCCCTCCGGGGCATTCTGAGAGGGGAAGGGGCTTCGAGCGGCACCTGCCTGGAGGGGGTCGCGAGGGGCTGGCCAGACGGTTGCGCAGGGAGGCCTCCTAGCTGGAGAAGGCTGGGCCTTGGGGCCTGGCCTGTCGAAGACGATTTCACAGCTGAGTGGGTTGGAGGCCACCAGGGCTGCCCGTGGAGGGGAAATGCTTCCAGAAGCTTTGGTCGGAGTGAGAAGGACACCCTGCACCTCTGGGCTCCCCTTCTGTTTTGTGATCTGCACACCTGACACGCAGCAAGCCCCCGATGAACATTCAGCCCAACAAAAACAGCTGAGCTGCCCCTCTTTGGTGACACGGCAACAGTAGACAGGCCCCACTCCTGGGAGGAGAGAGACGTTTCATTGACCAGATGCACGAGTGAACTGGGAGCCCCTCGCTGCCTCAGTTTCCCCACTGCTCTGGCCACTAAACAAACAGCTTTGCAACCTTCTGGCCACAGACCTTAGGCTGATCCCCAGCAAAGCATCGTTTTAATAACGATGCTTTTGCAATCAAAGTCTAGTTTTTACAGACTAAGAGCTGGACCCTCTAGGGGCGCAAACCTGTTGATAGAGCTTTCTACAGCTGTCCTCATTACAGGCCTCTGGCCCTCACAACGCACCCCGACTTTGAGACCCACTGCTTCTGCTGGGCCGCCTCAGCAG
>NW_006779962.1:1906017-1910605 GCF_000442215.2 Lipotes vexillifer | reverse complement strand
GGGCCCCACTGCTTCGGCTGGTCCGCCTCATCAGGAAGACTCCTACCTAGTCTCCAGAAGGAAACCTCTGTAGTAGTCCCAGCGGAAAAGTCAAAAGTTTGACTGGAAAAAAGGAGCCACTTCAAAAGCATTGTCAGACCGCGAGGTGAGGGTGCCTTCAAAATGCATAAATTACAGGGGTGTCCATTCATCAACCGATAGGCAGCCCGACAGTGGGGCTCTGGATGGGGGCACCAAGGGGACGTGTGGGGACACATCCGGGGGAGGTGCAGTGCGTAAAATACATGCTGGATAAAAGAGTAAATTAATGTGTTTATTACTCACTGCTTGGAGTGCATGCGCGTGCGCGCGGAAAAATGAAAGAAAAATGTAGAGCTTTTTCAATAATAAAAAGGGAGTTGCACTGCGGGGCCCCTAAAGCTTGTGAAAAATTAAACTCGATGGATTCAAACTGTCCTATTTCCACTTCAAAAGAGAAGAGGCACTGAGCTCTTCCCAAGTTATCTTCAAACGCCCAGCACCCTAGAAAGTTTCTTTAAAAAAATAAAGGCTCCTGTTCCCCCAAGCACTGTACCGGTTACTGTACCCACTGTCTCTCCCTCTTCTAATTATACCCCTGTGAGTCTATTAATCAACTGGTAAATTATTTAGAGAGTCATGCGCTGTCTTCAGCTGGTACAAACACACCACATGCAAAGACTTGCTGGAAACGGGCTGGGGTCCCTCGGGGTCTCCCCTCTGCAGTAAGACAGCTTGCAGCTCACCAAGGCCGCACTGTTAAAAAACAAGAAATAGCGTTCTGCTTACCTCCTCGGATGGGAAGATTTACTCTGTCTTTCAACTCAGCGACTCTTTGCAAGGTTTTAACAAAGGAGAAAAGCTGGCGTATTGTCAAATCTTTGGTGTGCATTTAGTGATGAGAATATTAATTCCCCCAAAAAAAAAAAAAAAAAAAAAGGCAGCACTTCGGCTGAGCTCTGATCCATGCCTCCTGGGATATGGACTCGTGGAAGGCTCTCGAAAACGCTCATAATCATGCCAATTTGGGGCTGGTTTGGCTTGCCTGTGCTCCGATGGCTGCGTTGGCTGTGGTGAGGTCTCATTACCAGAAAGGGTGCAAATTAGAGTCTGGAACCTCCCTCAAATCTCCCACCTCTTCTCAGGTTCTATTAGGCCATGAGGGACCTTCTCCAGATAGAAATATTTCAGAGACGCGGGGTATACGGGAGGGGGCACAGGTAACACTTGGTAATGATCTGTCTTCCGCGTTACCTTTTCTACACACCAGGACTTGCGCTTTCAGGGGAAAGTTATTACGCCAATTAAATAGCTGTTTTCTCAGCTGAAAGTCAGTATATGTGTGGCATGTGCACCAAGGAGTTTGGGCCTTTTTTAGTTGAATCGCTCTAGCTGTTGGAGTGCTGGCAGGGGCTGGTTACAGAGGTAAAGTGACTTAGGAGCTCCCTGTAACTTGGCCAGTGAGCCAGGTTGGCAGGTGCTGGGGTGCACAGTTCTCCCTTCCGCTCCTGGAGAGACAGGAGATGGGAGAACCTAGGGTCGAACCTGAAAACCCCACCCCGGGGACACGCCCTCGCCGGCGGTCCCCCAACCTGACGATCCCAGCACGTTTGGAGCGCAGTGGGGACGGATCTAGACAAGCATCTCACACACTTGGAGCAAAGACTTAAACCAACGAGGACAAAATATGCCTTTGGCTGTATTAATATCTCCCCTGGGTCACCGGGCCCCAGAGAAAGCGCAAGCAACGTTCGAGAATGAAAACAATGGCCAGAGCCCGGGTAGAAGGCAACCCTTCTGAACCAAAGAGACGGTGGTGTACCGCTAACTAGACCCAGCAATCTGGAATGAGGTTACACCTACTGCCAACAGCCATGGGACCGTAAGTTATGGCCGAAATTCCCAGGAGAAGGACTAAAAATAAAGCAACGCAGACTTCTTTCTGATGGGGTGAGTTGAGGCCCATGAGAAGGGCTGGTTTTTGTACTAAGTGAAACTTGGGAAATGAGACATTCCGATGGGCAAAGACAGGGGGCCGCCTTCCTCGGGAAGCTCCGCATGCTGAGGGTTAAGGAATCTCACCTTCCAGGAGGCCCTTTGGTAGGAATGAAGCCCAGAGAAGGCTCAGGGCACATCATTTGGAGGTGGTGGCCACTGTGACTCACCGGTGATTGAAGCACAGAATTGAGCTCTAGCTGCTCCTTTGCCCGATTTGGGGGAGAAAACAAAAACAACTGCACACATGGCCCTAGCGCGCACTGGCCACAGCGCTCACCAGCACCGACCGTGGGACTTTAAATGGCATACGAGCAGCTGAGAAGTTATTTCCCCAAAGGCCCAGAAGAGTTTTTACGTGCTCTGCACCCACGTAAAAGCGACGGGAGCTCCCGGGCCGTGGAGCCTGCATGACGTGTGGCCTGGCCCCGCGGGTCGTGGGCGGGCCCCGCTCCGTGGCAGCCGGGGAGGTGGCCACGCTGGGAGCGCCGCACGGAGCCCAGGGAATAAATTTGCTCAGCGCAGCTCAAGTCGGAACGAGTTTAGGAGGTCAGACCTATGTATCTCAAAATCCGGAGCTCGGAATAAGCATCTCCCCACAGCATCCAGAGTGGCCGCCAAAAGCCCAGGATCAAGAGATTTAGGACGAGCTAAGACGGGGCCCTGGAGTCCTTTGCCCAGTAATGTGGAAAGATGGGAAAGCAACAGTTATTAATTTTGCTGCTGATTTGAAAGGAGGAGGTGTTGGCAGCACCTGTGAGGACAAAAAAGAACATAACTCAGCCTGCAGAGGTCACGGCTGGGACATGACATCATGAGGCCCCGCAGTGGGGAAATAAGAGGAAGTGGCTCCCTGGGGGGAAGATGGCATCTGGATCTCTTCTCTGAGCTGCTGGTGGCGGCAGGGACCTTGAGGGTGGCCGGGATGCACTGTGATAACCATGCTGCCTGTCGCTGGGGCTTGCAGCTCCGAGGCAGGGATCCCGGAGAGAGACGGGCAGCGGGTGAGGCCGAGTCAGCCAGCGGCCAGGAGCTGGGGGCAGAGTCCCCAGTGGAGGAGGTCCAGCCCCCGGAGAGGCACTGCCTGCCTTCAGCGGGGGTGGGGGATGAGGGGGGCGGTTTCTACACTAGGTTGGCCGCAGGGCAGGACGTTCCGGCCGTGACATCCGCCAGCTCCGAGGTGCTGGGGCTCTGCCCCCAGGGGATGAGGCCGCTATGTCCTTACAAGAATCTCTGCCCCTTCAGATGAGCTCCCTGAACCTTGTAGGATTTCTGGAACCTTCTGCATTTCACGCGCCAACCACTGGCAGGGGCTGCCCAGGAATGCTGCTGACACCCAGCAGAGACCTCCGACACACGCCCAGCGTTCTGAGAAGGGAAATCTGCGTCGCCTCGATGGTCCCACAAGGCGGAGAGGCAGCCGCGTCTCCTCCTCCCAGAAAATTCCGTCAACGGGCTGAAAGCGTTCGGGGCCGTGCCTCGCTGCTCATGAGGATTCGGGAGGAGCCTTCTGATCCAGGGCAGTGCTGGGAGGATGTGCTGCCCCCACCCCGCCTCACTCTTGCCCGGGAAGGAGAATCACTCATCCGACGGGCCTTGTCCCTCCAGCTCCCACCCTCTGGCTGGCGGGCCCTCGCCCCTGGTGTAGAGGGATTCCCTTCCCACTTAAGCCCCTACTCGGGGCTCTTCCTGGGGAGCCTGGGCTGTTCTCCCTATCCTCACTGTCGGGGTGTGGCCATTTATTGTAAGGTGTCACCCCTGCATCCCAACTGGCTTGTCCCCGGGCCTGGACTCGCGGGGCGGGGGTCATGTTAGGAAGCCCAACTGTGCCCTCAGATCCCGGCCACGTTCTCCATCCGATGCTCCCAGCAGACCCTGGGTCTGTCTCCTACTGGGTTCAGAACTCAGGTGTGACGTGGTTGATTCCCACCCCCAGATCTGCACCTGCACCTGAGACCCCAATGCCAGATGCCAGCAATGCTGGCTTCCAGAAGCTGCCAGCCGCTGTCATGCGAGGTGGCCACGCAGAGCTTCCGGGTTCAGTCTGACCTCGTTTTCAAACCCGACTTCAGTGGAGAATCATTTAAATTTTGGTCCTGTTTCCGCTGGTGGTGATGCGGGCGGCCAGACCCGGGTGGTTCCCGAGCTCGTCCTGCCAGCCGAGCACTTTGGTTCTCCCGGCAGTGTTTCCACAGCCCACTAATGAGCCCCTGTTAGTGGTGATGAATGTAAATGCATTCTTTGTTATCCCTGTGAGATCAGGATTAGTGAAATGACAGAATTTATTGCTTCTGTTAGGAAGATATGATATTGGTGGTTGTTGTGTCTTTCATTCTGTAGGAAGTGCAAAAGTATAGAGCTACATTGTCTAAGTAAAGAGAAGGTCGCAGAGGGAAAAATTTAGCACAAAGCGTTGAAGATCGAAGCTACCAGGGTCTCGCTCACTTTATAGGAAATTGGGAATTTTGCACCGTCTCCTAGGCATACACACACGCAAAAAAAGAAAAAAACAAAACAAAACCCCTAAACAACTCTGCCACTTGCCCACCAGTGAAAAGGCTCCTTGGTTTATTTT
>NW_006779962.1:1889357-1905827 GCF_000442215.2 Lipotes vexillifer | reverse complement strand
GATGCTGTACTACTGACTTTGAAGATGGAGAAAGGGGCCTCTACAAGCTGGAAAAGGCAAAGGAAAGAGATTCTCCCCCAGGGATTCCTCAGGAAGGAATGCAGTCCTGCCAACACGTGATTCTAGGACTCCTGACCTCCAGGACGGTAAGATAATAAATCTGTATTGTTTTAAACCACTAAGTTTGTTTCAGCCACGACAGAAAACCAATAACTTGGCAATACCCAGAGATGGCAAAGCCGTGGAGGACTCGAGCATTTCGTACACGGCTGGGAGGGGGATACCTTACTTCAGTGTCACGAGTCATACCCGCTCATGGGTCCCAGGCATCAGTTTATCCTAAGATAATTAGGGGTGTCTGCAAACCTGTGCCGGTACAAGGGGATGCATCATAGTATTGTTGGAGTGCAAATTTGGAAACCACCTGAATGTTTACTTTCCGTAACTTTTTATGTTGAAAAAAAAATTCACAAGTACGGGAAAGTTGCAAGAAGAGTCAAGGAATTTCTGCATCTCCTTGTCAGAGATTTACCCACTGTCAACAGTGCCTCATCTGCTTGGTCATCGTCTCTCTTTCTGAACCACAAAATGCTTTCTCGTGGAGAATTAAACAGATTACCCTCCAGTCCGTGCAATGGAATACTACGCAGCAACGTTTACAATGACATAAATCTATTAACTTGTTATCCTCTTCACTCATTTATGCAACAAATGTTCTTCGGGGTGCTCATCACCTCCCCACCCCCCTGCCCCAATAAAGGGGAAGCTGGCCTCGCTGGAGGGCAAGTGTGCTTGAGGGGGCGCCAGGCCCCCGTCCCTGCTTGCTGCTCCCACCCCTGGGCGCACACACCCCAGCCTGTCCTCACGGCAACCCTGCAACCCGGGGTTTCTGTCTCCATCTCACCACTGGGAGGCCTGGGCTACGTGGCCGGGGTGGAGGGCAGCGGGATCTGAAGCAGACAGGGAAGCACAAAAGCTGGCACTGGTTTTCACTGGCGCCCAGGGCTCCCGTTCACACATCATCCTATTCACCACCCTGGTGACTCAGGAATGAACAGACTCGCCCGCCGAGATCATCGTGTCTCACCACGCAGATCACTGTGCCTGAGGGATCCCATGCTGCCTCACCTGAACTTCACCCTGGAGACTAGAACACCTCAAGGAGAGCCTTGGGAGGGCCAGGGCGGGACATCCTTCCTGGGGGGCTCTTTGGGCTGAGGTCAGGAGCAAGCGGGCCTGTCCCACGCCTCCTAGTCACAGCTTACTCCATCCAGAAAACGGTAGGAGAAGGGGAGGGCATCCTCACAACACACGCACTGCCCATCACAACGGCCCCTCCTCTCTGGGTCGGTGTTCTTCACAGCAAGTACCTGTCCATATCAGACTTGATAACGAGCCTGTACTGATTGCACAGAGGAGCTACAGCCCTTTACGTAAGAGTGGAAGAGGTGGGTGTGGGAAACGCACTGTCCAGGGATGAGCCCAGATGTGAACCGGCTCTGAGGTCCTCAGTACCTCGGTCCCTTCTCTGTGGCTCATTTGTGGACTCAGGAGACTGGAGAGAGTGGTCTTAGTGGTGCCCTTCCTGGGGGTCAGATCTGGGGGTTGCTTTCAGAGCATAGGTCACAGAGGGGTCTGGAAAGATGATCTGGCCCAGCCTCCCCTGAGGACCAGTGGCTGGTCAGTCCTCCCTCTCTGCAAAGCTGTCTGAACCTTCCAGCTTCTGACTCTTGCCTGATGGTATTTTTCTGTGCACCAATTAATGAAGGAGGTGGGCGGCACTACGGCGTCTCCTGGCTCCCAGGTTTTTTTGTTTTGTTTTGTTTTATAAATTTATTTTATTTATTTATTTTTGGCTGCGTTGGGTCTTCGTTGCTGCACGCGAGCTTTCTCTAGTGGCGGCAGCTGGGGGCTGCTCTTCGTTGTGGAGCACGGGCTCTAGGCACGCGGGCTCAGTAGTTGTGGCTCGCGGGCTCTAGGGTGCAGGCTCAGTAGTTGTGGTGCACAGGCTTAGTTGCTCCGCGGTATGCGGGCGGGATCTTCCCGGACCAGGGCTCGAACCCGTGTCCCCTTAGTTGGCAGGTGGATTCCTAACCACTGTGCCACCAGGGAAGTCCCCGCTGCTCCCAGTTTTAAGCGTTACCAGTTATGGAAAGCAAGCATTCTTGAGAAGCAGGAACATTCCACACCACCAGTGAAACGCATCATGTCCACAGACCCCTCCCCCTCACTTGGAAGCCAAGGGGACCAACCAGGGAACAAAACCAGAGCCTTTGCCTGCCGGAAAGCCCAATTTCCATTCCCTGGTTCTTTCCCCCAGTTTGGGCCCCCGCGTGCCCAGCAAGCCTCACACAGAGGAATCTCTCTTCAGAGCCTAGAAGGTCGTGGCAGTCACGGCAAGTGTGGCCTACCTGCGGTCTCCTTTTCGAAAAAGGGCCGGATCATCTCGCCGTACTTGGACTTGTCTGCCATGGCCTCTTTGAGCAGTTGCCCACAGCAGACTAGAGGAGAGAGGAACAGAAAGACGCCCGTTAAATTTTAAATAGAAGGAAGAATGAGGAAAAAAAAGAACCCCCCTCCCCCGCCCCAGCGCTGTCTGCTGCGGGGGAAAAAAGAAGGTCACTGAAAAGAGATATAAAAGGGTTTTTCTGAGTGTGGGTGAGTGTCCAAGTGAAAGTAAGTAGCAAAAAGGAATAAAAAAGAAGCCAAGGAGGAAGATGCGGAATGAAAAAGAATGCATTTGGCAAAGAACATATTAAAAATGGACGGTGTGGAGAAGACATAACAAGGAACGTCACCACCAGAGAAGGCCCCGCAGGGCCTCGGCGACACCCAGGATTGCTGGCCCCAGCCCCGGAGGGTGTTGAGAGTGAACGTTCTGGCGGAGAACTGCGTGGACCTGCGTGACGTCCATGTTCACGCTGTTATCACGCAGGGGAGGGTGGGGACGCTTCTTGTTTCCACAGCCCCCCTGGGATGACGGCTCCACAGACATCATCAGTTTCTACCACAAAGGGACACATAGGTGCCTTCCTGTCACAAGCACCACTGTGTCTCTAGACCCCAGCCGGGGCCAACACACAGGGCGTGTCAGTTAACTAGTGAGGAAGGAATTAACACAGCTGCCCTCTCCTTGGCTATGAAAACCGTAACAGCCAAAGCCAGAAGGGTCCAGCCATGTTTTCATGAGTTGGTAACGGCACAGTCTTCCTTTTCTTAACTTTAAAGCTAAGGACTTTGCTTCCTGCCTTAAAGAGACCAAAACCAATCCTAAAATTAACTGCATAAAGTGAATGTTTAAGACAATGACCACCACCAAAGACGTATTCTTCCGTAATGACATGTTAATTCACTGTGTATCCAGAGGGGCTGGCAGCTTCGCTCACTAAGGGAAATGTAAGGACTAATAAAAGGCTGTCAGCTACTGGGACCTTTAGCTATGCCAAGCACTATGCTAGGCATGCTGTGTATTATCCAGTCCTCACAACAAACTGTTGCTTTTTAGATAAGGAAACGGGGAACTGAAGAGGCTGTATACACTGTTCTGGGTCACGGAACCAGTAAGTGGCGGAGCTGGGATTCACACCCGGGGGCGTGTGACATCAAACCTAGGCTTAGCTTCCAGTTCAGGACAGGAGGGAGGTGCAGGTATCATATTCACCTTCTGTCATAAAAAGCCATAAAACTTAGCAAAATATAAGAGGCAACTCTTTTCAGGCACTGGACAAGACAGGCACGGGCTGTGACCCTCGAGAGAAGGGATACACACAAAGTGAGACCCTCACTCGCCCTGGATTTCGACCTATGGGCACTTTCCAAACCATGGCTCGGGAGAAGTGGAACCCAAACACAGCAGCAGGAAACAAGGATTGGAGTTTGGGGCCCTGAGGCAGCTGGACCATGTGGGACAGAATAATGGAGAGGGGAGTGGGGCAGGAGGGGTTCCGGGATCTGCATGAGGGTTTACTTGAGTCACTAGTCAATGCAAAACTGCACGTGTGCAGGGGAGACTCCACAGGGCCTGGGAGACAAAAGCTATGGGGAAGCTGGGAACTGAGTGGAATCTGACAGCCAGAGTGAGAGATCTCGCTCAACGCCCCAGACACGCAGCTGAGAATCCAGGAAGGCCACACTTCAGGTGTAGGGATACACAAGCCCTAGGGGAATCCCACCCTAATCCCATAGTAACAAAGACTAAAAATAAGCCTCAGTGGGGTCAGGTTGGTCCTCGAGTTATTTAACTGCCTGTTAGAACTCAATTCTTTTTCATGCGATATTCTCAAAGCAGGATCACACAATCCAGACTCTCAAGAATGTGAGAACCGTAATGTCCAGCATATAATAAAAAAACTACTTGAGAGGCAAACAAACAAACAAACAAAAATACCACCAGGAAAGTGTGACCCCCCCTACAAGGAGAGAAAACAGGCCATAGAATCAGATCAAGAGATCACACAGATATCAGACTTTGCACATAAGAACTATAAAATGTCTATTATGAAAATGTTTAAGCTTTAAAAGATGATTAAAATGAATGAAAAGATGGGGAATCTCAGCAGAGAAATGGAAAGTATTAAAAAGAACCAGATGGAATTTCCAGAACTGGAAAATACAATCTCTTAGATGGAAAACATCACTGGATGGGCTGCCATCAGTGAATCTGAAGACATGAAAACAGGCACTAGAAAGCATTCAAGCTGAAGCAAAGAGAAGGTGGGGAGGGGACCGGAAAAAAAGAAAAGGAATAAAACCTCAGGGAGTTGGAGGATAATAGCAAACAGTTTAACATACATGTACCTGGAGTTCCAGAAAGGGGGTGGGGGGGAGGGAGGGGGAGAGAGGGAGAGAGAGGGAGAGAGAGAGGGAGAGAGAGAGAGAGAGAGAGAGAGAGAGAGAGAGAGAGAGAGAATATCTGAGAAAATAATGGGAGGAGATTTTCAAAATTTGATAAAAATATCAACCCACAGATCCAAGATTCTGATGCCCAAGCAAAATAAACACAAAGTAAACCACACTTTGGTACATCATCGTTAAATTTCTGAAAACTAAACAGAAAATATTAGAAGCAGCTATGGGTGGCAGTAAGATGCTTTATACATAGAGAACAAAGATAAAAATGATCTCTGAGTTCTCATCAGAAGCAATGCAACGGAATGCATCAATGCAACAACGAAATGACATCTCGAAAGTGTTAAGGTGGCGGGGGGGACCCTGTCAACATAGATTTCTATAAGCAGCAAAAACATCCTTCAATAATGAAGGTGAAATAAAGACATTTTCAGACCGATGAAAGCTGAATCTCACCAGCAGACTCTTGCACTACAAGAAATGTTAAAGGAAGGTCTGCAGGTTGAAAGAAAATGATATCAGATGGAACTTGGCTCTAAACAAAGGAGTGAAAAGTGTTGATATTGAGTATATATCAATATGAGTATATATATATATATATATATATATATATATATATATGAGTTGATACTGAGTATATATTGAGTATATATATATCTTTCCCCACATATCTTGACTTAAAGAAATGACTGTTTGAAGCAGAAATAATTACAATGTACTGTAGGGTTTATAACATATGCAGAAATGAAATGTATGACGACAATTACACAAAGAACTAGAGCAAGGTGAAGGGAAATACACTGCTGTCAGGTTCTTGTGTTATACATGAAGAGGTATAATATTAATTCAAGACAGACTGTGATAAGTAATGGATAATAGTTAACCCCTAGAGCAACCACAAAGAAAATAAAGCAAAGAGATATAGCCCAAAAAGGCAACAGAGGAAATAAAATGGATTACTGAAAAAATACTTGATCAATCCAAAAGTTGGCAGGAAAGGAGGAACAGAGAACAGACGACACAAGTAGAAGAAAGAAAACTCCAGAATGGTAGACTTGAAACCAACCATACAAAAAATTACTTTAAGTGGAAATGGACTAAACAGTTAAAAGGCAGAAAACGTCAGGCTGAATTTTTTTTTAAAGCAATTATATGTTGTATTCAAGACACATATTTAGACTACAAGACACACTAGTTAAAAAAAAAAAAAAGAATAGAGTATATACTTATCAGACAAAGTAGACTTTGAGAATTTACTGGACAGGTAGAGGAGAATTTCCTAATGATAAAAGGATGATTTCATCAAGAAGAGATAATGATCCGTAGTGTATGCCCACTTAACATAGCTTCAAATTACACGAAGCAAAGACTGGCAGAGAAATAGAGAAATCCACAGTTAAAGAGTTGGAGATTTTAAGGCACCTCATCTCTCAGTTACTGAAATAACAAGTAGAGAGAAATCATTAAGGACGCAGAAGAAATGAACAACACTATCAAACATCTTATCCTCATTGACATTCTTAGAGCACACTATTCAACGAAACCAGAATACATATTCTTTTCAAGTGCACATGGAATTCACCAATTGAGAGCATATGCTGGTCCATAAAAAGTATCAATACATTTCAAAGGATTGAAATCATACAGGGTATGTTCTTTGACCAAAACAGAATTAAAGAAACAAAGAAAAAAAAATCTGGAAAATTCCCAGATATCTGGGAAGTAAGCAATACACTTCTAAATAATACATGGGTCAAAAAGGAAACCACAAAGGAGATTAGAAAATATTTTGAACCGAATGATAAAACACAACACATTAAAATTTTGGGAGACGCAGCTAAAGAAGTGTTTGGAGAAAAGTGTGTAACATTAATGTTTATATTAGGAAAGAATGGTTTAAAACTCCTGTCTATAGCCACCTCGTTCTGCAAGATCCTATGAAGACAGTACTGTTAACAGGCTGCTCTTCCTAGAGGTTCCAAGTACTAAGGCTTTAGAGACACGTGACCTGGGACAGTGCTGGGAGGAGCCCCGCCCCACCTCATTCCTTCCCCCCAGCAGGGCCCACCTCCATCCTGAAGGGCGTCTCTTATTCTTTCTACATATCCCCTATCTGTGTACCAAATAACATGCACTGCATATAGCAAGCACTCAGTGAGTAAAATTAGTATTTTAATAAAATGCTCCATGGTTGTTCCTCGTTAGAAAATTCATGCTAGGTGCAGGGAAAAAAAAAAAGTCAGAATTGTGTGATACGTGATTCTACAGAGATAACCAGTTTGGTATATAGACGTTCCTTCAGCTGTTTTCTTGAACACAGACTAACACACTTTTTTGAACAAAAATGAGACCATTCAGGCTTCCCTCGTGGCGCAGTGGGTTAGAATCTGCCTGCCAATGCAGGGGACACGGGTTCGATCCCTGGTCCGGGAAGATCCCATGGGCCACGCAGCAACAAAGCCCGTGCGCCACAACCACTGAGCCTGCGCTCTAGAGCCCGCGAGCCACAGCTTCTGAGCCCGCGAGCCACAACTACTGAAGCCCGCGCGCCTAGAGCCCGTGCTCCGCAGCAAGAGAAGCCACCGCAATGAGGAGCCCGCTCACTGCAACGAAGAGTAGCCCCCGCTCGCCGCAACTAGAGAAAGCCCGTGTGCAGCAACGAAGACCCAACACAACCAAAAATAAATTAAAAAAAAAAAAAGAGACCATTCCCTGAACACTGTTGAGTGACTTGCTTTCCACCCCTCCCCGATATAACAATACCTCACGGACATCGAGTCACTTTACAGGTTTCTTTTTAATAGCCGCCCAGAGCTTACATTAACTAATCCCCTCGCGAACAGAGTTTGGGGTTGCCTTTATTTTTCATTATGCATCCTTCACATCTCTTGTTGAATACTGCGGGGAGTGTTTCAGCAGAATAAAGTCCTGGGCGTGAAATCACTGGACCAAAGGATTTGCACAGTTAGCCTGGTAATCAGTAGTGGCCTTTATCTTTCAAAAGGTTGTGCCTGTTTCTATATTCGCCAATTATAGACAGAAGCCTTTCAATAAACCTTGTTGGAGTGAATGCTGGTTATTTGTTTGGAGATGTATTCCCACGGCCGAGAGGTTCATAAATGTGGAGATAAGACCCAAAGCAGGGGATGGCCATGGGGGGCGGGCTGTAGGGGGGCTGGGCGGGCAGCTCCTGGAGCTTTGGGTGCAGACAGGCCTCTGCAGAGAGACCCCAAAGGACAGCTCAGTGCTTGCCTCTGCAGACCACAGGTCCCCTAAACAGGTTTACGGAAATCTCATGATGTCTTGTATTTCTCAAGAACACCTTTGAGAAATGTCAACTTTCTGAGCCAGTCTCCAAATGCTCAGTTATTGAAAAGAGGCCCCAAATGGCTCTTCTGCTACGAAAGCGAAAACGATGGTGAGCTTTTCTATTTTCATTTTTGGGAAAATCTAGGCAGGTAATTTCATTTCTTTATGATTGGTGTGCTGAAAACAATTTAAATTTAAAAATACTTTTCTTGAATGGGAGTGTCTGCATAAACAAACTTCGGCACAGTGACAGTTATTTAAATTAAGCTGTGCACTATATTAAGGTGTCACTGTTGTGTTTTTCAGACCCTCCCTCTGCCATTAAGGCTCTTCTCACTGTAACTCCTCATACGTCTTCACATAACAATAAGTGCAGGCACTTAAATAAATGTGGGTGTGGCCACAAGTAGACTGTGGCTCATTCTTTACAAAGCCATCCCTAACCACAGCTGGAATTTTATTCTTATAATACTCTTAAGAGGTAAACTCGGAAGGAGAAGGAATTATTTGAATAATTCCATTAAAAAATAAAAAACTGTTGATACAAGCAAAGCAGTTTTTATCATGAAGTATCCAGGTGATTTTTCCACACTAATTAAATCAGAAAACTACTATTTAGCATTTTTACTAAAATACTAATACAACTATTAGTGGGGTTTTTTCCATACTAGTCAGAATAATTGCTCAGTTCCCCACCTTCAATCTATGGGTATGATATTTGTCATTGATTCCTGGCTGGGAATCTCAGTGGCTTTGGAATTTTAAGCTGGAGGAGACCTAATTGAAAAGCATTTTTATTCAAAACTTGACCTTTCTGGGGTGGCATGTATCTATTTGTGCATGTCAGTATACAGGTATATCTGTATGGTGTATATGTATCATTTGCGGGCATATACATGCATATTTCTATATTTGGGGGTGCAGGTCTCATGTCTCCTGCTTAAATAGAGGTTGTTGAGGCTTCTGGAGCACCGAAGTGGGAGGGGGTCAGTGCCTTTAACTCCCTCCAGTGCTGTGTGCCTGCTACAGCCTTCCTTCCAGCCCTTTATCCTCCTGAAACCAGGCTGGCATCCAAGACCATCCGGGACCCACCCCAGGAAAGAACTGGAGGACTAATTTCAATACTTTCTCTCTTCCTGGTAAAATATTTATTGAAACTGTGCTGAGCTAGAAGTCTTCCTCCGGTTCAGAAACTGTTTGCCTGTAAACACACTGACCTGGGTTGGGGGAAGCAAACAAGACCGGAGAAAATAAACAAACAGCAGGTCCACATTATGCAAGAACTCCGGCTTCTGGGGAGACTGCAGGGGCAGAGCACAGAAAAACCACTGCGCCAAAGGACGTAAAAAATGATGACCAGAAAACGTTCCAGCTCTTTGGGCTGCGGGCGTGTTTTTATTGGTTAATGTTTTCATGGCCATATTCTTTGGCAGGCAAAAACCTTATCCCTGCAAAGATGGATTAAATGAAAATTGTTCGCAGCGGAGAGCAAGAGAGAGAAGTGATGCCGGTCTCCTCGCCGCTCCCGTAACACGGGGAGGTCTGGGAGGGCAGGAAGCAGGGGAGGCTCTAGACCAGGCGGCCGCCGGGGCACTCACCATTGACGAGGCCATATTTCTGGGCCAGGAGGGCGGCCTGCAGACTTTTCCCGCTGCCCACGGGCCCGCAAAGCAGCACCCTCGGGGTGAACGGGGCGTTAGATCGATGGATGGTTTGGACATAGGTCAGAGCTGGAACGAGAGGATGTGAGGATAATAAACCAGGGTCCTAAAGAAAGGGAACCAGCTTACGACACCTCTGCCTGGGCTCTTTTAACGGCAGTAATTATTTCTCTCTTTCACAGCTCTGTGGAAACCCTCTGTGAATCTGCCGGGTAACCACAGGGTGAAGCTGTGGGGAAGGAATTACCCTTCAGGCCTGGGCACCAAGGCGGGAGGGGACAAGGAGAGGCACAGAAGCCACCCTCCGAGCACAGCACTGCCCTGGATCCCTCTGACACAGCACAGGGGCCGCGCTGCTCTCCTGGTCAAAGGACGGCTGGCCGTGTGGTTGGGGGCTGGTCCCGGGACACTGAACACACACTGAATACTGGGTTAGGCTGTTTCCAAATTGAATCCGGGCTGAGCCTCGCCCTGAAGCCCCGGGACCAGGCCGACCTCCTAGAGTCAGACACGGGCTTTGATAAACACGACAGGCCACGCGGGGGCCTCGCACTCGGGGACTTCTAAAGGCCTTCGGAATTGGTGGAGAGAAATTTGCAGCCGCGCTCCAGTGACACCAACTTTATTGCAAGTCTCCAAAGAGGCAGTGATCAAATGGGTCCCGGGAGTGGGCAGATGTAGCCCTGGCCCGGGGTGCCCCTGGCATCTGAGGAACAAACAAGTAGGGAGACAGGGCTGAGGTGCATGCACCGTGGGGGGCACTGGACGCCCAAAGCTACTGAACATCAAACCAGGTCACCTCCCTCGAGAGTGGAGGGCAGAGGAGGGGGCACGAGTGGGCTGAGGAGGCTGTTGAAGGGCAGCCACTCGGCACCTGGGTGAGGGGAGCGGCGCGCCCGCTGAGGCAGAGGGCGGGGGTACCTCCTCCTCAGTCCCCCTTGCATCCAAAGGGGGTCTCCCTCCCCGGCGCCGCCTCCTGCCCGGGTCCCCAGACCATCCTACGCAGGTGCCGGGCTGCCTGAAGTCAGCATGTTGGCCCCTCGCCCAGGATGGAATCCATCCGAAGACAGGAAGGTGTCCCCAGGCACCACCCTGAAATCCGCGACAGGTGTGCAGGGTCTTCCAACCTTGTGCTTGACGTCGGGGCACCTCCCCGGCCTCTGCCCACCAGGTGCTGTCACGCTCCCTAGCTGTGACAGCCACAAATGTCTCCAGACATTGCCACGTGTCCCGGTGTGGCGAGAGGGCAAAATTGAGAGCCACTGACATATATTCACTGGGCAAATTTTGAACTCTCAAATCTTTGTAGGATTTTTTGATTGGAAGGGTCATTAGAGATGCTACGATTCCCCTCTGTTTTAGAACTAAAGGCGCAGGTAAGTTACCTGTCTTCAAGGTCAAGATGATAACCAGCATCTTCACGGCAGGGATGCATTTGCTGCTAAGCTAAACTCTACCAGCCTTACCTTATCTGATCCGTGCACGGTCCCACGAGGGATGTGCTTTCCTTGTCCCGATTTTACAGACAGTTGGCAGGGCTGGGGCAACTCTCCCAAGCCCACTGCCATGGGTAACACTTTCCATCAGCTAGACGAACCCGGAGGAAGAGATAAAGATAAAGACAGCAAGGCTGTCTTTATCCTCAGACCTTCCAGGATCCAGCCCGTCTGAAGAGCACAAATACTACAGGCAAAGCAGCCTGCTTACAAGTGATGCTTAATTTCCAGTAAATAACCAAGTTAATTACAAGTAATGATCCCCCAGACGGTCTCAACAGCTAATTATTCTTTTTAAAAATATGTGGTTGCTGGATGCACAGCAGAGATATTAAAAAAAACAACACAGAGAGAATTTTGCATCCCAATTTTCAATTTCACTCTCTGCATTATTAATTAATAATAATATTCAGACACTCACATTTTTATTTACAATTTCAGGCATGAATTCTTTATGAACGATCGTATGAACTTTTAAATTTAATTAAGTAGTTTGGAAGTAATTAATGTGTAAATTCAGAATCATGGCATAAGATAAATGTTGTGGTTGTTCATCTTCGGAGCGCAGTGTTTGCTACTAAAGACTCTTCCGAGATGCGAAATCACTGGAAATTTATAAGGCATCCATAAGCCTGGCATTTTTCAAAGTAGCATCACTCTCCAGACATGCCCCCTCGTATACCGACCCCCTTCGGGGAGCGAGGCTGTGCTGGCTCCGGCTCTCGCTCTCGGT
The DNA here is from genome assembly GCF_000442215.2 of Lipotes vexillifer. Classification (NCBI taxonomy): domain Eukaryota; kingdom Metazoa; phylum Chordata; class Mammalia; order Artiodactyla; family Lipotidae; genus Lipotes; species Lipotes vexillifer. The sequence continues at coordinate 1,893,780 of NW_006779962.1, read as the reverse complement.
AAAGCAAAGCCGCTCAGACAACAAGGCCACCATCAGGCGGGGGCCGGTGCGAGGGCCGCTCCGGTGAGCTCAGAACAACCTCCCACCAAAAGTAAACTTCTCTTGAAGAGATTTGAGAGAATATACCAAAAAAGGGCATCATAAACCGTCAAGTGTCTTAAAGTCCCTGCGGAGGTATTTTCATTGTGTCAGGCACCGGCATCACACAGAAGGGGATAACTGCGTGTGGAGACAACTGAAGCTCGGCAAGACTTTTAAAAAATGAGGGAATTCCCTGGCGGTCCAGTGGTTAGGACTCCACGCTTTCACTGTCAAAGGCCCAGGTTCGATCCCTGGTCGGGGAACTAAGACCCCCAGAAGCCACACAGCGTGGCCAAAAATAAAAATGAAATGAAACAAATAAAAGAAAATAATAAATTTAAAAAAATTAAAAATGATAAATGCAGCTGCTTTGGGGGAGAACTCTTCTAACTTTCCTTGTCTTTCGGGACCGGATGTTGAATCCTGATGATAGCAACGTCCGATGTTTACTGAGCCGTTCTCTGCACCAGCTACTGGGCTCAGGGCTGCAGATACCTGCGTTGCAGGATCTCATGGAGCCCTCACCTAAGTCCGTGAGGAAGGAAGGATTTTTGTTCCCATTTTGGGGATGACAAAACTGAGGCTCAGAGGGGTTAAGAGAGTTGCCGCAGACTGCACAGCTGACGTGTGGTGGGGCTGAGGTCACCTGGCTCCAAAGTCTCGGGACTCAATGGTCACACCCCTGACCCCCAAACGGGCCTCTTTCGGCCCATTTCTGGGAAGCTGCTGTGAACATTTGTTACTGCTCCCAACGGCAGGGCCGTGCCCGGCATGCAACTGCCTATCCCTGCCCTCAATGGGCTCAGGACACCTGAGTTGTGTTGTGGTTTTTTCGGTTTTGTGGCGCTGGTGGGTTTGGTTTGTACGTTTGTTTGTTTGAATATTTATAAATTTTCTCTTCCTCCTCCTTCATTCTCAGGGCCAGACTTCTTGCTGCATGTCCCTCTCACCCCGGCCCTCCCCTCTCCTCCCCCCCCCCCCACCGCCCCCCATCACTGTCAAGTCCGCTGACCATGCGGGCTGTAGAATATTAGCCCAGGGTCTCAGAGGATGAGACAGGGACTCCCAGGGACCCCAGACTCGTTTCTGGGCAGGGACCTTGGGCCTTCCGTGACTTGACTCCCGGGCTCCCGGGCACACCCTGGACACTGGACACCGGCATCACTGCCGGAAGAAGTGACACCAGGATGAGAGGGGCCGAGGGTCCACCTGGATTTACCCTGGCAGAAGACGTCCACGCACGGCTGGTCGGCAGTGATGACTTTCACGATTTTGGGGTACGAGGGGAGGATCCTGACGATGTTCCTGTGATACTCCAGCAGCCTCCGCGCCGTCTCCCCTTCCGTCCTCACCCCCCCCCCACCGCCCCCCATCACTGTCAAGTCCGCTGACCATGCGGGCTGTAGAATATTAGCCCAGGGTCTCAGAGGATGAGACAGGGACTCCCAGGGACCCCAGACTCGTTTCTGGGCAGGGACCTTGGGCCTTCCGTGACTTGACTCCCGGGCTCCCGGGCACACCCTGGACACTGGACACCGGCATCACTGCCGGAAGAAGTGACACCAGGATGAGAGGGGCCGAGGGTCCACCTGGATTTACCCTGGCAGAAGACGTCCACGCACGGCTGGTCGGCAGTGATGACTTTCACGATTTTGGGGTACGAGGGGAGGATCCTGACGATGTTCCTGTGATACTCCAGCAGCCTCCGCGCCGTCTCCCCTTCCGAGATGCCTGCTGGCACTATCAGTCGGTTCTGGATTTCGGACTCGGGGGGCCAGTCGAAGGTGGTGTGATAAATCTCTGCCAGAGAGAGAGGGACACGTTTAGAGTTGCCCGCCCAACCTGGGGGCAGAGCTTGCGGGTCCCAGGGGTGCTCGTCTGCCCACCCCGGCAGCACCGCGCTCGGCTTTGGCTCCGGGCCCGCTCCCCCGTCGCTATTAACGACAACAAAGTGGCGATGATGTTCAGCGCGAGGGGAAGGGTGGCCGTGACTTTCGGCGCGCTTCCTCTGTGCTAGGCTCCCGTCCCCAGGCTCTCACTTCATCCTCACAGTGAGCAGATCACCAGGCAGGGCTCAGCGTTTTCATCCTCAGGTCCAGGTGGGAAAACTGAGCCTCAGAGACACTGGGCGACTTGTCCCATGTCACACAGCTAGAAAGGGGCAGGGGCCACAAACCCGGGTCTGTCTGCTGCCCAAGCCTGAGAGTAAGTGCTCAGTGAGGGGTGGGCAGGGCCGTTACTAGGATTCCCTGTGAGACCCCACGGGGTGGTTGGGGGAAGGTGGGGACAGCCGTACCTCCTGTCTGAGGGTCGATTCTCTTCCCCAGATTTCTCTCAATCAGGACCGTGTCTGGAGCGCTCAGCACGACTGGGTAGAGAAGGAAAGAAGCAAAACCAGGCGTGGTGGGCAGCCGAGCTGCTGCTGTATAAAGACATTAGAGCAACCACCATCTCCCATCCCCAGCAATGCCTTAGAAGAGAGGTCAGAACACACACACGTAATCTCAGGACAGAGGAAGCCCACGCCTGAACGCTTCGCCCGAGGACAGGCTTCAGTGACATATTTGTGCAGGACGCTTTTGCCACATTTGGGGATTATTTCCTAAAGAGAGTTTCTCAGATGTGAGATTCCTGAAACAAGGAATCACCAGGGTCAGAGCAAAACCTCACGTTTCTCAGGAACAAGCCCCGAATGCATTTAGCTCCGTGGAAAATTCGACTGAGCTGTCCTCCTTTTTCCTGCTGGGTCACAGGCCCATCAAACCCCCTTCGTGGAAGGTGCCTGGGCACCGGGGAGCCACTGACACAGAGTGGAGCGCTCACTCGCGGGGGCTGCAGGTCTGGGGGGAGGGCTCTCCAGGCACGGGTGGGGCTACTCACTGACATGTCTGGGGAAGACCCCGAGGGTCTGGATCATCAGAGCCTGCTCCCGAGTTTCAGGGATGCCATCCAGAATCCAGCCCTAGGCAGAGAATGTGGAAAGGTGCTCACCTATGTTTACTTTTCCAGATTTTTTTGGAACTACTATAAAAGGTCAGAGAAAATAAACGTTCCTGACAGCCACCTCACCTCACTTAACAACTCCTCTCATAATATCACATCCCCTTCTGAATCTCACGTTTATAATGATAGTCACACCAAACATATTTTCTGTCCTGATTTTTTCCATCCCGTGTTATAACCACCACCGTATTTTTCCTGTCGGCCCACCTCCTCGCTGGCCATATAACATTCCACCGAGTGAGCTGCCTCACGCGCTGAGCCATGCCCCACGACCAAACGCTTCACCTGCTGAGCATTCGCACCGATACCAATAACACTGTAAGAACATCTCTGTGCTACAGCTCTTCCCACATTTCGGATTATTTCCTAAAGGGAGTTTCTCAGATGTGAGAGAAAAGGAACCACCAAGGGCAAAACAAAAACCCACTTTTCTTAAGAACAAGTCCTGAACAGAGCATTAAGAGGCCCGAGTTCAAGTTTCTGTTCCTAAGTGAACTCGTCATAGGGCTGAAATCCCTCAGGCATCTTCTTGGATCAGCTGGGGAGCTGGTTTAGAATGTTTATTTTCATTAACCCTTTAAGTCCAATTGTGAGAGTCATATATGATTGTTGTACACTCTGTGGAAACACTAAAGAGCTGAAATAATAATGCTAGTCACTGGTAACACCATCAACCCAAACTAGCCACTGTTAACACTTAGGTGTATCTCCTTCCAGGCTTCACATACAGATATCTATTCTCCTGGCCGGCGGTGGGGGGGTTGGGGGGGTGGCGCGGGGCGGGTGGAGAAAAATCACACTGCACATACTATTTTGTAGTCTGTTCTTTTCACACAGTGAGAACGTTTCATGCATATTTCCCATGTCACAGAATGCTCCTCTCCTGGGAGTTTTCTTAGCTGCCAGGCATTCCATGAATTGACCTGCCAAATGCTAATGAATTACATACTGCTGCTCATTTACTTTCATTCCATTATAAAAACAAACAAACAAACAAACTATTATTTAGGGACTTCCCTGGTGGTCCAGGGGTTAAGACTCCGTGCTTCCACTGCAGCGGGCGCAGGACCGATCCCTGGTGGGAGAACTAAGATCTTACATGCTGCGCAGCCTGCGGCCGAAAAACAAACAAAAACTATGTTTAAAAAGTGCTGGGCTTGCCTGGTGGCGCAGTGGTTGGGAGTCCGCCTGCCGATGCAGGGGACGCGCGTTCGTGCCCCGGACCGGACCGGGAGGATCCCACGTGCCGCGGAGAGGCTGGGCCCGTGAGCCATGGCCGCTGAGCCTGCGCGTCTGGAGCCTGTGCTCCGCAGCGGGAGAGGCCACAGCAGTGAGAGGC
>NW_006779962.1:1887454-1889193 GCF_000442215.2 Lipotes vexillifer | reverse complement strand
TTCAGCCAAGCCCCCCCCCCCCAAAAAAAGTGCTATATGTGCATCTTGAGGCACACAGAATATCCTCATGATAAAGTTCTAAAAGTTGATAACTTCTTTTATAACTTTTGACACATTTTGCCACATCACACTACAAAATTGCCCACCAGTTTCTGAATCCAATGGCAGATCACCTGCTTCCCTGCATCTTTGTCAATGTCAGGCTTTATCCTGGGGGAAAATCTGTCCAGCAAAATAGAGTACACGGTAGCTGCTTTAATTTACATCTCACTGATCGCTAATGAGGTTCAATATTTTTCCCATATGTGTATTGGCTATTTGAATTTTTTTCTTTTCCAAAATGTCCATTCATGCCGTCTATTCACTCTGCCCTTGGGGTTTGGTCCTTATTTGTTTACAGGAGCTCTTTACATATTAAGAATATTAACGCGTTTTGGCAACTGCTACCACAGACTCTGAGAAAAATGACGTTGCCAACATTTTCCACAGTTTGTCTTTTGTGTATGGTGTTGTTTCTGACACACAAGTTTTTGGCCAAATCAATCAGTGCTTTCCTCTTTGGATTCTGGTGTTGTGTGGATGTATAAAAAGGCCCTTTGCCACCGCAAAAGCTGATACGTGTTCACTTGCATTTATTTATTTATTTATTTTTGGCTGTGTTGGGTCTTCGTTTCTGTGCAAGGGCTTTCTCTAGTTGCGATGAGCGAGGGCCACTCTTCATCGCGGTGCGTGGGCCTCTCACTGTCGTGGCCTCTCTTGTTGCGGAGCACAGGCTCCAGACGTGCAGGTTCAGTAGCTGTGGAGCACAGGCCTAGTTGCTCCGCGGCATGTGGGATCTTCCCAGACCAGGACATGAACCTGTGTCCCCTGCATTTGCAGGCAGATTCTCAACCACTGCGCCACCAGGGAAGCCCTTCACTTGCATTTAAACTGAGTTCTCTTAACGGTTTACTCTTTACACTGAAATACTTAAAAGAGCCACATTTTATTTTGAAAATGATGTAAGCCTTGATCTCATCTGTTTCTTTGTGAATCTCCAACTGTCCCACGGTCATCTATGAAATAGCCTGTCCTCTCCCCTCTGAATGTCACCTTTTTTTTTAGTCACAGCTACATGCTGATATGATGTTGGCTCTGGCATCTTTCTGCCTGTAGACTCTTGCGCCATCCTCACACCATTTGAATTATTGCTGTTTTGTAGTTTGTTGTTCTATCTAACAGGAGATGCTCCTCCTCCTTTTTCTTTTTTTCAAAAATTTGTTCCTCCAAGTAGGCAGAAAACTATTTTGTCAAGTTCCAAAATATAAATTCTACAAGGTTGGGAATGACATTAAATGTATAGATTAATTTATGGAGGATGGACATTTTTACAATATCAAGTCAAAACATTATCTTCCTGGGAATCTCCTGGCGGTCCAGTGGTTAGGACTTGGCGCTCTCCCTGCCGGGGACCCGGGTTTGATCCCTGGTCTCGGAACTAAGATCCCACAAGCTGTGCGGCCAAAGAAGACCACAAAAAAACCCCCCAAAACCATGATCTTCCCATTTGCTTACGCTGTTTTCTTTTTAAGGTACCTCAGCAATATTCACATTCAACAATTTCTAAAGTCCTTTCAAATCCTATGAGCCTAGAGTTATACACATATACACTAACGCCTTCAACCTGATGGTCAGATAAAGTAGATAAAGTGAGCTTTGGAAGAGTGAAATAAAGCTGCAAATTGTCTCAGGTCTCCATT
>NW_006779962.1:1878770-1887197 GCF_000442215.2 Lipotes vexillifer | reverse complement strand
CCCCCCCCCCCCGCTCTCAGTCATTATAAGAACTTGCCTGCCGTAAGGTCAGAGGATGGACTGATAGGATGAACTCAGACCCAAGGACACCCATAACCCATAACACCTGACGTACAGAACACCGTGTGGTTGAGGGCAAGGAATGTCTTTCTTTTTAAAAAAAAAAAAAAAAACTGGGGGAGCACATTTCTTCAATATTAAAATATTTAGGTTCCAACAGCCTCAACTGACAGTTAAAAAAAAAAGCTAAACAAATTTACAGAGTAAAGAGTATTGGAAAAATCAGGCATGCTTTCATTAATTCCTTAAATTATGCAGGAGAACGCGCAGCCACGGAGCCCCTGGATTCTAGAACTAATGAAGCAAAACTGCAAAAACAATTTTTTAACAGCCTTTTGCTCCCTCAAGTCCTTGTTATAGGCAGCCAAGCGCTGGCTGCAGCTCTTAAACAGAGCAGGCAGCTACAGATGTGCGCACCCCTCCAGGAATCAGGAAGCACAGGGTCTGAGAGCTCCTCCACTTACAGTTCTGGAAGCCGAACCCAAATGTTCTGAACTTTGGCTACATTCAGACCCCTTTATTTTTTCCTTATTTGGAGGGGAGGGAGTCGGAGCCCCCTGACTGCTTCTTCTAGGACGAGGGCTGGTAATTCTGTTTCGAATCCCTTTTTTTAGCTGAAAGAAGGTTGGAACCCCGCCTTCACTCAGCACTGAGAAAGGCCTCCGCTTTTAATATTGCATTACTGAGCAATCATTATAATCTTGCCCATAGATTTGCAGCTGATATCAGTATGTGGTCCAAAGCTTTTAGAAGTATTCAGGGGAACAGCTCTCGCCGACTGGAGAAAGCGGGCCTTCCAATTACACAGGAAAAGTGCAGCAAAATGAGGAACATCTCCCTAATTAACTGGCCTCATTGGTGCATCATTCTGGTTTGGACGCGAAATTTAAGGAAGGAGAAGAGAAGGTGGGTGGGGGGCGCTCGAAGCGAATCCCAGGCCACCTGCGCCCTGGGTTACTCTTTCAGACTCGGGGAGACGGTGCCATCACCCAGGTGCAAAGAAATGAGGGCCCTGGAGGACCTCTTAGGGCAGCACCCACACCCCACTGGTGCAGCTGTGGAGACCCTTCATCCCCGCATCAGTCTGCTTGGGAAGGAAGGGCACAGTGACCACGGCCTCTGCGTCACGGAGTGTGGGTCCTGGAGCATCCTCAAGATGGGAGCCCCAGGCTTAGCGCCTGCAAAAGATCTTCCTTCCCAGAGCTCTTGACTTTATAGAGGTTATACGCAACTGCCCAGTGGCAAAATGGACCACACTTTCAAGGGGAAACAGCACTTCTGGTTGAGAACAAGGTAATGGCTGCAAATTCTGGCCAAGCAAGGAGTCACCGATCAGTCAGTAGCATCCCATGCCGGGATGGGACGCTGGTGAGGTGCATCGCGAGGGTCGTGGTTCTGACTTCCAGGAACGGCTGGATGCGGAGATAGCAGTCAGTCCCTAATTAGAATACATCATCCATCTTCCTGACACTTCAGTGAAATGTCTATTCCACTCTGGAGCTGCAGCTTTGTTCAGAGCAGGTTAATTGATATTCTGATGCCTTCGCTCGCCGTACCCCTGTGGCTCGGTTCTGTTTTATCACACATCAAAAAGGCCGTATGCTCAGGGCACTCCCTGCACCGGCACAGAGCTGGAGGTCTGCACAGCTGCGAGGGGTACGGTATCACAGGAGGGACAAGCACCGAGCAGATGTCACAGATGCAAAAAAGGGGAAGAAAAGCAGCTAGCCAGCCTAGGGAACGTGGCGAGGCCCAGCAGAGCGCTGCCGGATGCCGAGTGGGCGGCCTGCTCTGTGGGAACACTGGCCTCTTCTGCCCTTCCGACTGTTATTAAAGCGCAGTTAGCAACTTTACACTGCAGGACTCTTGGCCTCTGGGCCCCCTGCCTGTTTGATGCGGCGCCCCTTGTCTCCTCCCCTCTCCTCAAAGACCAGAGCGGGGTGCTCCCCTGGGTTCTCCCTAGGACGCCCTGATCCAGCTCCCGGCTCCAACTGCAGCCTCTGGAACCTCCATCCCAGGCGCTCCCCGGAGCCGAATGCTGATTCCTCACCGTCCCAAGGAGGCAGACTGAGGCTGAAGGTTTGGATTCGATCAGACTCACTCAGCTCAGAGTGTGAACCAGGAGACACATCACAAGATGCATCCTGGGCCGCCACCTCCCTCGCTTTTTTCTGGTGAAACGGTATACGGTTTCCCAACATATAAAAGAGGAAAAACCGGGAGATTTTTATCAGCCAGAAAAGAAATGCATATTAAAAGATCAAGTCTGGGAAACTGATGTGTTTCAAGACAATCGGTGAGAACAATTTGGATGAATACAAAAAAATGTGGACATCAAATTGCCCCAGTACTGGTTCCTTTGGTTTATACAGAAACATGACGGTCTTAGCCTGCCATGGCATCTTCGGACGCCTTCCACATGCAACTCATCTGAAAGGTAACTAGCGGGAAGTTTTACTTTGAAGTTTCATCTCAAACAATAGGCAACAGCTGCTGGCATTACTGACCACGTTCAATCACACGCTGCAGCAGGATGAGGCATTCCTGACCACGTTCAATCACACGCTGCAGCAGGATGAGATACTCCTGTAACTCGCCTGCACACTGGCTCTGCCGCCCCGCCGAGGCTTTGCCTGGCCGTTTCCTGGGCACAGCCCCAAAACGCACGTGCCCAGACAGGCTGAGATGGGCAGGAGAGATGTTTCTGAACAACCGACAGTGCCAAATTCCACCCTTGCTAGCAAATCGGTGGACACAGGCCTGACGTTTTTCTATACAAAGGTGAATGTGGGAAAATCCGTACTCCTAGGTCTGCAGGTTAGAAGCCACTGATCTCCAGGGTGTTAAAATTTGGTAAAGCGCGAATGTGAATGTCTAAGAGGCTTTTTATTCGTTCCAAATAGCTAAGAAAATGTTTTAAAGTCAAATTCATATAAAATGTCTGTGGGACCACTCTGCAGAGGAAGATACAGTCAGAAAAACACACTGTTCCGTCCCCAGCAGACCAGTCCCACCCCAGCTCCGAGGCTGGGCGATGCCGAGATGACCCACCGCAGAGATAACGTGCTTCAATGGCATCACTGTCTAGTTCCCAGGTTCAGACACAGTGGCCTCTGGTTGAAAGCACAAGTGGATAATCCAACAACGTCCAGTTAATGGGTCCATTCCTTTCAAACACTTTAGAGCATGTCTGTGGTGTGGACCCATCTCTTCAGAAAGACGATTAGTCTGTTAGGGTGTCAGTTTATCATGCTGGTGAAGAGCAGGGGCTTGGGAATCAACCTGTGCCACTGCCAGCCGTGGGACTTTCAACCAGGGACTCAGTCCCTTGAGGCCTCATTCTCCTGCTCTGCAAAACGGGGACACTAACAGCAATCTACCCCACAGCTGCTGGGACGATTAGATGAGGGCCATAAACAAACAGACACATAAACAACAACAAAACAAGCACAGTGCCTGGCGATGGGGAAATGGCCCAGTCCATGTTAACTGGTTTTATCATTATTATACTTTTGAGCGAGGTGAACTCTTCTTTGCCTCTACCTCCCGTCAGGAAGGAACCCCACTTAAGACTGTAGAACTTAAGGGGCTTCCCTGGCGGTCCAGTGGTTAAGACTTCATCTTCCAATGCAGGGGGTGCAGGTTCGATCCCTGGTCAGGAAGCCAAGATCCCAGGTGCAGGTTCAATCCCTGGTCAGGGAGCTAAGATCCCACATGCCTCAGGGCCAAAACACCAAAACATAAAGCAGAAGCAATATTGCAACAAATTCAATAAAGACTTTAAAAATGGTCCACATCCAAAAAAGAAAAATCTTAAAAAAAAAAAAAAGACTGTAGAACTTAATATAAAGAATTCATTTCAAAAGGCAATCTCAGGACTTCCCTGGTGGTCCAGTGGTTAAGACTCTGCACTGCCGATGCGGGGGGCACGGGTTCGATCCCTGGGCGGGGAACTAAGGTCCAACATGCTGCGTGGTACGGCCAAAAGATTAAAAAAAAAAAAAAAAGGCAATCTCTTGGAAAAAGCAGTAACTGGCGTCCCAGATGTGAACTGAGGAAAGCTTTCTAATCAACGAGGACTTGGGAAAAACACATTTCGGTAAAAGTGAGGGAGTCTAGCGAGTCGTGGGCTAGCGCACACCCACTCCAGCGTGCTCATCCGTTTTCCAGTGCCTGCCCAGGAGCCACCTGGGACGCCAGCCTGGGTCCAGCAGATGGGAAACAACAACCATGCTTTTACAGTGGGGTGGGCATTTCCACAGGAAGACCTGGGGTGCATTCATTCATTCATTCACCCATCCATTCATCAACTCATTGCCGTATTTATCCACCACTGTGTGTGGTACACTGCTCTTTCATACTGAAAAGTTCAGAAGCCCTGGGTCTGGGGGCTTGTCCAATAGATAGCACCTGGGGGTGATCAGTCACTGGTTCATGTAACTACCGCCCCGCCAAGTCTGGCTGTCCCAACTCTGTTACGTAAGACTCTTTCCTAATTGGCCATTTGACTTGTGCAAGGCACTGAACTTCACCTGTAGAACGAGAGGATTGGACCAGGCAACTTCTAGCAAAGACATTTATGGTCTAACAAAGACATTTTAAGAGTGAACAGCTATTCATAATTATGCAGGGATGCCCTGCCTCTACGGGTCTTTGCACATTAAAACATGATAATTTACTTGCAATCATGCAGCCTGATTCTCCTGTGAAATTCTGCCAGCTCCCGAAATCATGAAAAGAAGGGGGAAACCCCTGTAGGCAGTGGGGGCAGACCTTGGGGGCCGCTGACAAGCTACCTGGGTCTGATAAACACCTGTAATGACTCTTATCCTAGGGAATTCCGAAGTACACACTGAAGGTCAAGTGCTGGGTCTGAGCTGGGTGCACACGTCAGCCCAGAGCTCCTGGCCTCATTCTCAGAGGTTGCAGTGGCCCGAGTTCACTGACCCGATGGTTTCTCAGACCTCATTCCTCTCTCTCCATTCCAAATCCACTGATCCTGGCACGGCTCACAGCCAAGCAGCCAGCCTGTGGATTCACGCCTCCTCCTCAAGCTGGTGCTTTCTCCCCCTTTATCCTGGGACCGCCACACCTGTTCATCCGGGCCCTGGTGCAGAGAAAGCACTGGCCATGGGCAGAGTTGTGGCTGGGTCCACAACTGGGCTCCAACCCTGGAGCCTTGTGACCGTCAATTACCTAAGCCTTGAGTCTTAGCCTGTAAGATGGGGGCAGTCAGACCCACCTAAGAGAAAATCCCTGCAATGACTGCACAAGATTATTGAAGACACATGTGATGACAAAGCTCCTGACCCAAAGCAGGCGCCTCACAGACACGGGTGCCTTTCTCTCTCCTAAGAACCGTCTGCGGTGCAAGGGCATTTGCATTTCCGCAGGACTGAAAGAGGCTGAATCTCCAAGTGGCTGACTTTACAAGGCTGCTGTTTCAGGCCCCAAAAGGTGGGCAGTAGTCTGGGGGACGCACTGGGCCTCACCTTCACTAGGAACAGCTGTCCCTCCATCCCCTCCGTCGGTGGGTGCTGGCCACCACTGGTCACTTTCCCTCTGTCTGGCTGCCCCCGGCGTGTCTGGGTCATTTCCTTCAGAAACACATCGCATTTTCATTCCCTCTCTCCCAGTCAAAACAGCCTTCCCCTGCGGGCTCAGTTCCCTGGGGACATTCACTCTCAACCCACCCGGAGGCCTGGACCACTTTCCACATCTTCCTGAGCTCATCTCAGCTCAGGCCTGTGTTCTCCTGCTGCCAGAGACCAGACACCACAGTGTTGCTCCAGGAAAACCCGACCTGACCAGCTGTGGAAAGCGCAACGCGAGAGCATCGGTGACGTGTTCAGAGAATGAGAACTCATCAGTCTAAAGACTAGTGAATTCCACACAGTCTCGACAAATAAAAGGCGCGCCAAAATGTATATATACGTTTGCTCTGGTATTCTAACCAATACTCTCATTTATAATTAATATTATAGGTAGTATGTTTATAATTAAAATTGGGGGTAGTTAATATGTTACAGATTTTATAGCTAAAAATCATCCACTTTAGTTTCCACAGTTCTTCCAAATCCCACTGACTGACGGTATTAAGCTACAAGCGGACCCCCAGACCCCCACATACCAACTGTTTAACAATCTCCTTATCTGCAAAGTAGGGATAATGCTGACGGGCCCACACTTCCTGGTGTTCAAGGTTAGGTGCAGTGATGAGCGTATAGGGCCAGCTCGAGGTCTGGCCAATTGCAGGTGCTGGAGAACGGCAGCTGCAACCGTCTCCAGTCTCTGGCACACGCCCTGTTTTCACAGTTGACAGCTAGCTGCAAAACTAAGCCACACCAAGAGCCTGGGAATGGGCGATTGAGGATGCCCCTCTGTTCCGTCCTCCTGGTGGGCGTTTCCAGCTCTCGGGAGGCAGGTCTCTGATCCGGCCCCTGGATCCGACCTCAACCTGCCAAGGGTGACGTGGTCGTTGGTTCTGAGTCCAATGCGGTCTCCAACATCACCGGGCCTCTCCAACGCTCTCTGCTGCTCTGAAGCCCACTTACAGTGGCTCGAACATCGGGCTCTGCCCTGCATTCCAGCCATCTCTTTTCCCTCCCCGACGGCGGCAAGAAGGATCCTAAGGGCATCCCAGGCATCAGCTGCCCGCAGAGCACCCAGGGTGCCTGCTGCTTAGCCAGCAGATAGGTGGGCCACACGCGCCATGAACAAGCCTGAGACCACACCGCAGGGTCCAGAAACACTCACAAACGAGGGACCCACAAGGGGGTACTCACGGAGTCCAGCCCGGCCTGCAGAGCCCTGCCTCGCCATGACGCATGCCATTTAGTTTTCCGAGTGGAGTTCAGACCTCCCCTCCAGATGCCCAGCCATCCTGACTGCATTTGTGTTAGAGGAACACACAGCCCCGGGCCTCAGCAGAGCTGTTGATCAATAAACCCGCACTCCTCAGAGGATGCGAGTGACATCTACAAACCCGCGAGTGTCAGAACAACGGCAAGAAAATCCCGCGTTCCCACCGTCAGAGGATGAGAGCTGGGTAATTCATGCCAGCCCAGTGACGCCGCCAGGAGAAGAAAACAAACAGCGGGGGGTTCTGTAGACCAGAATCGGGCTCCTGCGTTCCGTTACCGTTTCCACTATAAAACACTCACTCCCGTTACGGGCAGGGACGCATCAGTCTGTGACCAGACAGGAAAAAGTAAACAAGAGTCTAGAAATCTGCCAAGTAAATGTTAGACTCTCGGTTCCACAGTCAGAAGTGTGCTCCAGCAACATCTCCTTTATCATAAAGTAAGGGAGCATCTCCACCATATGAAACGAGATCAGAAAGAAGTTAACCTGTGAACGCAAAGTCTCACTTTGCATTTTCTGTAAAGGAAACACCTCCAACCTGCACTGATCACGGGGGGCGGCGGTGGGGAAGCGACCCCCTTCCAGGGTGCCTCGGAGACCTCCTCCCTGACTTAGCAAGCTGGGGACGTGGTCAAAGTTTTGCCTTTGGTGATGTCGTTCTGCAGCTCAAGGAGGGAGATGACGTGGTGCCAGACACTGGAACTTGCTGGATTTCTGGAAGAGCAGTTTTTTTTTCAGGCAACACACGTATCCTTCCTTTGGGTCAGCAGCGGGGCTCCAGCACTGCAGCCTCCTTTTCTGTAAAGTGGGAGAATCACAGTGCTAAACACCTACCTGCACCACTAGCCACGGGCCCGTGAAAGCGGGCACTCTGTTTCCTTCGTTCTGTTTTGTCCCTCACACAACCTAGAATGGTCCCTGTCACACAGTAGGTGCCTGTAAGTCTTGGTTGTTGAAAACCGCACAGGACAGCTGTGCGGATCTCACCAGAAAGTGCCTCCGAGCGTGGCAGTGACTTGCACCATGTGCTAGTCAAGGCTGGTTAACGACTACTGGTACCTTTACCTCAATGGACCCGCATTGCTGCCCAGCACCTGTGCTGGGCTTAGTGTTGGCCTTTGGTGTTTTGTTTTTTAAATTTTTATTGGAGTAGAGTTGACTTACAGTGTGTTAGTTTCAGGTGTAAGCAAGGTGCATCAGTTACACATATAGCCACTCTTTTTCAGATTCTTTTCCCATGTAGGTTATTACAGAACATTGAGTGCAGTTCCCTGTGCTATACACTAGGTCCTTATTAGTTATGTATTTTATATATAGTAGTGTGTATATGTTAATCCCAATCTCCTAACTTATCCCTCCCCCATCCCACGTTTCCCCTGCGGTAGCCATAAGTTTGATTTCGAAGTCTGTGAGTCAGATTCTGTTTTGTAAATAAGTTCCTCTGTATCACTTTTTATTAGATTCCACATGTAAATGATATCATACGATTTTTATTCTTCCGAT
>NW_006779962.1:1876726-1878620 GCF_000442215.2 Lipotes vexillifer | reverse complement strand
CCGATCTTCACCACAGTCTCAGGCCTGACGAGTCATGGGGTGGGTTGATATTTTCTGAACTCGCTGAAGGAGGGGCCTGCTTGCATCCCATTTAAGTAACCACAGGTCCCTGGGGAAACGTTCCGTTTTTCACGCCTCTGCTTTTTGTGGAGGCGTTGGGAAGACTTCCTGACCAGCGGCTGGGGATGAGGGGGTGGTTAGAACCCAGCACCCTGAGCGCAGGCGGGGCAGCGTCCCTCCGCAGGCCTCTGCCGGGCCGCCCCGGGGGACACGGACACAGCAGGTGAATCTGTGTTATCAGGGTGTGTTATCCGCTTGGGTGGGTGGGACTCCAAGCACCCTGGTTTGGGAAACAGAAAGGAGAGGTGCTGCAACACAGAGCACGACTGAGGAGGGTGCCGACTACCACGGGAGCACCGAGCATGCCGATCCCTGCCTAGGTCACACTAAAGGTCGCTGCCGACGGCCCCGCTCAGCCTGCAGGGGCTTCTTGCCTTACACCTGGCAAGAACCAGCCCTAACCTTCGGAGCAGTGAACTCCAGCCGAAGTGGACGCTCACAGAAGGAAAGAAAAACCAAGGCCAATGGACAGAAGCCAGGGCCGGGGAGGCTCCAGGTAGTTTTGAAATTTCATTGTTTTTCACTCCAGGCACTACAATTAAAAGACTGCTGGGACTTCCCTGGTGGCGCAGTGGTTAAGAGTCCACACTCCCAACGCAGAGGGCCTGGGTGCGATCCCTGATCAGGGAACTAAGATCCCACATGCCGCAACTAAGAGCCCGCATGCTGCAACTAAAGATCCCACACGCTGCAACTAAGACCGGCACAGCCAAATAGATAAATAAAATAAATCTTAAAAAAAAAAAAAAAAGACTGCCAACTCTCATCCATGCAGGTACGGGATGTTCCAGAACTTACTGGAGCAATGATTCCAAAAGCATGTTGTGGGCTCGCTGGCGGGTCAGGAGCCAACCCCGGAGGGTACAGGAACTCTGCCTAACACACAGGGAGGCCCATGGGGACAGCAGGCTTCCCCAACCCGTTAGTGATCCTGGTTTGCTCTCACTCGGCCCACTTCTCATGGGAAAGCGGGGTAACCCTGCCTAGTGGGCCTCAGGGCCAGGCACGGTGCTTGTACGACACGCTGCGCACCCCAGAGCCCTCGAGGCCTGCCTGCAATCCCCGGGCGCCCACACCGAGCCGCACCGAGGCCCGCCCAGCTCCCCCACCAGGTCCTGCTGCCTCCCACCAGCCCAGATGTGCGAGGGATGGCACAGGCCAGCAGAGGCAGACACGAGCCATCCGTGGAGGCCTCTGACTTTTCACGGGTGATGAAACTCCCAGCGCCTGACAAGCCATCATCACTGGGCACAGCTCCTTCCTCCCCACAGCTGGGCGAGGTGGCTGGCCATACGTGGAAACATCTCTTCTGTCTCTCTTAGCCTGATAGTCCCTGTCTGTGACATTCCAATCGGCCTGGTCCTGGTGATGCAGAAATACCTGTCAAAGGGACGGCACAGGGTCCCGGGGTCCCGGGCTGAAGCCGGGCCTGGCAGCCAGGTGTGGTGGCAGGTCCACACCTGTCCTGGCCCGCTGGTCCCCTGACCTAGGCTAAGTCCCTTCCTCCATTTGGACCTCAGTTTCCCCTTTCATAAAAGGTTTCAGGTAGGAATAGTTCTCAAGACAATGTTTAAAAAAAAAGTTGATGAGGGCTTCCCTGGTGGCGCAGTGGTTGAGAGTCCGCCTGCCGATGCAGCGGACGCGGGTTCGTGCCCCAGTCCGGGAAGATCTCACATGCCGTGGAGCTGCTGGGCCCGTGAGCCATGGCCGCTGAGCCTGCACGTCCAGAGCCTGTGCTCCGCAATGCGAGAGGCCACAGCAGTGAGAGGCCCGC
>NW_006779962.1:1874058-1876716 GCF_000442215.2 Lipotes vexillifer | reverse complement strand
AAAAAAAAAAAAAAAAAAGACAGACGCTTCTCTGTGTAACAAATACTCTTCAGAAGGATGTTCTTTCAAGGGAGTGTTAACAGCAGCTGACTCCAGGTCAGCTTGGCTCCAGGGGAGGGAACAAGAGTTTGAGGGGGACCTGGGTGCCTTTTGAATTTTGAACCATATGAATGTTCTGCAGTCAAGAAATAAACCTGTTCATTTTTTAAAGCAATCTCTCTGGCAGCGATATGAAGACAGGATTAGGAAGAAAGAGACCACGGTAGCTGCAGGGAGATGGATTAGGTGTCACAGAAGGGAAAGGGATTCTTGGTAATCCCAAAAAAAAGGAGAGCAAACGGTGACTATGGTGAAGGTGAGATTTAGATTCTCTTTGGTACTGAGCCTTTCCCCTCGCATTTCCTGAACCCCCTGCCTTACTTCTTAGCTTCCCTTTGCCCTACAGATGTGGTCTCAAGAACTGGGCACTCCCGGACTCCAAGAACTCGGCTGCCCCTAAAGAAAAGCCAATTGGTCCCTGAACGCAGTGCCCACCTGCTTTCGATAATTCCAATACAAAGTGCTAATTCCTCTTTCTCTAATGCATTTGATGGTCACTTCAAAGACATTCTTCAAAGAGATTGCATTAGACCAAAAAAAAAAAAGAAAGAAAAAGAAAAAAGGCAACGTTAAGTACAGAATCCTGATGGGTTATGATTGCATTCTTTTTCCCTGAACACTATTCCCTGCCTCCGTTTTGTGCTCTAAATTACTAATTCTAGTCCCTGCGAAGTTAAATAATAATAATTACCATATAAATGAATATGCATATGTGTCATTTTTCTCCCTAAAAGCAAGAAAGCCTGTTTATTTTGGATGAGGGTTTGTTTTGTTTCTGAAGAACCAGAGCACATAATTAGGAGCCTCATCTCTTGCTCTTGAAATCCTGTCTCCACCGGGAAGAGATGAAAAAGGTACTGGATGTCCCCGGAAGCTCAGAGAAATTTTAAAACAAATTAAAGAAGGTATTTCTTTACTCTGCAGGTAACAATGGCTTGGACACGATCAGAATCAGAACGTCAGGCCAGAAGGAGCTCCAGTGCTCGAGCCCGAGTCCAGTGTTTTACAGACAGAGAAACAGAGGCCCCGGGAAGTGAGGTACTCGCTGTAGACACACAGCGTGTGACGGTCAGACAAGAACGGAGGGGCCCAAAGCATGACTCCATGTTTGTATCCTGGTTCTGGGACTGACTGTGGGGCTTTGTGCAAGACTCTGTGAGTCTTAAGATGCTACATCCCTAAAACAGGGGTGATGACAGCCGCGAGGCTCCATTGCGTTGCTGTACAAATTAGATGAGATCGCTGATGTGGCACTCAGCCCTAAACCGCCAATCAGTGGTCACCATCAACAGTATAATAATTACAGCCTCTCTGCAGAGTGTACTCTCAGTGCGGTGTAGGGGACGAAGTGCCAGACCGGGGCTCCCAAGCCTTTGTTTGGAGTCCAGACAACATCTGCCACCATCATCAAAATAGGAATGATAATGATAATTAATATGATAAATATTAATACATATAGTAATTCAACCAACAGTGTCATATAGTACAATATAACTAACAGTAATATCACTTATGATATAATTAATTAATAATGCTCATAAATGTTATGACCATTTTGAGGATGGTGGCAGCTGTCGGCAAGGACTTGGGACGCCTGGGCTCACGCTGTGTCTGTGCTGCAGGTGAGCTGTGCAGCCTGGGCTTTCAGATAAGCTCAAGAAAGCCTTATGGAAGTTAAACGTGTGTTTGAGAGATTACTCAATCTAGTATTCTAGATTACTGAGGGCAAATCTGGGATGTCCAGTTGAAATCACAGAGAAAGTCATCAAATTTTCCCCAGAAACCATGACTCAGTGACTTACAGAGATTAAAAAATTTTTTAAATAGACAGTCAGGGCTTCCCTGGTGGCACAGTGGTTGAGAGTCCACCTGCCGATGCAGGGGACGCGCGTTCGTGCCCCGGTCCGGGAAGATCCCACATGCCGCGGAGCGGCTGGGCCCGTGAGCCACGGCCGCTGGGCCTGCGCGTCCGGAGCCTGTGCTCCGCAACGGGAGAGGCCACGACAGTGAGAGGCCCAAAAAAAAAAAAAAAAAAAAAAAAAAAAATAGACAATCATATGAACAAATCAGCCCAGGCCAGCTGGCTCCTGTGTCTGGATCCAGTGGCTGGATCTTTGCAGCGTAAGTCCCAGGGGGTTTATCTCACCGGTGGGATGCACCCAACCTCACGATTCCACACCTCTGAATTCTAGGCTGAATGCTTACAGTCCTGAAACCTTTGACTTGGGATGCAAGTCAATTATAAAACTAATTTTCACAAAATGAGATTGTTCTGAATGTTTCAAGATTGGGAAGGACGGCGTCTCTGGGGTCACTCAATGGTCCAGGCGCCCGGCTTCCATGCCAGTTGGTTCAGGGTCACCGATAAATAATACGACAGCGGCTCCTCCCTTCCTTTCTTTCCTCCCTGCCCGCCTCCAACAGGCCCTTGGCCCACCACACAGCTCACAGGTGTGGGTTGGGGAGGGTCCCACAGAGGCATCCCTCCCTCTTCCTACATACACCTCTCTGCTGGGAGTGTCTGCCAGGCCCGTTTTTTTTTTTTTTTTTTTTTTTTTT
>NW_006779962.1:1860157-1873846 GCF_000442215.2 Lipotes vexillifer | reverse complement strand
CTCCCGTCCCTTTTTTTTTTTTTTTTTTTTTTTTTTTTTTAGGTTGTGCCAGGTCTCAGTTGCAGCAGGCAGGCTCCTTAGTTGTGGCTTGCTGGCTTCTTAGTTTTGGCACGTGGGCTCCTTAGTGGCAGCATGCAAACTCTCAGTTTTGTCATGCACGTGGGATCTAGTTCCCTGACCGGGGATCGAACCCGGGCCCCCTGCATTGGGAGTGGGGAGTCCTATCCACTGTGCCACCAGGGAAATCCCCTGCCAGGCCCTCTTTCTGGAAGCATATCCTCCCAGGCGCCCATCTCTAGCTAACATCCTGACTGCACACCCCACTTGTTTCTTTGGTTTATCGTCTGTCTCCCCACAGCTAGAATCTGTGCTCCTTGAGAGCAGGTGTTTAACTCTTTTGCTCACTGACTTGGCATTTGTTGCACAAGAGAATAAACAGATGAACAAACGGAAACTCTGGCAGGTGGGTCGGTAAAGCCTGGCGATGCCTTGGGATTTGACAGTGAAGGAGGTGCCGTCAAACCTGGGCCGGGGACAGCACACTCGGCCTGTGTTCAGCCTCAGAGCCCTCAGCCCACAGCCTGGCCCCAGGCGTCAGAGCGCCCACCCTGTGCTCCACAGGCCCAGGTCCACGCTGGCCAGCACTCCACGCTGTGGCTTTGGGCGCTCTCAGGTCCTGCATCTACAAAATGGGGTCGATAATAATAATAATAACAGGGACCTCACAGGGTTGTGTGAGGATGGGTGGAGCACTGAGCGTGCTGCCTGGTCCAGGGCCCCCAGCTTTTCTCAGGGCCTGGTGGGAGGTCTGAGCAGAGAAGCTGGGTCTGTGCTCCCGCCTGCCCGAACCACAGGGCCTCCTGCATCACCACTGTGGGGCTTGGGCCCCGGGCCTCTGCTGCACCAAGGCAGCCAGTGAAAGTGAACACTCTTGAGGGTGAGGGAGGGTCTGCGAGCAGAACAGCTGGGACCCGGCAGTTCCCGCTCAAGCTCCTGGACCACAGGGTGGTTTGAGGTTTTAAGCGTCTTGAAAGGAAATCTGCACTAGGCACGGGAGGCCCTGCTGCCTTTGCTGAGCCTGAGCCAGATCATGGAGCCGTCTCCACCGGGACTTCTGTTTGGCAGGGGTGTGACCATGGCTCCCGAGCAGCCCGTGTCCCTCAGGGCAAGTGCAATCCCTGGGACAGGAACTGAAGACGGATGTGCACCCTGCCCACTGTTCACGGCCACAGCCAGTCACGTGATATCCTGCTACCAGGAGCTCTTGGCACACTGAATTTGCTGATGGGCAAGGCTGTGTCCAGCTGTGCTTTTATTTATTTATTTATTTTGGCTGTGGCTCGCGGGCTCTAGAGCGCAGGCTCAGTAGTTGTGGCGCATGGGCTTAGCTGCTCCGCGGCATGTGGGATCTTCCGAGACCAGGGATCGAACCCATGTCCCCTGCATTGGCAGATGGATTCTTAACCACTGCGCCACCAGGGAAGCCCCCAGCTGTGCTTTTAAATACAGCCCCCATGAATGTAAATTGGTGCCGCCACTGTGGAAAACAGTATGGAAGCGTCTCAAAAAACTAAAAATAGAAGTACCATGTAACCCAGCAGCTCCACTCCTGGGTATACCTGAAAAAAACAAAAACACTAATTCAAAAAGATGCATGCACCCTAATGTTCATAGCAGCATTATTTACAACTGCCAGGATAGGGAGACAACCTGAGTGTCCATCAACAGACGAATGGATAAAGAAGATGTGGTGTATATACAATGGAATACTACTCAGCCATAGAAAAGAATGACATTTTGCCATTTGCAATGACATGGATGGACTTGGAGGTCATTATGCTAAGTGAAATAAGTCAGACAGAGAAAGACAAATACTGTATGATATCACTTATAGGTGGAATCTAAAAAATACAACAAGCTAGTGAATATAACAAAGAAGAAACAGATCCATAGATTTAGAGAACAAACTAATGGTAACCAGTGGGGGCAGGGAAGCAGGGAGGGGCAGGATAGGGGGAGGAGACTAAGAGGTACAAACGATTACGTGTACAATAAGCTATAAGGATATATTGTACAACATGGGGAATGTCACGAGTATTTTATAATAACTATACATGGAGTATAACTTGAAAAAATTACGAATCACTATACTGCACACCTGTAACACATAATATTGTACATCTACTATACTTGAATTTTAAAAAATACAGGGCTTCCCCGGTGGTGCAGTGGTTAAGAATCCGCCTGCCAAAGCAGGGCACGTGGGTTCGAGCCCTGGCCCGGGGAAGATCCCACATGCCGCGGAGCAGCTAAGCCCGTGCACCACAACGACTGAGCCTGCACTCTAGAGCCCACAAGCCACAACTACTGAGCCCACATGCCACAACTACTGAAACCCGCACGCCTAGAGCCCGTGCTCCACACAAGAGAAGCCACCGCAGTGAGGAGCCCGCGCACCGCAACGAACAGTAGCCCCTGCTCAACCCAACTAAAGGCGGCCTGTGTGCAGCAACGAAGACTCAGTGCAGCCAAAAATTAACTAATTAAAAAAAAAAAAAAAATACAGCCCCCATCCCGCTGAGGGGTTCCGGTCTGGGTGACTTGGGTGCACTCATACCAAAGGAGTGACACCCGCCATGTGACAAGCAGTGCTGGTGAAGAGGAGAAACAGCCCAGCTCTGAAGAGCAAAGAGACGAAAGGCAGACCCAAACGCTTCCTGCCTGGAGATCCGCAAGGCCAGAGTTGAATTAGACTCGGCAACTCATAACCAATTACGGATTAAGGCAAAGAGCGTTTTGAACGAGAAAGTCCCGTCCCGTTTCCAGTCACTTAGGGTGCTCTGCCCTCCCCTTCACTCCTGACAAACGATTCTTTCACCATTTCCCAGATAAGAGGATGACCGATGGGCGGGTCAGTTTTAGGAAGAGTTGGTCTGAGGTTGGTTGAACTAAGGCGGCGGTAGGGGTCGGGGGAGCTACATTCCCAGTCCTGCCTTGTCTGCCTGCCGGCCCCTCTGCCCAAGACGGCCCCTCCGCAGACTGCCCCGTCCCCATCTCGAGAGGCTTCGGTGACAACTCGACTCCCCTGGGCTCGGTTTCCCTTCACACTGTGTCTGTGGCCCCATCACAAGCCTTCCAAGTCGGCTTTGCTTTGGGCACGTGAGGCTCTGTCTCCAACTGCATGTGGTGAGCCTGGGGCCCAGGGTACCACCCTGCTCATGGGGAACTGAGAAGCGTGAGTGCGGGCAGGGGGCAGGGTCCCAGCAGCGTGGACAATGCCGTGCCTACAGCGGGCACTTGACTGGAGTGGGTGGAATCGAGCCGGGGGGCTTGGGAGCCGGGTCACTAGGAGGGAACTTGGTTACAACCAAAGTCTGTGGTTAAGTGGCCTTTCTCCTAACATCGCTGGAAGGTGGAGGTCTGTTTTTTATTTAGAACTGAAGAGAAAGGGTAAAAGTGTTTTTATCATCGTGTGAAAGTATCATTTAGGACAAGGGTTAGCAAACTACAGCCTGCTGCCAGTTTTTTTTTTTTTTTTTGCGGTACGCGGGCCTCTCACTATTGTGGCCTCTCCCGTTGCGGAGCACAGGCTCCGGACCCGCAGGGACCGCGGCCATGGCTCACGGGCCCAGCCGCTCCGCGGCATGTGGGATCCTCCCGGACCAGGGCACGACCCCGTGTCCCCTGCACCGGCAGGCGGACCCTCAACCACTGCGCCACCAGGGAAGCCCTGCTGCCAGTTTTTTTTTTTTCTTTTGCGGTACGCGGGCCTCTCACTATTGTGGCCTCTCCCGTTGCGGAGCACAGGCTCCGGACCCGCAGGGACCGCGGCCATGGCTCACGGGCCCAGCCGCTCCGCGGCATGTGGGATCCTCCCGGACCAGGGCACGACCCCGTGTCCCCTGCACCGGCAGGCGGACCCTCAACCACTGCGCCACCAGGGAAGCCCTGCTGCCAGTTTTTTTTTTTTCTTTTGCGGTACGCGGGCCTCTCACTATTGTGGCCTCTCCCGTTGCGGAGCACAGGCTCCGGACCCGCAGGGACCGCGGCCATGGCTCACGGGCCCAGCCGCTCCGCGGCATGTGGGATCCTCCCGGACCAGGGCACGACCCCGTGTCCCCTGCACCGGCAGGCGGACCCTCAACCACTGCGCCACCAGGGAAGCCCTGCTGCCAGTTTTTTTTTTTTCTTTTGCGGTACGCGGGCCTCTCACTATTGTGGCCTCTCCCGTTGCGGAGCACAGGCTCCGGACCCGCAGGGACCGCGGCCATGGCTCACGGGCCCAGCCGCTCCGCGGCATGTGGGATCCTCCCGGACCAGGGCACGACCCCGTGTCCCCTGCACCGGCAGGCGGACCCTCAACCACTGCGCCACCAGGGAAGCCCTGCTGCCAGTTTTTTTTTTTTCTTTTGCGGTACGCGGGCCTCTCACTATTGTGGCCTCTCCCGTTGCGGAGCACAGGCTCCGGACCCGCAGGGACCGCGGCCATGGCTCACGGGCCCAGCCGCTCCGCGGCATGTGGGATCCTCCCGGACCAGGGCACGACCCCGTGTCCCCTGCACCGGCAGGCGGACCCTCAACCACTGCGCCACCAGGGAAGCCCTGCTGCCAGTTTTTTTTTTTTCTTTTGCGGTACGCGGGCCTCTCACTATTGTGGCCTCTCCCGTTGCGGAGCACAGGCTCCGGACCCGCAGGGACCGCGGCCATGGCTCACGGGCCCAGCCGCTCCGCGGCATGTGGGATCCTCCCGGACCAGGGCACGAACCCGTGTCCCCTGCACCGGCAGGCGGACCCTCAACCACTGCGCCACCAGGGAAGCCCTGCTGCCAGTTTTTATAAATAAAGTTTTACTGGAACAAACCATGCCCTTTCATTTATGTATCATGTATGGCTGCTTTCACATTACATCAGAATAGAGAAATTGCAACAGAGACCGTATGGTCTGCAAAGCCTAAAATGTTTACTATCTTAGCCTGGATGGAAAAGAATGTGTCTACCCCCGATGTAGACTGGCCTCTGGGCTCTGGGCGCTTGCCTAGGCCTGGGCAGTAGGAGACAATCAGCTCGCTGGAAACAATTTGAAGTCAGAGGAAAACAGGCTGTTCAGACCAGACTTTGAAACTCAGACTGCAGCTTACTTGAGGGTCTCTCGTAATTTAGACCCACGTGGCTGAGGACCACGCAGAGCAAGCCTGTGAGAATTGCTCCTCCTTCACCAGTGCCCTGGGAAGGTGCCCAGGCATCTTTCCAGGTGTGGGCCTCTCAATCGATTTTTTTTTTTTTTTGCGGTACACGGGCCTCTCACTGCTGTGGCCTCTCCCATCGTGGAGCACAGGCTCCGGACGCGCAGGCTCAGCGGCCCAATCAATTTTTAAGCAAGAGAGTGTATGTATGTGTCTGTGTGTGTGCGCACACGAGTTCTGGTTCTGGGCGAGACAGAGTAAGCCCACTGTAACCTGTCAGCTGCACTGAAAGCAGCTACAATGCATGGACGGAATGCAAAAGGTGGCCATCTGAGGACTCAGAAAGTATAAATACAGTAGTAGGTGAACTGGGGAAGATCAAAGTTCAAGATCCCAGCAAACCAGCGACCCTGAGCTGGTCTCTCCAGGCAGCCTGAGACCTGAGATGGGCAATAGGGAGGGACAGAGACGGGGCCAAGAGCCCCTATTTCTGGCTCGAGAAGTAAGAAAGGGGACTCCTGGGCTTCCCTGGTGGCGCAGTGGTTGAGAATCCGCCTGCCGATGCAGGGGACATGGGTTCGAGCCCTGGTCTGGGAGGATCCCACATGCCGCGGAGCAGCTAGGCCCGTGAGCCACAGCTACTGAGCCTGCGTGTCTGGAGCCTGTGCTCCGCAACGGGAGAGGCAGCGACAGTGAGAGGCCCGCGCACCGCGATGAAGAGTGGCCCCCCCTCGCCGCAACTAGAGAAAGCCCTCGCGCAGAAACGAAGACCCAACACAGCAAAAATAAATAAATTAATCAAATTTAAAAAGAAATGGGACTTCCAACACGCAGAGAGAGCAGGGGAGATCTCCCTGTGTTTTTTTTTCTTTCCTGTTTTTCTGCACTCCTGCCTTGAGGCCATCCTGCGTGACAAAGGGGGCCTGCGGGGGCCTGAGACTCTTACAGAGCAGGGGACCCTTCCTCTCCAGTCCCTAGAAAATGCAGCAAAACCGCACGAATTTTTCCTCTCACTGTCCCCCCGCCACTTGGCCCTGGTCACAAGCATTGTCACAGGAAGCCTGCGACAGAGCCAGGTAGATAAAGGCCCAGCTTTCTGGCCAAAAGATCAAATAGAGGAACACCAGGGAACTGGAGGTCACCAAGAAGACGGCAAAGAGGGGAGCGCAGGAAAGCAACGAAATGACATGGTTCGTTTATGGACTCCCGGCTCACCCCCGAGCTCTGCACGCATGGGGCTGACCCCGAACAGCCTTCCAGCCTTCCTGAGAAATGACCTACAGCACAGCTGCTGCCCAGGCCCCCCTGAGTGGCACCCACACAGCACAGAGCTGTAGAGAACCACACGGCACTGCAAAGGCTTGCGAACAGAACCCAGGTGGAAACCACAGCCTAGAGAAGGTGGTTAGAACTTGCAACCCGAGCCCAACTGAATCCATTGTCTGCTAAGACGAAAATATCAACATTCGCCATAGGATTCAAACAAGACCCAGAGTCTCAGGGCAATATTTTGCATGTTCAGGGTACAAAGTTACTTAGCACAGGGAGAACCAGGAAAATTTCAGCTCACGTGGGATGGGACATTAGACACCACTACCAACATGACTCCAGGGTTGGAATTGTCAGACAAGACAGTGAAACAGCTGTTACTGAAACAACGACAACGACAAAGCTCCCAGTAAATGAAGGCACACATAGAAATCCTCGGCAAACAAACAGAAGACAGAAAGAAGAACCAAATGGAATTTTTAGAACTGAAAAATAACAATAATCAAAATTTAAAACTCACTGGACGGGCTCAAGAGTAGCCTGGAGATGAGAGAGAAAAGACTGAATGAGTCTGAAGCTAGTTCAATACAAAGTATCAATCTTATCAACAGAGAGAAAAAAAGAAAAAAACGAAACAAAACAAAACAATAGAGCTTCAGCGACCCATGAGAGAACACCGAATGGCCTGACCTTCATGCCAGTGGAGTCTCGGAAGGGAGAAGAAAGAGAATGGTGTGGGAATTTATTTGAAGAAACAACGGCTGAAAGCTTCCCAAGTTTGGAGAAAAACATAAACGTATAAATTCAAGGAGCCCCACAAAGAATAAATCCCCCCAAATTCATGCCCAGACATATCATAAACTTCTGAAAATTACAAACAAAGAAAACAATCTTGAAAGGGGCAAGAGAGAAAGGACACATTATTTATGAGTTTGAATGACCATGGATTTTCACCAGAAACCACAGTGTTAAAAGTGAAACATTTTGGGGCTTCCCTGGTGGCGCAGTGCTTGAGAGTCCGCCTGCCGATGCAGGAGACGCGGGTTCGTGCCCCGGTTCGGGAAGATCCCACATGCCGCGGAGCGGCTGGGCCCGGGAGCCGTGGCCGCTGGGCCTGCGCGTCCGGAGCCTGTGCTCCGCAAATGGGAGAGGCCACAGCAGTGAGAGGCCCGCATAACGCAAGGGAAAAAAAAAAAAAAAAAAAGTGAAACATTTTGCAAAGTGCTGAAAGAAAAAACTGGCAGTCTAGAATTCTGAATCCAGAAGAAAATATCCTTCAGGAATGGAAGGCAAAATAAAGACATTCTCAGATGAAGGAAAAGCAAGAGAATTAATTGCCCGCATACCTACCCTAGAAGAATTGCTACAAAGTTTTTCAGACGGAAAGGGACACTTGGAACATCAGGAATGAAGGGGGAACAAGAGAAATAGTAAATACCTGAATAAATATAACAAACTATTCTCCTGTTGAGTTTTTAAAATATGTTTGATGATTGAGACCGAAAATTAAAACATTTGCCCAATGAGATTTTTGATGCATATAGATGAAAACATAAGACAACTACAACGTAAAGAGAAGACAGGAAAGAGACCAATATTGCACATTCTGCCTGAAATGGTAAAATACCAACTCTAAGTAGACTGTGGAAATCTAAGTTTGTATATTGTAATTGCCAGGTCATCCACTAAAAAAAAGAAAAACAAAAAAATCAACAAAGAGATAACAGTAAAACACACAAGCGAAAAATTAACATGGAATACTAAAAAAATCCCAAACGACTGATAAATTGGACGAAGACCAAATACACATTCCTTCTTATATATCACAATATCACAACCCCCGTCCACGCCCCAGGAGGCTGACCTCCACGTACGGCCTCACCTAGTCCGCTGCCCTCTGGCTTCACGGGGTCCGGCGGAAGAGAGCGCTGACGAGAGGTCAGACGATGGAAGGAGAGTTCGGGGGCCCCCCAATCCTCCCTCTGCCCCTCCAGGTCCGGGGCACCTCCCTCCCCACTTCTGTAGCTGTCCTTCCATTAAAGGCTCTCCTGTGACCCCGTGGGGTGGGCCAGCTCTTTCCTACAGGAACCCCGATGGGCTCCCCAGATGCCACCTTGTTATTTTTCCTCCATCCAAGGTGAAATCCACGTGCACAGCCTGACCTTCACCGAGTTTCGGTTCTTACACTTCTCTGCAGGTCATCTCTGCTCTGGGACATAAACACACGGCCCTCAGCCTCCTTCATCTGGTAAAGGAGGCCCCCTCTCCCCGGATCCCCCGCTGGCTCCACGCAGGGCTTCTCACCCGCCTGACGCAGTCCTCTTCCCTCAGGCGTTCCTGAACCAGTCTGACGAGCAGCATGTCGGGCAACGTCTACAGGAAAGATGACACAGGATGAGAGTCTGACCTTCCGTGTGGGGCTCAAAGGGACACAGACTGGCAGGCCAGCGGGCTCGCTAAGAACCAAGGACCCGGCCCCATGGACACGAAGCTTCTCCAGGTCCTGGACCAGGGCCCTGTGGCCTGAAGCCCAGGCCCAGCTTGCGGCCCTGCCCTCGTCCAGCCTGGGCTCCTCTTTGATAACCCCCCCAACATGCATGCGCGCCCACCTACATGCTCTGACTTCTCCTGAGCCCCCGCCCCGATGCTCTGCCCCACCGCCACCTGGGTGACTCCAGGTTCCCGCTGAGCCTCAGCCCCAAGTGCCACTGCCTCCAGGCAGCCCTCCCTGACCCTTCCCGGGCTGGGTTGGCGGCTGCCATAATCCTTGATGGCAAACTCTGTTACTGCACTAACCAGGCGCCCTTCCAGGGGCCTGCTCACATGTCTGTCTCCCCAGAAAGTTTCACAGTTCCTGGAGGAAAGGGACTGAGTCTCACTCGCTTTATCCCCCAGACAACGGTGTACGAGAGGGAGCCGGTGGTGCACATCTCTTCCCAAACCCACGTTCCGTGACCTCACGGTGGTAGCCTGAAGCAGGCCCTGGTATTCTGTGGCATTTGTACCACGGAAATGGGCAAATGCTACAAAGGAGGGCTTTTTCCCTCAGAGAGCTGGTTGTGAGATATTGACCAGCACACCTCTGCCCCTGCACCAAAACAGCGTCGATGGAGGGAGCCCCTGCTGACTGATGACTTAACGAAACTTCACGTTCCCTAATTCGCTCAGTAAGTACTGAAAATGCGGGTGGTTTCTGCTGAGCGTGTGCTGGGTGCCAGGCACTGTGCCAGGCTACAAGTAGTCAAGGTTTACAGCTCTGTGCAGTCTGTACTATTTTCATCCCCTTTATACGGATGGGGAAGCTGGGCGCCAGAGAGGTTAGGTCACCCCCCTGGGCTACACAGCCAGGGAGGAGCAGAGGCAGGACCTGAACCCGGGCAGGCCAGGCTCGGGAAGGACAAACAAGCAGCGGTCGCGGGGGACGCGGAGTGACACCTAGAGTGGCCTTCCTTCTGCTTCCTCTCTTCTCAGCTGTCTCTTGGACCAGAATCGACGTCCCACTTTTCACAACCAGGTCTGCTCTTTCTAACAAAACCTCAAAACGCCCCAGAGCCCATGCCCCTGGAAAACCCGCTCCCAGGTGTCCCCTTGACCTCCGGTCACTAAAAGCGGGTGCTTCTCCCCAAACTCCCCAACACTCGGCCAAGGGAGACTCCTGGGCCAGCCCCGGGCCACACATCCCAAGCTATGACCGGGCTGACCAGCCTCCAGGAGGGGGCAGGGCCTCTGCCACGTGTGGGTGAGGGCCCTCAGGGCCACGGCCCAGCAGGGGAGCCCAGAGGCACCCAGCTGCGCAGTGAGGGGCAGGGGAAATCTACCTTACACTCCTTTTGCCAAGCTGGGGACCCTGAAGGGGGAACACGTAGGCCCAGGGGAACGAGCCACCTTTCCCTAATTTCCCGAAATATCCTTAGGGCAAGCGGTGGGCCTGGCAACATGTCAGTGATGCTGGAGAAAAGTCTGGACCTCTCATTTTAGAGCCAGCGTCCAGAGTGACCAGATCCTGCCTCAGGAATGCTGCCGTGTCTGCCTGGAGTGATGAAGGAGCACCTAAAGGGACAGAGAGCTGGGACATCACGGAGCCTCTGGAACAGGCTGTGGGAACGCTCCGGGCTGCTGACTTAGAAATGGCGTTTTAATAAGCGCCCATGCACATGGCAGAACCCGTCCACACCTCACTCTCGTTACGTCCTGGGAGCGAGAGTCAGGGGAATAGACAGCACCCGGCCCCCTCCGTGTTTACCTGCACGCAGTGCAGCGGCTTCGGTCAGTTTGCACACAGAGCGATTCCGAGAGAGGGAGCGGGGTACCAGATGTGCAGAGAAGGGCTGGGAGGTAGGGGGCCAATCCCCACGGGGGCTCGAGTTCTCCTGGATGCTACAGGCAGCACCCTGACCTGTCTTCTCTTTGAGTCGTTTGAATGGGTTCCCCGACAAGAGCAGGCTGGGCCTGGGCATGTGGAGGTGGCAGTGAAGGGTGTCCCGGGAACCGGCTCACAGGGGAGGGCCAGGGGCTAGAGGGGGAGGAGGTGGAAGGCCTGTGAGCCGTGACCCAGGAGGTTCTCTCCGGCTTCAGGAGAAGGATGGCCCGAATGGGGAAAGAATGTTCCCAGGGAGAACCTTGGGGGACCACTGGATTGGCCGGGGACTCAGACACTCATGATTTGGACCTTGGTCACCCGCTGAGTGACCCTGGACAGTGCCTTCAGTGCTCTGAGCCTCACTTTCCGCATCTATAAATGAGACGAAGACCAAGTGCTTCAAAGAGTTGCCATGAGGATTAAATGAGGTAATACACGTGACGCCTGGGACGTGCGTGGCCCCCAGCAAGGGCTCGGTGCTATGGCAACTGTTACCCTCAGGCCCCCTTAATAAACCCTGCACCTCCTTCCTCAGCAAGGATCTGGATGAGGAAGCAGCCCTGCCCAGTGGGCCACTGATGCCTGGTCTGTGTCACCTACCCCTGCAGTGTACAACCAGGGGCCCAAATCTCTCCCAACTCCCACTTACACCTCTGATAAAAGATGTGGGAAGTCAAAATAAATCCCAAATGCTAAGGCCCATTGCTGGGGGGTGGGGGATTCCTGGAACAGACGTTTTCATGTAGAGCAGAGACTCACCCTCAGCATTAGGGCTCATCCCCCCAACCCCTGCCCAAGGCTGGCTCCACTCATGATTCAAACTCCCACCTCTTGCCTACATAATGGCTGCTGCAGCTCCAGCCAGCTGGGTGACCTTGGGTCTTGCCCTCTTCAGGCCTCACACACTGAAATGAGTAACAATACTTCAGTGTTTGCTTTTACTTTCTGCCCAGCACCCATACACCCCACCTCCAGTAATATACAGTCCCCCAAAGTTCCTTTGAGGCAACACTGTCTTGCCCTTCAGCCTTTACAGTTTCTGTGGGGTCAAGCCCACCATCGGATCCAGAGGAGGGCCCTGATTGGTCCAAGCTGATCAGCATATCCCACTCCTGGCCACTGTGATTGTTTCAGAGGCTGCCCAAGGCCCAGTCCCAGCGAGTGAGAGTCAGGCCCAGGACATGAGTGCAATCATCAGGGGCAGGAGCCTTGCTTTCCACTGGATCTGAAGCTGAGAGGATGTAACAGCTGGAGCTGCAGCAGCCACTTTGCAGGCACAGGGGGGAGTATAAGGGAATAAAACCAGCACAAAAGGAGAGAGAGAAACCAGGTCTCTCAGCCCCAGAATGGCTTTTCCAGGATGTGGAATTGGAAGAGGAAGAGCAGACAGCAAGAGGATAAGGGAGGGGGCGCCTCTGATGGGAACTTGTAATGTCTCCCCTTGAAAGTTATGGGGCCACTATAGCTTCTAGAAGTGGACAGAAAAGTCAAGAACAAGAGTGAGCGGGGGAGAGAGTGAATGAATGAGTAGGCCAGAGACAAGAAGGAGGCTAGCCGGCATCTGGTCCCTGGTTTCAGTATCTCCTAAGACACCTCTGTGTCCTTACATCTGCCCTCTGCCAATTTCCTGCTTCAGCCAGTAGTTCTCAACTTGAACGTGCATCCCGGAAGAGCTTGTTAACTCACAGATCACTGGCCTCGCCCCAGGGTTTCTGACTCGGCAGGTCTGGGTTAGGCTGGGAATCTGCATTTCGAGTAGGTTTTCGGGTGATGCTGAGGATGCTGGTCGGGGGACCACACCTGGAGCATCACCGACTTAAGCAAATTCCAGCACCCAAGACCCTACCCCACATGGAAGCAGTTGCTGGAGAGGGAGCGTGTCCTGCTGGTGCCCATCTGCCCCAACGATCCCAGGAACCGCCCCACCCCCGAGGCTGCCAAGGGGAACAGGGAGCAGCCCTGCCCCTCCCCTCCACATGTCTTCTATCTTTTCCTGTCCCCTGGTTTCCCCCCCCCCGCCCCCGCCCCGACCCCAGGCGCAGCTGGTTTCCATCCCGAGATTCCTCTCCCTTCCCTGCCATCACCCATTCGGGAAGCAGCATTCAAACAGCTTCTGGGACGCGGGAGACGAGGTGGGTGCAAGCTAATCAAAGAACACGGGTTGAGGGCTTCCGTGGTGGCGCAGTGGTCGAGAGTCCGCCTGCCGATGCAGGGCACGCGGGTTCGTGCCCCGGTCCGGGCTGGGCCCGTGAGCCATGGCCGCTGAGCCTGCGCGTCCGGAGCCTGTGCTCCGCAACGGGAGGGGCCCCAGCAGTGAGAGACCCGCGTACCGCAAAAAAGAAAAAAAAGAAAAGAACACGGGTTGAAAGGGGACAGGTCCGGGTGGAGCGCGGCGCCTCCCCACGGTGGGGGACAGGCCGGTGACTTTGAGTGCAGCGGCTCGCGAGCGCTCTCCCCGCCGCTCACTGCCTCTGTGCTGTCTCGGCGCCAGCTTTGATGTGTCACGTCGGCAGCGGGGGCTTCCCAGGGGCCGCTGCTCAGAGCCCTGCCAAACTGTCTTTGCAGGAATCAGGCTCCCTCCTTCCCGAGCTCTGCTGTGCTCTCCCACCCCAGCCCCCAGAGCCTGGCTTTTGGGGGAGAATCAGGGACAAACGGATGGAGCCCAGTGCAGCCCCTGCTGGTCACCTAGAAGGCCCAGCCCAGGTGCAGGCCCCTGGCCCACCACCCACCCACCCCCACCCCCCCGGCATCCCACTCGGTGGCAACGCGACCGCCAGCCCGCCTCCTTGCCGCAGAGGGCAGAATCAGCTGCGTTGGCCCCGGTTTGGACCCTCCTCCTCCCAGCTCCCGGTGCCCAAGCCCGGTGCAGAACTGCTG
>NW_006779962.1:1857177-1859661 GCF_000442215.2 Lipotes vexillifer | reverse complement strand
GCCCCCCCCCCCGCCCCCGCCCCGACCCCAGGCGCAGCTGGTTTCCATCCCGAGATTCCTCTCCCTTCCCTGCCATCACCCATTCGGGAAGCAGCATTCAAACAGCTTCTGGGACGCGGGAGACGAGGTGGGTGCAAGCTAATCAAAGAACACGGGTTGAGGGCTTCCGTGGTGGCGCAGTGGTCGAGAGTCCGCCTGCCGATGCAGGGCACGCGGGTTCGTGCCCCGGTCCGGGCTGGGCCCGTGAGCCATGGCCGCTGAGCCTGCGCGTCCGGAGCCTGTGCTCCGCAACGGGAGGGGCCCCAGCAGTGAGAGACCCGCGTACCGCAAAAAAGAAAAAAAAGAAAAGAACACGGGTTGAAAGGGGACAGGTCCGGGTGGAGCGCGGCGCCTCCCCACGGTGGGGGACAGGCCGGTGACTTTGAGTGCAGCGGCTCGCGAGCGCTCTCCCCGCCGCTCACTGCCTCTGTGCTGTCTCGGCGCCAGCTTTGATGTGTCACGTCGGCAGCGGGGGCTTCCCAGGGGCCGCTGCTCAGAGCCCTGCCAAACTGTCTTTGCAGGAATCAGGCTCCCTCCTTCCCGAGCTCTGCTGTGCTCTCCCACCCCAGCCCCCAGAGCCTGGCTTTTGGGGGAGAATCAGGGACAAACGGATGGAGCCCAGTGCAGCCCCTGCTGGTCACCTAGAAGGCCCAGCCCAGGTGCAGGCCCCTGGCCCACCACCCACCCACCCCCACCCCCCCGGCATCCCACTCGGTGGCAACGCGACCGCCAGCCCGCCTCCTTGCCGCAGAGGGCAGAATCAGCTGCGTTGGCCCCGGTTTGGACCCTCCTCCTCCCAGCTCCCGGTGCCCAAGCCCGGTGCAGAACTGCTGGCCTGCGAACCTCGGAGGTGCCGCCCCTGCCCCAAAGACGCAGCCCCTGGAGGCTCAAGCCCTGGCTCTGGCCCCCGGGGCACCTCACTGAGCTTCTCCAGCCTGGGCTTCCTGCACAGGATGGCAGCAGCCCACATGGTCCCATCACCAGGCCCCAGCCTCAGGGCCCCTGATGTCACTGTGTCACCTTTGGGTAACACTTGCTCAGGAGTTGTGGGCATGTTGTTGATCAACTGTATGAACTTCCGTCTGGAGCAAAGCATAAAGGGGAAGAGTTGAGACTCCTGGTCTGCCGGGAGGGGAGAGGCCTCCCTAGAGGGGCTGCTGGTGGGGGAGGGAAGGCCCGTACTTGGACTTGCGCTCACTTAAGAACTGATCCGAGAATCCTTTAAAGACAACTCTACTTTCAAAGTTTCTGCTGCTTCTCGGGGCTGTCAGAGCAGGTTTACATGGCACGGGCTCTCCTGGTTCTGAGAGGCAGGGCCCAGGCAGAGTCCGGAACGGGCACAGGAGGTGAGAGGAGGGAGAGGACAGGAGATGAGGCTTTGAAGGGAGAGCAGAGACCCCCACCACAGGGCACCGACAGGCCCACAGAGGGAGGTGGCCGGGAAGGGAAACCCGGCAGTGGGAAAGGCCAGCGAACTTTAAAGGAGCTACAGAGACTGGTCTTTGGGTTTCTCTGTCCCCATCCTGGGCTGTCCCCATCCTCCCCTCGCCCCAAACCTTCCAAAAAGGACCATTCTGCACCACTGCCTTGGGTGTCAGACAGGGAAAGACAGAGTGTGCGGGCTCCTGCTGGCTCTGTCTGAACACAGCCTCCAAGACAGAGAGCAGCCAGGTGGGAGATGGAATGGCCGGAAGGGAAGGAGACAACCCAGAGGACTTGGAAGCCAGGACTGCGGGGCAATCCCGGAAATCCTCAGAAATTCTTGCAGGGGACTACACCTCTCTGTGTAGACAGAGGCAGGATAAGGGCACAAGTGCTATTATTTGGACGTTAAAGAATGGTGACTGACAACTGGGCGCTTGGGTGCATCATGTTACACCAGGTTCTTAATTTTTAAATGGGACTGAAGTTGGGAATTAAACGGGACTGAAGTTGGGAAGAATCCAGCTTTGGCTCCTTCTGGTCTGAGCAGCCTTTAGAGTGTGGCTCATTTATTCACTCAACAAACACAGGCAGTTCTGCTCTAACGCCGACAAAGAAACCTTGATTTAGCAATCACTGTGCTGTAAAAGTAATAACGGCCATGAGAAAAGGGGAATGGTGTCTGGGCTGGGCTCCCAGATGACCAGACGAGAACTCCCTAGGGAGCATGTTTAAATCCAGATGCCTGGTCCCCCACTTCCAGGGATTCAGACTAAGAGAGTCTGGTGGGGCCCAGGTGAGTCTAATGTGCTGCGCAGGTTGAGCACCTCTGGACTATATGCAGTTTTAAATTTGCAAATACATATGCTTCCTGCAGGGATTTCAATAATAAAGCTTTCCTTTTCTTTCTTTCTTTTTTTTTTTTCAGTAAAAATCTAATACACTCTAGAGCAATCAGCTCCATCCAGCTCCTGCTGCAAAGAAATGTCCTTTCCCCATGGAACCTGTACGCTCTTCCCCGCC
>NW_006779962.1:1853914-1857106 GCF_000442215.2 Lipotes vexillifer | reverse complement strand
CATGGACCCTGTACGCTCTTCCCCGCCCAGAGCCACGTCTAGGGTTTAGCAGGTGCTCAGAGGACACTCAGTAAATGAATTAGTCAAGCGAGCCACCGACTGACTGCATGAGGGCTTTCTGGCCCTGCATCCTCGGTTGGGTACCCTCGGTCTCCCCCACTGGCTAGAAGTTCCCAGGGGCGAGGAGAAGGAACTCATCTCTGGGTCTCCCACGGCATGCAGGACGGTGCTTGGCATACAGGAGGTGATGAGGAAGTGTTTCAGAAACCATTTGGAAATTCCGAAGATGGAAGCGTCTTGGTTAACACCCGCTACATAAGAGAATTCTGTATAGGAGGGCAGAGCCGAGATTAGCAGGAGAAAATTATGTATTTGAAGGTATTATTGCTGCTTGCAGAAAGAGCTACGAAGGCTCCAGATCAGCAGTTGCTTTAAAGACAACACTTAATGAGTGGTCTCGCTGGGCGGGCTGCCTCTGCGGCAAGGCCACGCACCCGCCCCCACTCCTCAGAGCACTTCCCTCCTTGATCAGTCCTGACGCCTCGGCCTTTCATCTTCCCTCCACCCGGCTTCCAAACCAAAGAGCCCCAACAAGACACCCTTGAAAGCACTTCGATGTGGTCTGAAATATGCTGATAATTAGAGTAATGAAACCCAGGAGGAATTTCCTTAAACGCCCTCCTCGCCGTTGAATTTTCTAACCCTAATGAAAGCATCTTTATCCTAGAAATGAGCCTGCCTCTCCCACCCTGAAAAGCTTATCTTCTGCAGGAAATGAGAGAACCACTTTCTTTCTAAAACTGTATTCCCACCCCAAAAGCTGGTATCCCCCAAACTCTGACCACACACTCTGACTCCTGCAAGACGGCAGGGCAGTGCAGGGGCGTCACTTGCTTGCCCTGAGAGTCCCGGCCAGGTGATGTGGGGTCCGGAAGTGCTGTGGGTTAAGCGGTGTTAGAACCGGTTCACCATTTGGGTAGCGGGGCACGGGGTGGGCGCTGACCTTGCTGAAGGGGGTTTTCCTTCACTGCCCTCAAACTGTTACTATCAGCAAACTTGAGGTTGGGAGTTTGCCTAAGTGACCCCCTCATCTCCAGGAACTGCCCGCACCCTGCCGGGCCCTCCTGGCCATGGCCGTGCCCCATAGCCTTGATGTGCCTGCTGTGCACACCCCTCACCAGAGCTGGCCCGGCCCTGGGGCCACCTGACCAGCTAGCCCACACAAATCCCTTTTCTGGAAATTTGGCCTTGGAGCTGCCTCTGTGGGTGGTGTGAACCGAAGACACGGGAACCTGGACGAGGGTGGTGGTCATGAGTGGCCGTGGAAGGCAGAAGACGAAAGGAAGGGAGAACCACAGGGAGAATGGAGACAGAGACAAGCAGCTGCACGGGGCAGAGGAGGCCAGGCTGCTGCCCAGTTCCCGGCCACAGAGCTAGGGAGGTGGGTGCTTCCTCCATCCGGGGCCCAGGAGTCACTGCGTCCCCCTTCTGATCCCCTTTTCTGCCCTGGGCAGCCCGGGCGATCTCTGCTACTTGCAGCCACGGGCTGGCCGTCTCTGCTACTTGTCCCACCCGCCATCATTCATGGGCAGCCCACGAGGTCAGGAAGCTTCCTTCCGAGTTCTTGGAGGAACAGTGACCACACATGGTCAAGACCCGGCCCGATGAATGAAGATGAACACAAGAGGGGCGGCGACCAGCTCTCGGCTGCGGCCTCTGCAGAGACGGGCAGGAGACCCAGGGTTCTCACCCCGATTGGCGGCCCGAGCCCTGGGCAGCCCCGGGTGGGGCCTGAATCCTGCCCCTGGGCACTTACTTACTCAACCTCACCAGGTATCAGCACACCTTGCAGGAAAATCGTGAGGCGAGGAGGGGAGGCCTGCGCACATTTAGCGCTCAGCAGACACCAGGATCCCTACTCTTCTCAGCTGCCTCCCCTCACAAACAAGAGAAAGCCTGCGTGTCAGCAAAGGACACCTGAAGCAGCAGGCCCGCTGCTCTGGGCTGAACGCCTGTGTCCCTGCAAGTTCATGTGTTAAAATCCTCAAGGTGATGGTATTGGGAGGTGGGGCCTTTGGGTGCCCTAAAAGGAGGCTCCAGAGAGCTCGCTGCCCTCTCGCCACGTGAGGCTACCGTGAGAAGACGGCCGTCAGCCAACACTGAGTCTGCGGGCGCCATGACCTTGGACTTCCCAGCCTCCAGAGCTGTGAGGTACATTCTGTTTCCAAGCCACCCAGTCTCTGTGACAGCAGCCTGAATGGACTGAAGCATCTGCTTATGCTCCAAAGGGGATTTTGAAAAGATATTCGGAAATTTCTATTTGCATTTAAGAGAACCAACATGATCAAGCCCTATATTTCCCTTTTAAAAATGTCTTTCGGGCTTCCCTGGTGGTGCAGTGGTTAAGAATCCGCCTGCCAATGCAGGGGACACGGGTTCGAACCCTGGTCTGGGAAGATCCCACATGCCGCAGAGCAATTAAGCCCATGAGCCACAACTACTGAGCCTGTGCTCTAGAGCCCAGGAGCCACAACTACTGAGCCCACGTGCTGCAACTACCGAAGCCCGCGCACTTAGAGCCCATGCTCCGCAACAAGAGAAGCCACCGCAATGAGAAGCCCACGCACCACAACAAAGAGTAGCTCCTCCCTGCTTGCCGCAACTAGAGAAAGCCCGCGTGCAGCAACAAAGACCCAACGTGGCCAAAAATAAAAATAAATTTAAAAAGTCTTTCAAATATAGTGTTGGTGGGATTTTAGAAACAGACCCCTGATCCTCCTGGGATGCCACAGGGTGCCCACCCTGAGGGGCGGAAAGAAGTGCCCCTGAGCTGCAGCAGTCAGGGTCTTTCCACTCTGGGGAGAGCTGGACCACTGCCCTTTAAACTCCCCGCCAGCTCAGGCCTGCAGGTCCTGGTGCAGGCCAACAGGCGCATCACCTGTGGGATGGAGACCCCTGCCCTGCCCCCACCCACTTGATCGGGCTGACCCTAAGAAGAGCAGGGCTGGGCCACTCCATCGGTACAGAAGAGCATCCTCACTGTTACTGATCCTTTCCCAACACAAACCCCTCACCTCCGTACCCACCGGGATCTGTGTGCCCTACTGAAGAATTCTCTCCTTCCTTCTGTCACATCCTGCCTATATTTCATTTTACCCCAGTATTTTCTCTCACTTAATCCACCAGGGAATG
>NW_006779962.1:1832008-1853904 GCF_000442215.2 Lipotes vexillifer | reverse complement strand
GAGTGGGGTAGGTGATGGGGGAGCCTTGGGAGCTCTCACCCCGTCCTGTTCCCCAGGACCCATCCTACCTGGAACTTCTGATAATGCGTCCTGGCATCTGCAGCCAGAGAGGAATATTCTTTTGCTATCAAGCTCTCCACGCTGAGGAGATTGCTATTCAGATGTTTGCCAAGCCACATTGCCTGAAGAAAGGAAAGAGGAAAAGAAAATTTTCGTGAAAGGAATGATTAAGAGGACACCATTATAATGCCCGGGTCCTTCCATATGCTACTAGAAAAGGCTGTCACAAGGAAGCATAATTATTTCTGGCTGGAAGGAGGCCACCAAGGGAGACAAACCCATAAAATCCCTCCCAGCCATGGAATTCTGCTTGCCTGCCATTTCTTCTCCAACCAGCCATTGACTCTAAATGGACCTGGGAAACCTATGCTTTACTGCCCTGGGCCTGCCTCTTCAAGCTCCGTGAACCATGAGTTCTTAACTCAAGAAAGGTTTAGAACAGGAAACACGGGGACAGGCCCTAATAGGGGTCACGACCCATACTCAATGTTCATTTTTTCTTAAAGAATGGGGGATGGCATATTCTCGCCAAGTGAATGTTTAGTTCATCAATGGCCACTATATATACTCTACCAGGGAAGAACACATTTTAAGGTATAATCGTGCAACAAAATGTTCTAGACACCAAGATTATACTGATGACCATTTCAGCAGCGGGATGATTCAAAAGGCCCCGGAGGGGGAATTCCCTGGCAGTCCAGTGGTTAGGACTCAGCGCTTTCACTGCCGGGGCTGGGGTTCAATCCCTGGTCAGGGGACTAAGCTCCCGCAAGCCGCACGGCATGGCCAAAAAGAAAAAGAAGACCCTAGAGGTCCCCCAGGGCAGGTATGAACCCTCACCTTTCTGTTCCTCGTGCTGGGAAATGTCAGCGACAAGATCAGGAAAGAGCCCGTTAGGCTTTCACTACGTATCATCTTATTGTAAAATGAGATTTGTGTGTCCCTACACAGCAGACAGGGGTGGGAACAGTGAATTTGCCCAAAGGCTTGTAGCTGAAACACCAGTTAGTGCCAGCGACTGCCACGTCCCCAGGTCCAGGAGCCCCCTGTTTCTAACAGTGAAATGGCGATCGGGAGGGTGGACTGTGGAGAGGAGTGAAAGTTGACAGCCTGACCCTGAGGAACGAAGCAGAAAATCTACAGAGAGATAGACGGATGGATGGATGGATGAACGGATGGACAGACAGAGAGGTGACAGACAAACAGAAGAGCTGGCTATCCTAACTCCAAAAGCAGGGCAGATGCACATGGTTTTATGTAAGGACCAGACATCTGAATTCCTTTTCAGAATAAAGCCAGGAGCCGGCTAGTCGGGGGAAACCACCTGCCGCATCATCTGGGCCCAGAAGGAGAGCTGACAGCGATGATACAGTGATCAAGGAAGAGTTCGCTAATGTTTATTTTTTTAAGTACAGTATATAGTTAATATACAATGTTGTGTTAGGTTCTGGTGTATAGCAGAGTGACTCAGATATATATATATATACTTTTTCAGATTCTTTTCCATTATAGGTTGTTACAAGATATTGAATATAGTTCCCCGTGCCCTACAGCAGGACCTTCTTGTTTATCATTAACTTATGTTACCTGACGCTCACTAACCAGGCTTTTGAAAAAACAGAGTTCCATCTCAGATGATTATAATTTGAAGACGCTTTAGGCACTTAAAAAAGGAGCTGAAAGATTAAAACCATACATGGAATGAAGCTTCAGCTTCAGGACAGGGGTTGCCTCCAAGGAGGGAGAGACAAAAAGGCGTGAGGGAAGTGGGGTGAGGTATTTGCCGTATCTTTAAAGTTCTACTGTCTTTGAAATGGAGAGAAAGTCGTCGAAGCAAATATGACAAAATGATAAGTACCTGTAAAATCCGGGAGTGGGATGCATGAGTATCTCTGGTGTAGTTTCTCTGCTTTTCTGACTGGTTAAAACACTTCATAATTAAAATTTTACGAGTGAATCTGAAGATTCCACACCAAAAGTCTTTGCAATGTGTGTGCCATTTGACCCAACACCTCCCCTTCTAGCAATGTATCCTAAGGATGGAACGAAGGGTTTGCCATGATGGTGGCCATGTAGCCGTGAGAAAACCCTGGAAGGAATATCCCACACATTCAAAGAATGCTTATCTCTGGATGGTTGGGGAACTCTACTTGTTTTTTGTATTTTCTAGGTTTTCTGCTACAAACACATACTGCCTCTTGTCATGAGAAAATAAGTTAAGAAGCAGGAGAGAGAAAAGATGAAGAAAAGCTCAGTTATGTTGAAAATTCACAGAGGTGCAGTCTCATTCTGTCTCTGCAGGACAAATGAGATACTCCCGTATTACAACACTTAATATGATACACTTACTATAGTTGTTTTCCCCGAGGAGGGTGGACCTAATATTACAATCTTCGGCACTGTGGAATAAAGAGATTTGAGCGTCACCATTCAATATGACAAAGCAACCTCCCGCGTCTGCAGAGCTCTGGGTGTATGTAGTTCTTTCCTCCCCAGATTTCATTTTCTGGGAGTGACGCGGTCGTTTGTAACCCAGTGGCTCCGAGATGCTCCCGCCACAGAACATACTCTCTGTGTTTAGAGAGGTAAGTGATCACTGAGATGGTTTATTTTTCTGTCTCCAAGGGGATGTGGACAGGGTAACTTGTTTGCCAAACTAATAAATATCAAGAAAAATTGGGATTTCAAACACCATAAAGCATTTTAAACAGGGACTTTGTCTCAGGGACATGCTCTCAAATAAAGCTGTATTTTATGTAAATCGACCTTCAAAGGTGGGGGTTTTTTTTTTTTAATATCTATGCCTTTTTAATTAGCAAACTGTATTCCCCATCATTTTACAGAGGGAAATGATGGGGAAAAAGCCTGGAGTGTATGGGCCAGATTTATAAAACCCCAGATAGAAAAGACTTTGTTTTCAAATACGGGTATTTCTATGAAGATGGAAACCACTGGCTTCGGTGTGATACTCCTGGGTCTGGAAGGCTCCTGACCCTACAGAATTCCCGAAGACACTACCAGACTAGCGAGTAGGTACTGGCCATTGGAAAAGAAAGAAAAAAACAAAAACAAAAAACCAGCATCTTAAGAAAAGTGCTGGAAGGCGTGTGCTTGGGTCAAAACGAAGGAAACGGAATGTGGTGTCTGGACAGGTGAACCCACGCTGGCTCCTCCCTGAGTGCCACCTTGATGGTGTCATCCCTCCCCCAGCTGCGGGAAGCGAGGGGTGCAGCACCCAGCTTGGGGAACCAGGCCTCTGCCTCTGCCTGTCAGCCTGGCCCCAGCCCACGGGGAAGGATGAACAGGTGTGCACAGCAACTCACGGGGCCCGTTCCTGCCAGGACTCCAAGAGGGAGCCTCATCCAGGTGGAGGACCTCCTAGTTTGGGAGTGGACACAGAGAAGGAACTAGAGGGTCTGGCCCCCGAGTTCATGATCATCAGCAGACCTACACCCAGCCAGGCTGCTTGGGTTTAAACAAAGTTGTGCCCCAATTCACAGCACCTTCTCATTTTCAGGGGAAACGCAGAGGGCAAGTTCAGGACAATTCACTGATTCACTCCACAAATACTCATCGAGCGCCTCATCCAAGCTCGCACTGGGCTGGCTGAATGCTGCCGAGAAAAGCAAGGTGGCCTGAGGCCCGCACCGGGTCAGCGAGGTGATCGCGTTAGACCAGACCTGAGAGGGAGGGCCGGCCTCTGCCCCGTCTCCGTGAGGGAACTGCCTCTCCTCAAGCCCACGAATGATGTCAGACACACGTCACAGCTTTCTGCTGCTGCTTGATGTCTGTGTGCCTCCAGCTGACGGCCTTAGAGCAAACACCGTCGCTGTCCATGTTTCTCAATCTGGTCCACTGGCCCCACTGTTGTGAAATGTAAGCAACTTGCTTCTTGGAAGCCCAAAGCCTTTCCTGGGGCTGGTGATGTGAATCAGGGATGTGGGACAGGAAGGCCCTTCCAGCTCAGCAAACCCCTGCACATACCCTTTCTCTCCAGGTCACGCTCGGCAAGGGAGCCTCCGGGCCTCCGCAGCAGGGTGGACTCAGCTGCCAGTGTCCTTCTGGCCAAGGGGCTCTGTGTTCCTTTAAGTCCCCTTGGACACTCACCAGGAGGCTGGGATGTGTCCTGGCATCCTAACAGCGTCGCCTAGCTGGGGACCCTGAAGGTCGCCCAGGAGCCCCGAGCAATCCTCTCCCTTGACCTTGGACTTCCTCGCTCTTCTGACGATGCTCTTCCCATGTCCCTACCTTGTCACCCGTCACCTCCCCATCAGGAATGTCCTCCTCACCCCAACCCCCCCAGCCCCACTGGCTTCCTCTTCTGAGATTCTCACCCCACTCCTGATTAAGGGGCTGCTGCAGCCTTGGTGAGTTCTGTCGCCCTGCTGAGCAGCTGAGCGGGTCACCGGGGGGCAGCAACCAAGTCTCATCCTCCTTTCCTGCAGCCAGCGTTGCGAGGAGCCACACACGTAGCAGGACCTTTGGTGGCCTCCTCCTTGGCTGCTCCCCTCTCTGTGGCCACTGAGTGTTTGGTTACCTTTGTCTCCACCATCACTACCTCCTTACAAAGGCATCTTCTGCCAGCTGGCCTTCTTGCTTGCAAGCTGCAGGAACCAGATGAGGCTGATGCGGGTAGAGGGGGGTTTATTCAAAGGCCAGCGTGGCTCAGAGAATCCTGCCCAGGCGGGAAGCAGGCCCGGGGCCACCCACCAGGAACAATGCCCCACGTGAGGCCACCAAGGGGTGTGGGCGGACCAGCACACACTGCTGCACACACTGGGCCCCTGACACTGCAGCCGGCGCCCAGAACGCCGCTCACGCAAGGCCACGGCCACCGGGAGCCGGGCTCTGCAGGGCCGCCAGGGACAGCACCTCCCAGACCGTGTCCACAGTCGGGGCTCCACTGAGAGGAGCAGCTCAGGGCACAGGCCCAGGGCAGGCAAGGCACTTTTGGCTGCGGGGGTGGGAGCCAGGGCGGGGCTTCACAGCCCATTCTCCGCTCTGGCCTTGTAACCTGGGGCGAGGCCTGCCGGGGCCCTGCAACCTGAGGGGAGAAGCCACAGCAGGCGGAGAACACTGCTTATGGAATAAGCCTGGAAACCAGGTGGCTTGGGGAACACTTGGTCAGGGGAGATCGGAGCTGGGATGCCATGGGCTCGCGGGGAGGGGCAGCAACAGGGCAGCAGGGAGGGAGGTCAAGGGCGGAGGGGCCTGGTGCGCAGAAGCAAAGAGCTCGCTCGGACCGCAGGGAGAACGCCTGCCTGCCGAAGCCAGAGGAAGAAAGGGCGGTGGGGCGGCAGGGGGAGGATGGGGGTCTGGGCTCAGGTGCCCGACGCCCTGCTGCCTCTGCAGGCCTCTAACCCCAGGCCTCCGCTGAAGCTCCCTAGAACTTGGGCCAGACGCAACAAGGCCCAGGGCCTGAGGGGCCGGGCAGAAGGGGCTGGCTGCACCTTGACAAGAGCATTTTGGGAACGAGCTGACTCCCAGGTTGCACGTTCATTTTGACAAAGTTATGAGGCTCCACGGCTGCTGGGGAAGCCCTCCCCTCCCTGGCTCTGTAAGTGGCACCCAAATTGTACACATCTATGAAAATACTTTAAAAGGGGAACATCCACGGCCTTTCTCCCCACCTAATTTCTCGCACACATTTGTGTGATTAATTTCAGTTTCTTAAAATCTAACAGCTTGAGACTCCAGGCCTGCTCATGAG
This sequence comes from Lipotes vexillifer, assembly GCF_000442215.2. Classification (NCBI taxonomy): domain Eukaryota; kingdom Metazoa; phylum Chordata; class Mammalia; order Artiodactyla; family Lipotidae; genus Lipotes; species Lipotes vexillifer. The sequence continues at coordinate 1,848,134 of NW_006779962.1, read as the reverse complement.
TAATTATTTATAAACAGTATCATTAAAGGCTGCTCGGCTGCCAGGAGTCATCAACGTCCTCAACCCACTTCAAAGGAAATCAAACCCCTTCCATCCACAGAGCCTTTTGAGGCTGAACTAGGAGCATGATTTAAAATTCACAAGAAAACCCTTAGGTATTGGAGCTCTAATACACAGCTTTCTTGGACAAACGTTTGATAAGAAACGAAACATACCATTATATACACCATCGCCTGCTTTCATATTGCCCAGGGCTACTGTAAATGCTCACTTTGTACTAAATCTGGTTTCCTCGCAGCGAAGGGGCTGCCAGCCCCTGTGCCGGCGGCTCCCCTCATTCCCTCACATGCACGCTCACCGCCAAGAGTCCAGAGCCTTCTGTCCCACTACACTAGCCACTGGCCATGCCGCCGTGCGTCACAGCGAACCCCTAGCCACCCAACGCCCACATCCAGGAGGCAGAGGGTTGAGCGCCTGGCTGCAGTTAACACGGGCCACTGCATGGCCGGGAGAAGGCAGGACCGACCGATCCACTAGCCCGGGGCTGCAGAACTGCTCGCTGGACATCAGGGGACCTCTCCAGGCCTCCCGTCCTCTTCTAGAACCACGAGGGCTGGGTGAAACTCTTGTCGCCTCCCCGCTCCTCCTAGAGAAATTCCGGAAGCATGGTCTTCCCCCCTCCTCCTCCGGCCCCCTCCTCCTCCCACGCTTTTCTTCACTTGTAGGTGGAGGCCTGGGCACGGGAGGGGAACTCAGAGATGCCCCTCTCTTCATTTAAGTGGTTGGGACTTGAGCCAAGGGGCAAAGATGTGCCAGCGTCCCTCAGAGCTGCCGGCCCAAGACCTGGGAGTGGGGATGGAGGGCTCTGGGAACAAATCAACCCCTCCAAACAGTGGTTACTGGGATCCAGTGACTCGACTCCCTGAGAGAGCACCTGGACCAGAAACCTGGACTCCAGCCATGGGGGAGGACAGCCAGGAGGCCGGCCCCCAGCTCCAGCTTAACGGGGAGGGTCTGAACTCCCCAGCCCTACTGGAGAGCAACAGAGCAGGTGTAACGTGGAGAAAGGAGGCAGGGCTCTGTGGAGGGCAGCCTTGGAAAGCAGGCCCCAGCACGAATGGAAAGGGGTGCTGAGGAGGGTGGAGGGAGGTGGGAAAGGGCAGAGGAGCAGGTTCTTACAGGTGGCTGTAAGGCCAGCGCCCGAGAGCACGGTCCCGCCGATGCCGACTGCACTGCATCAGATGACATTTGAACTTAAAAATTCTGGTCAAGTGGATAGTTTGACACTGAAAATCATTTCTGCACACAGAGGAGCAAGATTAAAGCATAAAGATGGACTGTGCCTCAAATTTCAGGCCCTTGAATTTCTAGCAGGGAGACTAATGAAGGCTTCAGGTCTGTGGTAGAACACACAGCGTGGCACACACGCCCCTAAACAGAATTTTTCAGACCGTAAGTAGCAAAGTGCCACCACAACCCAACTTAGCGTTCAAATGGTTGTATTATTATCAAGTATGGTTTTCATTTAGAAAAACCTCATTAAGCTTTGCACAAGTGGACACTTGCATGGCACCACCTGAAGCCCGGCGGGAGCATCAGAGCCTTGTCATCCCTTCCCACGGTGTCACTGACCAGTCGCCACGGATGAGGCCGGATCTTTGCCGCCTCCATCTCTGTTACCAGACATGCCCATTTTACAGAGGAGGAAACTGAGGCCGAGAGAGAGCAATGATCTCTCGCCATTTCGTCGCACTTAACTAGGAGGTGTGAGCACAGATGTGCTGGAGGCTCCCTGGTGGGGGGGGCTGGCAGGAAGGGGCCCCTCCCTGCACTGCACCTCCCTGCACCTCCCTGCTTTCGCTTCGCTCCTCACTCTCAGTTTACTTCACTGTTACTTTACCTTTATCTGGCCTCTTCAACTTTTACTTCTTTTGACTTTGCTTTGCTGTATTGATTGGCCGGGGGCAGTAAGAGAGGGGAACACGGGCAGAAGTGCTCCCAGAGGCCCTCAAGTAACAGAACTTAGCAACACCGGGCCCCGCGAACAGCCGGGGGGCAGGGGGCCGCAGAAATGTCTTCCTCCGGCCAACGGAGGCCACTTGGTGAGGCCCGGGCAGCAAGCTGGGGTCCGGAGCAGGACTACGAGGAAGCAAGGGGGCTTCTCACCCCACAGAGCAGGTGAGCCTCCCTCCCGCCCCGACCAGGGCACCAGGGAACGGAGGCCCCTTAGAAGACTCTCCGCGGGGCAGACTGCATCCCCCACCTCCGTCACCAGCGCCCCCCCCCCCCCCCCCCATTTAGAAAAACCTCATTAAGCTTTGCACAAGTGGACACTTGCATGGCACCACCTGAAGCCCGGCGGGAGCATCAGAGCCTTGTCATCCCTTCCCACGGTGTCACTGACCAGTCGCCACGGATGAGGCCGGATCTTTGCCGCCTCCATCTCTGTTACCAGACATGCCCATTTTACAGAGGAGGAAACTGAGGCCGAGAGAGAGCAATGATCTCTCGCCATTTCGTCGCACTTAACTAGGAGGTGTGAGCACAGATGTGCTGGAGGCTCCCTGGTGGGGGGGGCTGGCAGGAAGGGGCCCCTCCCTGCACTGCACCTCCCTGCACCTCCCTGCTTTCGCTTCGCTCCTCACTCTCAGTTTACTTCACTGTTACTTTACCTTTATCTGGCCTCTTCAACTTTTACTTCTTTTGACTTTGCTTTGCTGTATTGATTGGCCGGGGGCAGTAAGAGAGGGGAACACGGGCAGAAGTGCTCCCAGAGGCCCTCAAGTAACAGAACTTAGCAACACCGGGCCCCGCGAACAGCCGGGGGGCAGGGGGCCGCAGAAATGTCTTCCTCCGGCCAACGGAGGCCACTTGGTGAGGCCCGGGCAGCAAGCTGGGGTCCGGAGCAGGACTACGAGGAAGCAAGGGGGCTTCTCACCCCACAGAGCAGGTGAGCCTCCCTCCCGCCCCGACCAGGGCACCAGGGAACGGAGGCCCCTTAGAAGACTCTCCGCGGGGCAGACTGCATCCCCCACCTCCGTCACCAGCGCCCCCCCCCCGCCACCCAGCTCGGTCTACGTCTGGGGCACACGCGCTCACACTCAGCGTCCGTTCTCGAATATGCCTCCCTGGAGGCTCAGAAAATGGCACTCCTGGGGCTCTCCGCACCACACTGAACCACCCTACTCAGGTCTCTGAAACGGCCCCTCCCTCCGATGCCCTGCCCCTGCCCAGGCCACGCGGAAGAGGCCAGGTGTCCCTGGCAACCTGCAGGCTTGGAGTCTCCTCTCTCCCCATTTCTTTCTTAAACTACTTAGCATCCTCTCTCATCTTAGGTCTCTGAACCCCACCACGGGGCACCTCAGGCCTCCATCCCTCTCGGCTGCACCAAGCCCTCACTTCACTGGTGTGCTGGTAGCTCCTTCAAAGCGGCTAATGCTCCAGTGAAAGAAACATCACAGCTCTGAGACACTGGCCTCCCTGACAGCTCACACAGGACAGCAACGAGCCTCCACGTGGGCCGGAGCGCCTCCTCTCCCACCTCCCCGTCAGGGGCGCCGGCCTTGGGTCTGGTCGGCCTGCACTAGCTTGGGCGAGGTTTAGGGAGCTCTGGAACTCATTAACGGGAGCCGACAACAAGACCATCAGGAAAACCCAAGTGTTGCCTGTCTAGGTAGACCAGAAACCACATTTACACCTGACAAGTGGAGTGATCACAGAGCTTAAACCCAACAGGCGATATCAGCTGGGGCGTGCCAAGGCATTAATAATTAATTCCGCGGGCCATTCTGAGGTTTTCATTTTAATCACTTGGCAGGAGAATTTGTATGAGTTGTGCTCCAAAAGAAATTAAGGCATTTTTCAATTAACCACCTCCCCAAGTTGGCAAAACCTTTCCCCACCCTGTTCTGACCTCCCTTTAGACACGGGGAGGACAGAGTGGTTCCCAGAGGTTCCCAGGAGGGGGGAGGGGAGGGAGACAGCGGGGGAGAGGGGAGGAGGCCCACTCCAGTGCTCACCGTAATCATTGTCTCGTTGCAAATGCTCAATCATGAATGGGACGGGGTCCTTGGGCTGCTGGATCAGGAGCTGCTCCAGCATGTTCTGTGGGCACAGGGCAGACACCGAGGTAGTGAGCACCCGCATGAGCACCCAAGGCCCCAGGCTCAGGTGGCCCAGCACCCTGGTATCGCAATGGATACCAGTTACGGGGCCTGACCTCCCCCCTGCCCCCCACCCTAGCTGGCATCTGTTTGGGTCCCTGTGAGCAGAGGCGTGAGGGAGGGGCCGTGTGAGCTTTGCTGGGGAGGCACCCGGACGGAGGTGGAGCTGGAGGGACGGAGCCCCTGACTCAGACCAGGCAGTCTCGGTTTCTCTTCCGCGCTGCACCCGTTCACCCCTCAGAGCCTGGCAAATGCTGTTCCTTCAGCCTGGAACACTTTTCCTCAGGCCTCAATGGAAACAGACCTTCCCGAGGACACTCACTAGGTCAATCCTGGCATATGTTCCTGCAGCCCCCGTGCATCCCCTTTAACACCTCCCCCTTGTCCCAGTGCCCGGCACAAGCCCAGTAGGTGCCCCACGCGGATGTCTGCTGGGGGACGTGGCCATCGCTGCTACCTGTGTCCCTCCAGAGTGGAAGAGATATCTAAAAGAGTCCTGGGATCGTCTGGTTATTTAATTCTAAGGGAAAGCAGCTTCCACGGTTCCAGAACAAAACGCTCAGAAATTAACCAGGCGGCTGACAGCAGCCAGGCTGGTGCACTAAGGAGCAGCCTTATGCCCTAGGGACAAGCAGAGAAGGGCTGTAGCACTTTGGGGGCAGAGGGAGAGCAGGGCAGTAAAAACAGCATGAACCATGAGAAGTCCTAGCCCCACTCCGCTTCTCACCATCAACACCCTTCCCTTCTCCGGGCCTCAGGTTCCCTGCCCATTAAAAGGCACAGTTGGACGAGATCCCTAGTCATATATCACTGGTGAGACGGTGTGAGATGATTTTAGATGGTTCTCAGAAGAATATTTTAAATTTCACTCATACACAGTTGCATATATCTAATGTGTATTAGAAAACTCAGTATGTCAAACCTATGATTTCAAGGATATTGCTTAGGATGAGGTGAAATAAGTTAATATTTTTAAAGTGGGTTGATTTAAAGAAATGATTAAGTTAAAATGGAAATCTGGTTTTGGTTATATGAATCTATACCTGTGATAATATTTCATAGACTCATACCCCAAAAATGAGTGCTGGTAAAAATGGATGAAATCCACATAAGGTCTGTAGTCTAGTTAATAGTATTGTACCAATGTCAACCTTAGATGTTACTACTGGGGGGAAGCTGGATCAAGGGTACGCCAGAACTCTGTACCATTTTTGTAACTTCCTGTGAGTCTAAAATTATTTTAAAATAAAAACATTGGGAATTCCCTGGCAGTCCGGTGGTTAGGACTCAGTGCTTTCACTGCTGTTGCCCAGGTTCAATCCCTGGTCAGGGAACTAAGATCCCACAACCTCGCTGCACAGCAAAAAAAAAAAAAAAAAAAAAAAGCCAGAAAATGGAAATGATAAAAACCATGGAGGGAGCACACAAATAACTAAGGACTGGAACTACTGGATCAAAAGCTTCCTCAGGCTGCTCCTTCCAACAACTGCTATGAGATATACCAGATTCTCTAGAGAGCAGCACAGTGCTCCCAGGAGTTGCCCCATCCTGCACACCACCCGGTGACTTAGGACTCAGCTAGCCATCTTCTTTACTTAGATTGGCCACTCAGTTTTAGAAATCTCTCGTGTGCCCTCTATCAGTTAACACTTTCCAAAGGAAGCCTGTGTTTGCTGGAGAGATGGAGACTCAGGTTTCTTAGTCTGAGTTCTTCTCTCAGAGCGGTGCCTCTGGGGACGGGGTATACCCGGAGGAGCAGACAAATGCTCCAGCTTCCCTTTGGCCCTCAGAACCTCGGAGTGGCTGACAGCTCCTCCAGTCCGGCCCCTGAAAGCCTTTACTTCCACGAGATGCAGAAGGGAAACGTGGAGCGCATGCAGGGGCACGGCTTTGCCTAAGGTCACACAGGGAGTAGGTCGGTCAGGTCAGGAACTCAGGATGAGGGCTTGGGAGGTGCCCTGAACTCTTGGCCCTGAGGTGGAAGGGCCAGGTAGGAAATGCTGCTGTCCAAACCACAGGGCTGCTGTCCCAGGAGGTGGCCCTCTCAGAGGACGGAGAGGACCACCTTCAACGCAGACACTCTCCAGCTCAGAAACCAACACTGCAGACGGCCTGGGAATTGTCAGCACCAGATGAGCCCCTTGGAAACCACCTCTTGCAACCTGGCGTCTCACACATGGGGGAACTGAGGAAAGGAAGGGACCTCTTCCAGATCATGGACTTGACTGGGGCGGGGCCCAGGACCAAATCATGGCCAGCATGGCCTGCCCCCTTTCCTCCCTCCAGGGAGGGTCAGGAAGAATCTTTTGGTCGAGCGGTCCCTTGGGATACGATGGCACAGGAGTCGAACAACCCAATTTGGGAGTCCTCTTGGGTAACAAACGTGACCCCTCCCTGATGCAGCGTCACCGGCGCGCAGCCGGACCGCAGCAAGAGGTTCCCCGGCCACCGGCTGGTGTCGCGACAGGGCAGGGCTGCCCGGGTCACCTGCATCAACTCGAAGACGTGGTTCGCCTCCCCATACTGGGGCATTTCCGGGGGTATGCGGTGCGGAGCGCTGGTCGCGTCCATATCGCCGTGCAACGCGTCCGCTCCCTGGTGACCGCCGTCGCTAGGGCCTCTCGTCATCAGCGCGCGCCGCTCCCTGGTGACCGCCGTCGCCAGGGGTCCCGCGCCGTTGCGTCATCAGCACGCGTCGCGCCCGCCCACCGGCGAGGCTGGAGCCTGGCGTGAGCCCTCGCTCCTCCTTCGGCGCGCTCAGCCGCCTGGGGCAAGTTCTTCCCTCCCCGGGCCTCGTTCGCGCCCCCAGCGGGGCACCTCAGGTCTCCTCCAGCTGTGGCCTTCTGGGGTCAGAGGTGTCCCCTGATAGGGCCCCCCTGTGCTGAGAGACCCCACTACACCCCGAGGGCACGTCGGCCCCCGAGAGGGCGGGACCCCGGCTCTGCTCTCAGGGCCTCAGTTTCCCCATCTTTAAAATGAAGACGCTGAGGAGATGTGGGGCAGGGTGCTTGAAAAAGGAGGGGCGGGAGGGTCGAGGGTCCCGTCGGAAACCCTCAGCCCAGCTTGCACCTTCTGAGCCCCCGAGACCCCGCCACTTGCTCCCGGGGCGGGGCGGGTCTGCCCCGCGACCCGATTGCTTGCTATGGCACCGGCGGTAACAATCTGCCCCACGGCCCCGCCCCTCCTCACCTCAGGTCTCCCCACCCCACCCACCCCTTCTCCCAAGCCCTGGGAAGGGCCTCCCCGCTCCTCCGGGGCCCCAAACACACACGGAGACACTCCAGCTTCAGGGCGCTCTGTGAGTGAAGGCCGCTCTAGGACAAGCAAGGTTAAAGCAGGCCCGGGGAGGGCCCACCCAAGCCCTGGATTTGGAAACTGGAGGGTGAGGGGCGTGGAGAATGGAGGGGGCCGCCGCTGCTGCCGCTGCCCTGAGAGAGAGAGTTGGGGTGGGACGCGGGGCGGGGGAAGGAGGTCTGCGAATCGTGTTAATCCCCGGTGGGCAGCCTGGTATCTGATGCGGCACTGAATTGGGAGCTCTAGCTCTTGTCCGTTGCTATTCTTAGGAGGAGCTACCGTAATGTGAGCATTATGGAGCGGGAGTATGGCAGAGTCAATACAGGTTGCCCAGAGTTCAAATCCTGGCTCCGCCCTTACTAGCTGTGCAAACCTGCTCTGTGCCTCACTTTCCTCCCCTATTAAGTGGGGAGTAAGGAAGGTTTCCATGAACTAATATGTCAGAAGTATTAGACAGTAACTGGTGTGTAGTCAGTGCACAATGCATAGGGGCTACTATTAGTAATATATCTCATTTAATCTTTGCACCAACCCTGAGAAATAGGTACCTTCATTCCCATTTTACGGGTGAGAAATTGGAGGCTCAGAACAGTAAAAATTAACAATCTGGCCCACGGCCCCGCCCCTCCTCACCTCAGGTCTCCCCACCCCACCCACCCCTTCTCCCAAGCCCTGGGAAGGGCCTCCCCGCTCCTCCGGGGCCCCAAACACACACGGAGACACTCCAGCTTCAGGGCGCTCTGTGAGTGAAGGCCGCTCTAGGACAAGCAAGGTTAAAGCAGGCCCGGGGAGGGCCCACCCAAGCCCTGGATTTGGAAACTGGAGGGTGAGGGGCGTGGAGAATGGAGGGGGCCGCCGCTGCTGCCGCTGCCCTGAGAGAGAGAGTTGGGGTGGGACGCGGGGCGGGGGAAGGAGGTCTGCGAATCGTGTTAATCCCCGGTGGGCAGCCTGGTATCTGATGCGGCACTGAATTGGGAGCTCTAGCTCTTGTCCGTTGCTATTCTTAGGAGGAGCTACCGTAATGTGAGCATTATGGAGCGGGAGTATGGCAGAGTCAATACAGGTTGCCCAGAGTTCAAATCCTGGCTCCGCCCTTACTAGCTGTGCAAACCTGCTCTGTGCCTCACTTTCCTCCCCTATTAAGTGGGGAGTAAGGAAGGTTTCCATGAACTAATATGTCAGAAGTATTAGACAGTAACTGGTGTGTAGTCAGTGCACAATGCATAGGGGCTACTATTAGTAATATATCTCATTTAATCTTTGCACCAACCCTGAGAAATAGGTACCTTCATTCCCATTTTACGGGTGAGAAATTGGAGGCTCAGAACAGTAAAAATTTGTTAGCTGAGCCATTTCCCTTTTCTGGACCTCTTTCCTCATCAGCTGTTGATCATGGAGCATTAGAATCAGAAGAGCCCTTGAAAAGCCTCTAATCCAAACTCCCTCATTTTACAGATGGATAAACTGAGGCCTGGAAAGGGGGAAATTCTAGGCCAAGGTCACTTGTTAAAGGTAGAGCCAGGCTGGAACTACGTGTCCTGACTCCTAGCCAAAGCCTTTTCCAGCAGCTACCAGCCCGGAGACATGCCCTCCAAGGGGAAGAGGCTCGCTCCCCCTCAGAACTGCCTTCTCAGAGCACGTACACACTTTGGTAGGCTTGTCAAATTCAACTGCAAAGACAGCTGGGGAAGAAAAGAAAACTGCCTCACCCTGAACAAAGAACACAACCACCAAGCCTGCAATTTGCACTGGAGAGGTTCAGTTTGCTTCCTGGACATTTCTGAAATGACTTGCCTTCCTCCTCATTTATTTTAAGCCCTAGGCGCTTTTCATACGATGATTTAATCTTCTTTAGCAGCCTGAAAAAATACAAATCAATTAAAGCCTAAAACCTATCGGATAATCAGTTTTTTCCTTCCTCCTCCCCCAGATCAAGAAGTGCCTGCACCCTGTGCCTTTCATCCAGACTAATCTGGCTGCAGTGACGCTTGTTCAAGGGATGATCACTTTGGATAGCTTATTACAGCTCCTCTCACAATACTCCTGGTGCGCATGTCACAAGTCGCTAGGATCAAGAACCAAGTCGCTTTTGCTCTCAGGGGCTCTTGGGGCCACCAGTCAAGGTAGGGCTGCTGTATCCCTAGAGAACTTGGCAGTTCCAGGAGGGTGGCAGGGAGCTGGGCACACAGGGCAGCCCCCTGAACGCTAGTCCTCGTTGCTCTGGGGTGGGGAACAGGGAACAGTCTCACTCGAGCGGAAGCGAGGCCCAAGGGTCTAGGCAGTGCAGGCCTTTGGTATCCTCTCCCCACCCCCACCCCCACTCCCAGCCACAGTCAATCTGGTGTCTGGCGTGTTTCTCTCAATGGACCATCACTGGGGGCTGGGGGGTGGGGGAAGGAAGGGAGGTATCCAAGATCCCAGGCTAAATAAAGTCGGGCAGAACTGAGTGGGGAAGCTGGTTTGCTCCCGTCCTAGCTGCCTGACCTCGGCTCTGTCATCTGTCATCTGTCATGTGGGGGTGATCGTGGTACCCCGCTGAAAGGGCTGTAGCAAGGATCTGAGGTGATGCCTGTCCAGGGTTTACCTAGAGCCTCATCGAACCAACTGTTATTAGGAGGATTGGGCCGAGCCATCTGGGATCTCGTTGAAGGCTGAATCTCAGCTCCAGTTCACCCTGCCCTGCACCCACCCACCTCCTGCAAATGCCCCTCTTGCAGACTGTGTAGCCCTTCTGGCCATTCCCATCTGGCTTCCCTGCTTGCTTTTCTCCTTCTCTAAACTACTGTTCACTTCACTTATCCTCATTGTCTGCCTCCCATTCTTAAAGTCCCTCCAGGGTAGAGAGTCTTGTCTATTTGGTTCAATGCTGTGTATCCAGCCCAGCACCCTGCAGGTGTCTGGCACCTGGTAGGCAATGCGGCATAAATGAATGAACGAATGAACGAACGCCTGGAGTGCTCTGCACCTCCTTGGCTAGAAGCTTCTGTGTTCGCTCTCACAGCTCTGCCCGACAGTGGGCCCTCAGCCTCGCCCTGCCCACCACCCCCGCACCTGCTCACGACATTCCCTCTTCCCACTCTCTGCCCAGGGTCCCACACCTCCGCCCACCTGCCCTCCTCCTCTCCAAAGCCGGCCTTTTCTTTTCTTTTCTATAAATTTATTTATTTATTTTTGTCTGCGTTGGGTCTTCGTTGCTGCACATGGGCTTTCTCTAGTTGCGGCGAGCGGGGGCTACTGTTCGTTGTGGTGCGTGGGCTTCTCATCGCAGTGGCTTCTCTTGTTGCAGAGCATGGGCTCTAGGCACACAGGCTCCGTAGTTGTGGCGCGTGGGCTCAGTCGTCGTGGTTCGCAGTCTCTAGAGCGTAGGCTCAGTAGTTGTGGTGCACGGGCTCAGTTGCTCCGCAGCATATGGGATCTTCCCGGACCAGGGCTCGAACCCGCGTCCCCTGCATTCTTAACCACTGTGCCACCAGGGAAGCCCCCGGCCTTCTTTTCAAACCTTCCCTCCCCCAGGAGGTCGAGCCCTCAGCAGCCTTAGCTTCTTTCAGGGTTCTTTCACGCCTGCTTTTACCTATCTTGATTGCTGTGTTTCTGGCACCCCCTTACCTTTTGCAGCAAGGTGTGGGCCTCACTCTCCTTGCCCTAGGCCAGGTCCTGGTAAGCCTGCCTCCATGCGAGGTAACAGAAAACCGCTGCACCCCAGGTCGACTCATTTCTGCCTCCAGGATGGGGCTGGGGGGCCTTGGCTGGCTGTGGCACGTGTTCAACAAACAGCAGGTCCCACGGCGTCCCCACAGCCCGGCTCCCCTCCCAGCTTGTGCTGAATGGGGCGGAGGTTGAGTAGAAGGAGGCCACTGCCCTACGTGGCCCTGGACCAGGCCTGTCCCCAGTGGAGCTGTGCTGCTCTGTTGGCAAACACAGGCTACGGCTCCCAGGGGTGGCCTCAGGACACTGCCGCTGAAGCTGCTCCATTCAGTTTGCAGTAGACCCACCTGGGCTGGTGGGGCATGATTGTCGGGCCCCCTCCTGGCATGGCTCCTTTTTTTTTTTTCGGCCGTGCCTCACAGCTTGCGGGACCTTAGCTCCCCAACCAGGGATTGAACCTGCACCCTCAGTGGTGAAAGCTCAGACTGCCAGGGAATTCCCTGGCGCAGCTCCTTTACGGCAGCGGGGCTGCGTTTAGCTCCCAGCCCAGGACTGCGGCTCCCAGCTCCAGCTCCCCAGCCCTCCGAAGTTCTCTGATTCACCCCTCCCGTCGTGTCGTGGAGGCCACATGGTGGTCTGTTCTCCTTTCATCCCCCTGATGCTGTCTCCTCTTACCACAGAGACTCCCTCATTCCGGTCCTGCTGTGTGAGGATGCTGAGGGAGACCCATTAGAAACAAGCCTCCTCTCCAGCTGGGACCTGGCAGGAAGCCTGGCTGTGTTCTCCGCACCCCTCACCCCAGGGTTCTGGCTGCTTCCACTTGCAGCATCCCACTGGGGCCCTACCTCAGCGCAGCCTCCTCTGACTGACGCGGGGCACGTCCAAGCCTGGCCTCCATGTGTGCCAGGGCCTCGTGGTGCAGGGACAGCCGGCTGTGGCACCTTCAAGGATGCTGGTTAGACATCAGGAAACCCAGGACCTAGTGCGTCTCTGGCACAAGCTTGCTGTGACCCCCTGGGCCTCAGTTTCCCCCGGAAGTTAAGGGGAGTTGATCTACTGAGCTTCCTTCCAGCCTAAACATTCCATAAATCCGTGACCTGGAGCATTTTGCACGTGCTCAGCAGAACTGTGATGTCATGGAGGGCAGAACCCACTGCCTTTCTCTGCTCAGAGGAGATTCTGGACACGTCGTGGACCTCCTGGATGACACTGGGACAGTTTGTGAGGCACCAAAAGACAGTACTCCCCGCAGCGTCAATGTTTCCAACCAGGGTCATCCCTGCAAACTCCACAGGAGGCAGGGAGGGGGCACCAGCGGCCAACCCCGCCCTGGGGATGGGCAGACCTCAACTCAGGGCTCCTGCCCCGAGCACAGAGTAGGGAAATGGCATGTCCTCAGACTCGACTAGAAGGGTCTCAGTGCCGACACTTCCCCTGCTTAGCCTGGAAAGAATCCTTAGACTTTCCCACCAGCTGCAGAGTGGCAGATGTTTTAAAACAATGTGGTCCCAACTGATAAAATCACAGATTTTACATGCTGTGACACATTTCTCCATCCCGGCCTTTGCTGACACCACAGGGAGGTGCTGGAGGCCATGTGTCTGTGTGTATGTGTGTGTGTGTGTGTGTGATGTGTGTGTGTGTGGGAGAGAGAGAGAGAGAGAGAGAGAGAGAGAGAGAGAGAGAGAGAGAGAGAGAGGGACAGACACCCACAATCTGGAGAAACTGAGGCCCGGAGAAACTCACGTCTACAGCTGAGGGAAGGAAGTCTTGTTTCACGGCAAAGAACGTGCCCCTGGAAGGTAAAAGGGCTTTGGGTCGGGCTTGGCTCCGTCGCGGACAGCCTGCCGGGTTCTTGAGCAAGTGCACGGCCTCCTTGGGCCTCGTCTCCTTCTCTGCAAAATGGGATGAAAACAGTCCCTGCTCCCCAGCGTTGTGGGGAGCTGCTGAGCCCCATGCGCCGCTGAGAGGGGCCGTGGGCATCTCACAACCCCCGAGCTGGATCCGCGGGTCTGGCCCTGGGAGCTCGACTCTCTTCCTTGCACAGACTCCTCCTCGCCTGTGAATGAGCAGACAGGATGATGGGTGAGGTGAAGGAATCCCTTCGAAGTGTGGAGCAGAAGTACCAGCTCTTCCAGCAGCAGCAGTTCACCTTCATTGCTGCCCTGGAGCACTGCAGGGAGAATGCCCACGCCAAGATCCGGCCCATCTCCAGCATCGGGCAGGTGGAGGCTCGCGGGCTCGCGGGCGGGGCCAGGCCTCATCCCCTCACTTGAACGCTGAAAAAAAAACCCAAGGCCCAGAGAGGGCCAGTGCATGTGTGCCAGAATCAGGCTCAGATCCTAACTGGTGGAATGAGCCACTCACTCATTCCCTCACCAAATATGTGAGTGAACGGCAAAGCGGTTGAAAAGTGTGGGCTCAAGACTCAGCCGGCCAGGGTTTAAGTCCCGGCTCTACCACACGCCACCTCTGTGACTCTGGGCCAGTGATTCATCTCTCTTTGTACATTTCATCTGGGAAATGTATAAAGAGCAGCACACACCTCCTAGGGCTCTTATGCGGATTTAATGAGATCATCAGCAGAACCCATGCTGTCGGCACCTGGTGTCGTCGGCCTGGGCTCAGGACAGGGATGTATGGGGAACAGATGCACACGGTCCCAGCCACTGGGTTCCACTGCGGTTTAGAAACTGCGAACTGCCGCGCACATTGCTAGTCACATTTGCAGACGTTGCAGACAGGCCAGGAGAAGGGCATCACAGACCAGTTGTTCCCAGAAGCGCAGGAAGAAGTGGGATGTCTGGAGTCTGGTCCCATGGGTGTCAGCACCACCAGCGTGGTTCCCTAATTCTGGGCCCTGGGGAATCCGCAGCACAGAGTACCAAATTCTGGAGGAAGCTGTTTAGATACTAGGGTAAGAAGAGTCAGAGGGGCTAAACGGTGTACTTGGGAGTGATCAGAGCAGGCTTCCACAGCTCGGGACCCATGCCTTCCACACCAGGATCTCCTGGGGGCTCCTGGGCCCTAAACCCGCTCAACCACCATGTCTGGCACCGAGAGCCTGGCCTGGTGGGCGCACAGCTCTAAAACCTCCCAGGGGGGTTCTGCAGCGGGGGCAGCTTTAGAAACCCCTGCCCGAGGTCTGGGCCGCGGCACGGGAATCTCTGGGGCAGGGCTCAGCCGACCCCTCTTGCCGCCCTGCAGGTGCCCTCCCGACATGGCGAACCTACCTCAGCTGCCACGAGGCCAGGAACCACTGTGGAGGAGTGGTCAGCCTCATCCCCGTCGTCCTAGATGTGATGAAAGAATGGGTCGCCCACTCGGAGAAGCTGCCCCGCAAAGCACTGCAGCACGTGAGTGAGCCCCAGGCCACAGGCACCCAGCCTCGGCTAAGAAAAGACAAGTGTGGGCAACCGACACAGGACAGCCTCAAACCTATAGGGGCAAAACAGTGTTCAAAACTGCCCTGGAGACCAGCTGGTGGGAAACTGTAACTCAGCTGGTGACCTGCTTGATCCCAATCCCATCCTGTCCCATCCCGTCCCGTGGGGCACTTTGCTACTAAGCTTGGTTTCCACTAGTTGATCCATTTTCACTGGTGCCCACAGTCTTTGCCACTTATTAACCCCCAAGGGGACCGCCCCACGTATGACTGAGAACCTCTTTTCCTCTCCTGCTGTAACTTCTAACTTTTCCTCGCCTCCGAGCATCAGGCTCTGTACTGATGAAGAGGACCCTCACTTAGTGTTGCCTGTAGAGGGTGTCCCGGGGAGGCCGGGAAAGGGCTAGGGCACCGACTGTCCCGCCCAGGCCCAGCTTTCCCAGCTGAGCCGTGCAGCTGGAGGAGGCCACTCAGCTCCCTTCCCGCCGCAGCGGCAGCCATAGGCGAGACGCCACTCTCTGCAAGACAGGGCTGCTCCCGCCTCCCGGGATGCTGAGGGCAGCATGTTGAACTGCTCAGTGTGATCAGGTCTCTGGACCAAAGCCCAAAGGGGAACGAACCCACCTTGCCTCTCCTTTACTTGGGAGAGAGACTGAGAGAAGCCGCAAGAATTGATTTTGTGGTTCCCGTCCGAGGACAGTTACCTGGTTTTCACAACATAATTGAGGCCCAGACATTGTAAAATGCGTCACTGGCTTCCGAGCTTGCCATTTGAAATACTGTCTGACTGTTGGTTCTTGCCTTCACAGGCGGCGACTTAGCTTCTGTATTCTTGCTTCCTAGGGGGGCGACAGTCAAGAATAAAAAGTGTTCTGCCACCGCTTTGCCTGGCCTGGTTTCCTGGGACTTATCCCTTAAAGAAAACGACATTCACCCTAAGCCCCCAGAAGATGCTGGGCAGTAGCCTCACAAGCAAAACCACCAGCAAAGCGCTACCACTGTGGAGGGGAGCACACCCCACTCCAAACAGGGTCCGCTGTGAAGAGGTTTCTGCCAGAGGCCCACAGAAGGCCAGCCCAGTAACTCCTTGTATAGTTAGAGACCTACTCAGACAAGAACACCTGAATTTTCCAGACAAAACTTACAACTGCCACCTCAATGTCCTGTCCCAAAGGAGCTGATCCCGCTGTTAAATGGGCAGAGCCGACCAATTTCCAGGGCAGCTGGGCAGAAGTGAGCAGTGGAAAACCACACTGCAGACGTAGCTCTTCACCACTGGCCCTTTCCCAGTAAGGCCAGGGTGGATCTTGCAATCGTTTAAAGGTAGTTTCCTTCCTTCCTCCAAACACCTGATGGCATAGGGAAGGTGGTGGACGCGAGCTGCACTCCCTCCTCAGCACACTCGTAAGACACAATCGGCAAGGCTCAGGGTCTGTAAGCGTTTGACAACTTCGATGCCACCTGCACTCCTCCAAAAGGGCTGTATTAAACCCGATGTGCCGGCCAACCCCCAGGAAGGCAAGCACACACCAAAAGCAAGGCTGGATGGCTCTGCAGACCCGGCCCGCCACCTGGTTTTGAGAGCTTTCTGGTAGAGATGGGTCCAGTCACCTCCCCCCACACCACCATGACACTTTGT
>NW_006779962.1:1815975-1831942 GCF_000442215.2 Lipotes vexillifer | reverse complement strand
GAGCGTGAATTTGAGGCAGATAGAGGTAGGATTTGTGGCTCTTTGCCAGAACAAAAGGATCTTACAGGGACTAAAGCCAGATTCCACTTGTCAGCACCCCCTCCAGTCACCCAAGGTCACCAACCAATCCAGACCCCGAGGCTTTCCATCTCTGGACAAGTTCCTACTTTGCCTATAAGCCCCCCAGAGGCCAACATGAGTCACTTCATGTCAATACAGCAAAGTAGTGCAAAACAATAAATTTTTATTTGTTCACAGTTAAACACAAGCAACTGCCTTGACATTTTAGAACATTCTAAGAAGGACAGCAAACCCTTTTGATTCCAATTCCCATTCACTAAGATTGTACCATTTCCTCTTGCAGTTCGCATTTATGGCATCTGATGTGGATTGTTTGACATGCTTTTAAGATCGAGACGGGAAGATGTAAACCTTTTGACAAGAGATGACTTCCTTAAATTTAGCTAAAAGCAGTCAGCCAAAAAAAATCTTGTTTTTCAGTGATGGGACCCCTTTAAACTGCAAGTCAGCCACATATGGTTGATCCATGATTGAGTTACAAAACTAGATTATGTCTTAGCAAAATCTGTTCCTCCATAATATATTTATGGTCCATAGACGTCTTCTGAAAAGTGATCACTGATTCTTCCTAGTGCAAAATGCCTGGCTGCCTCTTCAATAAGCCAAAGTATCTGCTGCCAAGAGCAGCGCCGTACCCTCCTGTCCAAACACTGTATCAAGGTGGGGAAAGGGAGGAGGGGTTGGCCTGGGGGGGCAGGGTCTCCTCTAAAAGGTCTACTCCAATGGTTCAACTAGTCTACTTATCCCCGAGGATGGACAATTTTGTGGCACCGGGACGGGAAGGGGGAGAGAAAGCTCCTCTGCCTTCGTTAACTCGTTTCAAGGCCAGAAGCCGTCGTGGGCCCAGGTGCTCGACTATCGCAGGCAGGTTCCCCTTGTAGCTACAGCCATCTTCTCTCAGGGCGGCACGTACAGACTGCAGGACGGAGTGGAGAAGACGGAAACACCGCTCCCCCGGGCACATCAGAGTCACGGACGGGGAAACGAGCCACGTGGGGACAAGGGTCACAGCAGCAGCCCGGGGGCCAGGCCCCAACCTCAATGTGTTCTTTCATCTATAAAGAAAAGCTTAATCAAGTGCAATCAATTCCTCTGTCGTGGTCTGGGGGAGGGCAAGGGCACATGTCAGAGAACTCTGGATGTAAACAGATACGCAAACATCTTCGCATACTCATGGCTGGTCAATTTTAACGCACGTACCTCGAACAGTGAAAATGCCCAGAGTGAGACGTGCCGATTTGGGTCATTCCACGAAAGACAGCTTTCTTCCCCACGCGAGACACGCACTTCTGGGTGGGCTCGGGCTGCTCCCGGAGCCACTCTGAGGAGACGGCGGCCCCTCAAAGCGTCCGCACAAGGTGGGTGGCACTCCACCTCGGGAGCAGCTCTGGACTGGGTCTTCACTCTGCCCAAACCCTCCTTAGACCTGTCCACACTTTCTAACACCTCTTACTGCTTTTGGTTAGAAAAACCGCATCTCCACGTAGTACTGTCTTTCACTTGTTCTTCAGTTATTTCTTTCTGGCTTCAAGTGGTGTATGTTCTAGTATTTGGTGAAAATTCACATTGACTGGTCATAGCACTTTTGTTATATTCTCTACACAGAAACACCCAATTTTTTACCCTTAACTGTGAGTCTGAACACCTGTGGTCTCCACGGACCCTCTCTCATCATCATGATCATCTTATTTATCCTCTTTACAAAATACTAGAGTTTTATCTTTCTCAACAAAGACACTGGAAACTACATGTGCTGTTGCAAATGGGGACGGCCCAGGTCTGGAGTTTTGTTTCCCACTGTCCTGGTTTTGCCCAGTGGGAAGCCGGCCTCTGTGGCCATGGTGGCACGGTGGGCTAATCTTTCCAACTGTCAGTGGCTTCCAGGACACTTTCCTGGATTGTAACAGTTTACCTTTTAAGAAGAGTTTCGACTATTTCCACCTAAACACATTACATATATTCTGGCTCACAAAGCAGCTTATCTATCATTTCTCTCTCCACTCTAAGAGCCTAATAAGAACCTTCAGCAGCTTATTCCCAAAGGTTGGGCGTTTTCCCTCCTGAAAAACCCTGCTGACAAACCTAGGGAGGTCACATCTACCCATCCACCTTATATGGTTGGTCCCAGCACTCATCTCCAAGGAAACCTCTGACCCAAGAAATGGTCTTCATCTCCTACCTTTGGATTTCAGTTAGTTTTCTTATTCATGACCAGATATTTCTTCCAATTCCACAGTGACAAATTTCATAGACTTGTGACAGAACCTTGTCAAAAGCTTTTTTAAAATCCGTGAAAGCTCTGTCTGATAGAGATCCATGTGCTTACCTACCTGTAGTAGATTCGGGAGCCCATTCTCTCTATGGAGACCACGCTATCATCTCCCCTCCCGCCCCCCGCAACGATGCTGCAGTGCTCCCTTTTAAAACAAGGGTTCACGCTCCCAAAACTCCCAAGCAGCAGACTCCAATCTTCTCTCAGGGTCTACGCTGACCCTGGTTAGTGTCAGGTGCTGAGCGGAACAGGTTACGGACACTTTTGGCCAAACAGCTCTGAAGCAGAGGCAAGCCTGCTCCCAGCGACTCCGGCGGAGGTGAACCCTAGCGTCTGTGAACACAGGCTCTGCCTTGAGTGTGCCGGTTCTACTGCCTTTGCCCTGCCTGTTCCCAGGCCTGAATGCTCTCTCGGGAGTTCCTCTACCACTATCACCTTTCCATCCTTAAAAATACTCACTGCAGCATAATCGAGTGACCCGCTGACTCTTGGCAAGTCTATCATTTTCAAAACCAAACCAAACTTTACTATCGACTCAAGTCCTCTGCAACATAAAAGCCTAAATTTTCAGGCTGGGTAACTGCAGCATGACTGCAGGCCTCCATGCCCCAGCCTTGGCTGAATAAAATCCATGGCCTCCTAGAGCCCAAAGGAAGCTGAGTGCAGCTGCTGGGGTCAGCCACGGTTACAAAGCTGCGCAAACGGATGCCCCGGCTGGAGGAGTATATGCCAAGGGCCTCCAGCCCGGGGCCCCAGAGTCCACTTTACCACGCTGCCGCCTTCTTCCCTGTATGTTTACAACCTGTCCATTAAAAAATTTTTTTCCTTTCTTTACATTGGCCTCCTTGCTTTTGCAGTTAGGGTAAAAGCTTTGATTTAAGTGCCTAGTATCTTTGTTCTGTGGCACAGATCTCCTGGGCTTGGGGACGGGATAAGCATTTAGAAAGTTTTAATAGTTACCTTGTAACTTTTCTTTTCCTGGATTTGTTCACGTTTTCCTTTTCTAAATAAAACCGTAATAGGAAACCAGAACGTATTGGATTTTAAGTTTTCCTTTGGAAAAAGCTGAATTAAACATCCATGGTGTCATTAATACTCCACATCAGGCATCTAGCGGCAATTGCTGGCCCCGCGCTGGGCTGGAGCAGTTGGGCACACACCCTTCCTCAAGCTGGGATCCATCAGTCACACCCAGAAATCCTGTCCCAAGGAGGTGGCCTGCCAGTACAGCCATGGTGACGTGGAGTCTCACGCTCTAGCTCCCTTTGGCTATTTGGGAGGCTAGAATATTTATTGCCACACTTTAAAAAACAGACTTTAACCCTCATGTGCTGGAAGCTTCCATACGCACTACAGTTTCGTACCATTTCAGTTTGCCGTTTCCCTCTTCATGGATGAACCCTTCTACACTTTTAACTGAAAGATGAGAAAGAAAAAAGCCAAGTTCACTGGCTCTTTCCTACCAGTCTCCCCCTGCCTCAGCCTCGGCTGGATCACCAGGCAACAATCCTTAGGCTTCTAGCATTAATTTCAGGAGCACCTGCTGAGTTCAGATTCTCTGCCACGACCCATGTTCTGACTTGCGTCACCTCTCCCGAGCATGTGCAGGCAGCCCACTGGGTCCAGGCAGTCAGCTCTGTCAACCCTCTCCAGGACTCTGCTTTAATGCTCTGCCATGACCAACATGTGCAAGGGGAGCAGCATCAAGCCCCCTGCAGGGTCGGCCCCTGAAAGTCAGCATTGGTGTGAAAAAGCTGTTACCTTTTTGGTGGCCTAGAATCTACTATAGCGAGGCAACTCTCACAGCCTGAGACACGATGGTCGTAAAACTTTGAAGAAACTCTTTGGACCTTCAGAGCCTTTCTGCTGCAGCATCCCAGAGAAGCTGACGTAAACAGGAGGCACACGGGACAGGGAAGAGAGGCAAACAGCTAGCACCGCCCCGCCTGCAGGGGCAGGTCCTCATCCCCAGCACTTTCCTTTTCAGGGAGCTGCTCCAGCCACCATCCTCCCTCCTGCAGAGAGCACGCCTGACCACCCACACCCCAGCCTGTAATCAGAACAGTACCAGCTTTCGAGCAAACGCCACATAGGCAAGAGGTAGTGGGGCAGGGGGACAGAGCGTTCCCAAAGGGGAGCATGGTCTCCACAGTGCCAGCTCCAGACTTTTCCAACAACAGACCTCTGTTCACATGGAACTTTCTAGGAAGCTTATCAGAACCGCCAAAAGAACTTAAGAGAGAATAAACCATCGTTTTTCTGGATCTGAGGCTTTAGATGATGGATGTTAGAACCAAAAGCAGTGACAACATCTCATGTAAAAGCTCTCATGTGAAGATGATCAGCTTTGCATGTCACATCCTCCTGGAAAGGGACAAAACCAGACTTACCTGTGATGCCAACAATGACCTGGGCTCACGGAGAGCCCGCCCAGCTAACTGAGCTTCAGGAAAGGAGCGGGTGGTGTGTTAGACTCCAGGATTAAATTTGGCCTCATATTGCACAGGTTCAAAGGACACAACGATTTGGGGGGGGGGAAGGAAGAAAATAAAGCTAGTGAGGAACGCACCCTGGCCCTCGGGTTAGTACACGTTGCCAGGCAAATGAAAGAGAGGGTGGCTGAAGGGAAACCGAAGAGGCATTTCAATGCCAGATCCAAAAACCGTTCTGCATTCAGTCAACTGTCAAAGGACCCCCATCCCATTTCCTCTGCGGGAGCTAGCCCCTCAAAGCCTGGAAACAGGAAAGCTCTGAAACGGGCACTCACGCCTCCCGTTCCGGGCCGGCGATACACAAGTTAACACTGATTGACACTGTCCCTAGCTGTGCTCGTGCTGCGCCTCGTTGTAGTCCATGATACGGAGCTGTCCCACGCTGTCTGGCTTTGGGGGAGGTGGCTGCGGGCCGTCTAGGTTCAGGGGTGGCTTGGCTTCCACACCCGAGTCTTTGCCCAGCTCTGTCTTTAGGGTCTCAGAAAGGCTACCGCTGGTCAGGCTGTCCTCATCGCACTGGCTCTCACTCTTATTACGAAATAGCTCTCGAGCCTTCATGCCCAGGAAGCTTTTTGAACTAGGAAGTGAGCCGACAGTCATAGGGATGCCCGTAGTGGGCTCTCCCACGGCAGTCTCCCACCGACTGCTGCATGGGCCCACCCTCGGGTTTGGGGGTTTCTCCGGGGTAGAAAGCTCACTGCTGCCGCTGCTGCTGCTGCTGCTGCTGCCGCCTCCGCCTCCTCTACTTCCGCTACCGCCCCGGGCGCCGCCGGGCCTGGGGGCCTTGGCCTCCCCGTTAGGGCCAGGTGCCTCTTCATTGTTGTGCCCTGTCACAGAATCCGAGCAGCCGTCACGACAACAGTCGAGCCTGTAAGAAATCCGAGGACGAGAAAGGGAGCCGGTGGTTGCAGTGCCCGTGTTTGGGAAGCATGGAATTACCCGGACGCGCACTCGCACCGACGCTGAACTCTGCCGGCCCGCTCTACGTTCTAGAAGAGAGGACTCCCGTGTTGAGAGCTCATGAAGAGAAACCTAAGCCACAACCAGGGATATCAGATGGCGATCTTAAATAGGAACACTTCCCAGGACCATTATCAAGTGCCTCGGGCCCCAGCACAAGGAACTCAGAAGGATGGCTGGGTGCTCTGAGGGATGCAGCTGAGAGCTGCAGGCTCGCCTGTCAGGCTGGGACCGCTGCTAACACCACGCGACGCCTCCCTGCTCTGTCAGCGGCAGCCTCACGATGAGGCCACGGCTGCCGACTCTTTGCTCCTACCTTTCTTCCGCTGCTTCGGCCGCTTCTGTTTTTTCTTCTTCAAGTTTCTTCAGGAGGCCATCCTTCTCCAACCTGCCATGTAAATCTAAGATCTCCAGTTCAAACACCTGGGTGACCCTCTTCTGAGCTTCATACCTGCTCTCTGCGGCCTGCAGCTGTCCTCTGAAAGATACAGACCACCCCAGAATGTGGGAGGTTCTACTTAAGTACATCACAGCAAAAACCTTTCCCCCTGAAAGTTACCTTGCCTGGAGTTTGACATCCTCTAAATATTTTTTCTGTTCCAAAAGAAGGTGGTCTTTCTTGGCTAGATGGGATTCCAGTTCCAAAATCCGCTTCTGAGCAGTATCCAGCCTCTGATTCTGCTGGAGAACATGGCTTCTGTTTTTTTCTAGTTCTTTCCGATATGCAGTTTTCATCATTTCTACTTCCTGAAAACAAAACAAAACAAACAAACAAACAAACAAAAAAGGAATTGGAGTTAGTACTTTTAAAAAATGAACATGCCATATCTACTTTGAAAAGTCAATGTAACAAACACTGAGAAGGTACTTTATTAGTATACTGCTAGTGGAAATAGAAACTAGTAAAACTTTCTGGAAAGTAGGCTGGCAGTAAGTACCTACTAATCCTTCCCTGAAATCTATCCCTTAGGAAATCTGAAACATGAATAGACATTTGGGCACAAAAATAATCAGCACAGCATATTCAGAAGAGCAAAAAACTAGAAACTATGAAGTCTGACGTCAAGAAAATAAGTAAATTAAAGTACATCTTCTATTTAATAAGATTTTTTAAATTATGTATATCAGCAAAAGATCAAAAAGCAGATTATAAAGCCACACGAATAGCGTGATCAACTATGTTAACACACACATTCTGAAAACACGCCAATATTCAGTTATGATTTCAACACGGTGGCGGCGCGGGCCAGCGCGGTGGCGGCGCGGGTCAGGGCGGGTCAGGGCGGTGGCGGCGTGGGCCGGCGCGGTGGCGGTGCGGGTCAGGGCAGTGGCGGCGCAGGTCAGGGCGGGTCAGGGCGGTGGCGGCATGGGCCGGTGCGGTGGCGGCGCGGTGGCGGCGTGTGGGTCGTTTGTTTTCCTTTCTACTCTCCTCTGTCCCTGACAGCGACCAAGGCAGAGCTATAGGGACGCAACAGGAATGAACATCTGCAGACCAGGTACCCTGACAAGGTTTGTCGATCATGCCAGGAAGACAACCTGCCTGCTGACCGATGGAAACGGCAAGTGTGCGCTGTGCTCAGAAGAGAGGTGGAAAGGATGCTTTTCTAACAAGTATATGCTACGTTTGTGTTGTGTGGCTCTTTTATGGTGGTAAAATATACATAAACTTAAAATTACCATACATTTGTCTTTTCGAAAAAGATAATAAACCATACGGAGCAAGGAGATGAGCTTCCCTGAAGGCACCCCACCTCGAAGATGACCAGCAAGCCCAACGCTTCCTCGGTCAGAACGGGATCGAGTTAAGCTCAGCACTGGGACCAGATAATGCGGCCGCTCCAGCTATGCCTGACGGCTCCAGGCTCCGGCACGGGTTAGGTGGACAAACCGAACTCTCGTCGGAACGGCAGTAAGTACTTACAGAGAATCAAACAAAGCACTGAACTAGGAACATCTATGCACCACCACTAATTCTCACAGCCATGTGAGAGGGGCTACACCCAGTACCTACCAGCCATTCCCCACCTGACGCTCAGATACCCATTTCTCGTCCCCTACCTGACTGAACAAGAGGAAGCCCAGCTCCAGGTCCAAGCACAGGCTCAAAGCCATGGCTGGCTAGGGATGGGCACATGACATAATCGGGGCCCACAGCAAGGCTGGGAGGTCTGGTGGACAGCCCCTGGGGAAGGTCCCCTTGATGAGAGAGGCCTGCAGGAGGCGGCGCTCTCCTCCAGGGGGCGCCACGACGCCCACCGGTGACGGTGTCAACTGTGGCACACACTTTGCAACCAGGAGCACAGACTGCCCAAAGACAAGGCTGAGAGGATAGGTCGGGTGGCGCAGAAGAGGGGAAAGAACCAGGCTCCTTGCTGCTGTCCCTCAGCTGCTGACTTCACCAACCTGGAACTCACCTGCCTCGGGACTTCTTGTCAAGAGATATAATGAAACTCTTTATGGTTAAGCTGGTGAAGTCTTTTTTCGTTGCTGCTTACAGCTGAAGGTCGCAAGTCAGTATCACCATGCGCACTTTACGAACTGTGAAGCCAGGCCCAAAGAGGTCAGGTGGCTTGCTTGAGGTCCCAAGCGGGTAAGTGTTCCAACCAAAAGACGGCACCGCGGCACCCATCCACATTTCTCTCGGGAGAGTTAGGAGTGTGTTTAAGTAAGCTTTTTCAGAGGTTCTCTAGTCCCTCAGGTCTCTTTTCCCTTCTTTCTTTTCCTGAGGCCATTATACTTCCAAAATTAACGAGAGCTGGTTTCTAGAGAAAGTTCCACATTTAACATCCTTCTAAAGGGAGTCTGAATCTGAGAGTTGAGAGAAGCTGAGAAATAAGAATAACTATTATGAAAATTCCATCTCTCTGATGATAAGACTACTCCCTACATTTGGCCAAGGAAAAAGAAAACAAAGCTTTACAAAGCAAAAGCCCAAGAAATCCTAAAAAGCCTGTGTGTGATGAAGAAGTTAGTGACCGGAAGCATCTAAGCATTTATTCTTAAAATTCCATTCCCAACTCATTCACCAACATTACCCAAGGCTATTTATAAAGTGACATAAAACTTCTGCCTCGACACCACTGGTAAGGCACTAATTAATGTAAGATCATCCCGATACTGGCCTTGTTGCCAGGACCGAACCACCATCCGCTGAAATCAAATTCAACATTACGAAGAAAAAAAATATTTATAGCAGTATAAACCCACAGCCCAGACAGTTATATGCTAAACAGAATTGGCTCCCCATCCTTTTTCTTTATCTGTTAGCCTGTCTCTCTCTCTTTAAAGAAGGGGGCATGGGTAAGAGAAGGAAAACACTTTTGGGACTTCCCTGGTGGTCCAGTGGTTAAGACTCCAGGCTTCCACTGCAGGGGGCACAGGTCTGATTCCTGGACAGGGAACTAAGATCCCGCATGCCGCGCGGTGTGGCCAAAAAAAAAAAAAAGAAAAGAAAAAAAAGAAGAAAAACACTTTCATCACCTAGTCTGTCCCAATTACCATTATGTGCTTTCACATATAACTGATTTAATTTCAAAGCAACCCACCTAAGGGAAACAAGTTTGTGTGACAGCTGAAAAGTGCCTGTGTTGCCAGAGCAGGGAGAGGTGGAAATGACACTAGGTCTGCCACGCCATCTTTCAGGAAACAATTCATAAGCCATTCTCTGTGCTGTGCCATAGACATATTGCCTGGGTCCTAACAGCGTGCCAGGTAGGGTCTGGCCCCCCAAGCCCACATACCTTTGTGGTGTCTGAATGCTTGTTCTGCAGTTGTTCCAGATACAGCTCGTTGACTTCCCCAAGAACCAACAGCTGCCTGTTCAAGAACTCCATCTGCTGCTGGACCGACTCACTGTTTGAGAGCTATTAACAAAGACACAGAGACAAGCAAAGTGAGAGATCTGACGACACAAAGCTAGCGATGGACATTCAACAGGGAGCCAGCTAGGATCACACTATTTCAGGGCCGAGTCAGTGTAACCAACCTCCATGGCTTCAAAGGCCACACCAAAACGGCTGGTGGGGAGGAAGGCATTACAAGGGCGACAAAAGTGGACAGAAACGCACTTCAAAATTGTCCCTATGCAAAGGGGAAGAGGCGCAGATGTCCCACATCAAAACTGGCCACCCACAGGGCACCTCGAGGAGATGGGTATGTACACAACCACCACGGCAGGGACGTTAGGTCCAGTGGGATAAAGCCCTGGGGTAAACCCACAGGTTCTTGAGTAAGTGATTTACATACGAGGGCAATGACTTCCAAAGAGGGGAAGATCAAAGCTCAAAAGCCTGAACGAACTCTTCACATTTATGTGCACGGAGTATTAAGAACAAGTTCCCGGGATACACACAGACCAGGGCTCAGCCTAGGCGCTTCCCTGCTGCAGGGCCGTCCGTGCACTGTCTGATGTTTAGGAGCACCTCGGCCCCTGCCCACTCGATGTCAGTAGCATCAAAAACGTCAACCAGTGGTGGTGCAGTGGTTAAGAATCCGCCGGCCAATGAAGGGGACATGGGTTTGAGCCCCGGCCCAGGAAGACCCCACACGCCGCAGAGCAACTAAGCCCCTGCGCCGCAACTACTGAGCCTGCGCTCTAGGGCCTGTGAGCCACAACTACTGAGTCCGCGTGCCACAACTACCGAAGCCCGCATGCCTAGAGCCCACGCTCTGCCACAAGAGAAGCCACCGCAATGAGAAGCCCGCACACCACAGCGAAGAGTGGCCCCAGCTCACTGCAGCTCAAGGGGGCCCACGCATAGCAGTGAAGACCTAATGCAGCCAAAAATAAATAAAAAACAAAACAAAACAAAAAACGTCAGCCAAACATGTCTCCAGACATTGCCCAATGTCCCCCGGGGGGAGGGGAGCAGAATCACTCCCCGTTGGGAAGCCCTGACACAGACACACGAGTAACACACGTGTCCTGTCTGCAGGAAGGACATCAGCAGTGGTGTGAGCATGGCCCGGACTGCCCGCCTCTTACCTTCTGAGACACCTGGCTGAGCAGCAGCTCCGTGTGGCACACCTTGCTGTTGGCCTTCTTCAGCTCCATGCGCAGCTCCGCAATCATGTTCCTGCAGTCCTCCAGCTTCGTCTGCCCAAGGAGACGTGCCAGGAAGTTACAGGGTGCCAGCAGGCCAGGCCACGGGTGCACCCGGCCATCGGCCCACAGAGAACCGGGAAAGCCTCGTGCCTCTGTTGCTCTACTGTTCTTGGGCCATCAGGCTTAGAACTAACTTCTTAGTTTTAAAAAGTAAGTTATAGTTAATTTCTGAGTTTCTGACTGATTATCAAAAGGAAAAACAAAAAACAAAGAAGAGCTTAAATCTGCAGTTCCCAAACTGTGCACGAAAGAGCCCTAGGGCTACACAGCAGGCTCACAGAGGCGCTGTGGGGCTAGTTTTAAATTTCGAGGGAAACACAGCGACATCTACTGGTCACGATGTGAACTACTAGCTAGAGGGAGCTCAGCGTTTCAGTATCAGGTGCTCTACGTGCCTGTGGAACACGTATTATCTTTGCAAAGCTGGGCTTGTAGGTGGTTGCTGTGATAAACATCACCATGAGAAAACCAATGTGAAACAGGAATTGAGGGCGTCAGTGTCTCATCTGATTCCAAGGTCTGAGACTCGGCAGTGCCCAACAGGTACACACGCCGCATTTGTAAGTGACCATGGTCACTCAAAAATGAGATTGAAAATTGAAAAAAAAGTATGTGTATTATTTTCTAACAGCTACTAAGTCGTTAGGACCTAAATCCTAAGTTGTCTGGATCTACTTACTAGGCAGAACTGTTAGATGTTTCTTTTGGCTGTGGAGTACCAGGAAAAAATTAATGAAATGCCGACAGAACCGTGAACCCAGAAAGCTGGGGACCCTCTGCCCTAAATAAAATGTACCTGACGTGAAATCTACGTGCCACGATTTCAGAGATGAATCAGGTGCCTTCCCACCCTTTCCTGGCGGCCTCTGCCGGGCGCCGCAGCGCGTACCTGTAACTCCTGGCTCTGGTTGTAGAACTCCTCCCGGTCGTGCTGAAGCTGTCTGATCTGGCTGTGGAGCTGGGTGACCACCGTGTCTCGCTGCTCCTGAAGCTGACTGTATCTGGCTTGTTCTTTCTGCAGACTAACCTTCCATATCTGGATGTCTTTCTCTTGTAACTTCAACTGGTCTTTCTAGCAGAGACCAAAGAGGCCATCATTTTAGCTGCCTTCCAGCATGGGCAGTGACCCTCAAGTTCAGTGCATGCTGCAGACACTTCCTCTGAACAGGCACGAGCTAACCACAGGCCCAGAATCTGACAGCTCACTGCTGTCTAACTTGGCTTTTGGTCAAGGGTTTCCAAATTCCACATTAGCAAATGGATCAAAAGTTGCTTAAAGGACTTTTCTCAGTGATCAACTTGCTCCTGATACTTTCAAAAGTCCTAAGCACCAGCAATGAAGTAAGTGCTGGTACTGGCCAAGGTCACTAAAGTGAGGAACACTGACTGAAAGCTTACCTTGCACCAGCAATGCGCAAATGCTTACTGACACGGTTTTTTTAACCACCACAGTTAGAAAGTAGATGCTGCTATTATTATTCTCATTTTACAGAATAGGTAACAGAGGCCTCCAGAGGCTAAATGACCTTCCCAAGGTAATGAGTGTTAGAGCCAAGGTCACTCTCCAGCTCTGACTGGCTTAGCTGCCCTCCAAGTTTCTGCCATAAAACTGCTTCAGGAGAGCTGGTTTTACATTTGGAGAAACAAAATCACCTTTTGCCTCTGTTTTCATCATAGCCAGTTACAGACCAACAGACACAAAAACATCACTTGTCCCCATGGGTTCGAAGAGCTGCAAAGGAATTCAGGGATGTGGCCATTCACATATTAACCTCAGAGACGAAGTGACCTGCCCCAAGTCGCACCAGCGGGCAGAGCCAGGATGGAGAGTTCTGGCCTCGGCCCCCGCCCGGGCCCCGAGGTGCTCACCATGGCAGCGTTGTGCTCCTCCAGAGCAGCTGCCCTGGTCACCTTGCGCAGGAGCCGCCTGTTCCGGAGCGCGTGCTGCTGCCTCTTAAAACGCTCATAGAGTAACTGGTTGTGCAGTAAAAGCAACTGGTTACGGAGGGAGCGGGTCTCATCTGAGGGAGCGGAGCCTGATTGTAAAGCAGAGGGAGGGTGGCAGAGATGCCTTTTACATAGTGTTCAGTCAAGCCCCAGCCAGTGGTTTGTTAGCTTAAGAAACACGATTCTTGAAGAAACAAAGTCACTCACTTTGCAAATGACCACCTGGTTTCCAGCCACAGTCACTCAATGGGGAAGGGGGAGGGGCAGCACCTACTACCCATCTTCCTTTTAAAGGAACGCACAAGGGTACAATGTAGGATGGCTCTTTGAGAGCTCCAAGTGTTTTTCCCCACAAATCTGCTATCTATCTATCTATCTATCTATCTATGACTCCACTTCTTGCTTCTTGGTAGGTTCTCGCTCAAGAACTGTCCCAGCACCACTCACTTCACTTGGATCTTTTCTAGGGAAGGCTGGCATGAGGCCTGCCTCTTTGCACTTCTGCTCTCAAGCACGTGGTACTTGCCACTTTTCAAAAATAGGAAATGCTGACTTTGCAACACGTGAGAGACTCTGTACCCAAGCAGATAACCCAGCTGGAGCAGTAGGGAAGGGGAGATGTTTCCTATAGGGCACCTCCTTCAAGGACAGAAAAGGCAACAAAGCAGGATCTCTATGGGCTGGATTTGGAGCTAAAGTAACAACTTTACCTCCGAAGTGGGTCCAGTCCACAGACTTGCTGGGTAAAGACAACCTAGGAAAAAGAAGTTTTTGAGTGACAAAGTTACAGATCTTACCGAGAAAAACTTAACTGGACTTTTAATTGCAGCAACATTAAATCACTTCCTTGTGGTCACAAGTGCACAGGCATGAGAAAGTTTCAAACACAAAGCCCACCTGGGGTAATAGGAGGGGCCTTATAGCAGATGGAAGAGGCCCCCATTAAGCACCACCAAGTTTCCAGAGTGGAAAGGCCCTAACTCGGAGCTCATACTGTAGCCTCTGAATTTTGGTCAGCTCTCCAAGGCAACTGAGTGATCAAACACACTGAGAGCTGTTTTCAACCCTCTCTGTTGAGAAGCTACTGTCACCCAAGGTTAAGGAAAAAGCAGGTAATTTACCTGAGTCTATTACACTAAACTTCATTCAAAAAGGGATCATAAACATTACATTTATCTGTCAAATTCCACCTTAGGTAATTCTACAGAAGAAAAATTACAACTAGCATTCCCTAAGAGCCTGTTTAGAAACGGCATCACTGTGGACTAGTGATTCCCTTATTCTTTCTCTAGATCACCTTTAAAAGTGTAATAAAGAAGGGGAGAGGGCTTCCCTGGTGGCGCAGTGGTTGAGAGTCCGCCTGCCGATGCAGGGAACACGGGTTCGTGTCCCGGTCTGGGAAGATCCCACATGCCACGGAGCGGCTGGGCCCGTGAGCCATGGCCGCTGAGCCTGCGCGTCCGGAGCCTGTGCTCCGCAAGGGAGAGGCCACAACAGTGAGGGGCCCGCGTATCGCAAAAAAAAAAAAAGAAAAAAGAAGGGGTGAAAACAATGCTCTCTGGCAGGTTCTTAACCCATGTGAGCAGGGGCAGGCCGCCATGAACTTGCATTGAAATGCTGACGGTTTTTATCTTCCATCTAATGGACTATGTTACCAAAACAAAACAACAACGAATCTGCAGCTGGAGAAGGAGACTCTGTGACCACTATTTCTATATTTTTTGAACACCATAACCTCATCCTCAAATTTTCAGAGAGCAAAGATGAAAGCATTCGAGCTTCCTCACAGCACAGTGGCACAGAACAGCCCAAATATAAAAGACTCATTTTTAAATGGCCTGTAACCTAAGGAATTACCTGAGTTTAACGTGCCTGTGTGGAGGATACACACATTCATGTACATCAAAGGCAACAGGCTAGAAGGACGCCTGACAAAACAGCGAACCAACTGCCTCTGGTGAGCACAAGAATAATTCCTGTTTCCAGCCGCCAGCTTCTTGTCGTTTATAATCAAACGGAACGTTTAAAGGAAAAGAGAACAGCGCTGCCACGCCTCACCTGTTGAGCTCCTTGCTGTGCGCATCTGCCCCTTGCTGTATCAGTCTGTCCAGCACTTCCAAGGGGGAGGCAGAGGGCATGAAGTCCTCCTCCGTGTTCCCTTTTGCTTTCTTTAGCAGTCCCTCCGTCTTCTTGCTGACAAAATGACGGGCAGTCTTTGGCAGTGCCACCTCAAAAAGATGATCGTATGGGGGAGGTTGCCCACCGCCAAACCCCACTCCCCTCTGAGGTGGAATTTTAAAAGGGCTGGGAGTGAGGATGCTGCTCTCCAGAGAGGCCTGGCGCTCTCTGTCCCCGGCAGGGCTCTCCTCGGCGCCTCCGCAGGGCAGGTCTATGGGGGTAAAGGCTTGCTTTGGGGTGTCAGGCCCCAGCCTGTCCAGGGTGGAGTTCAGAGGCTCAGGGTTCGCACCGGTGCCCTGGGCACTGGAGACGGCTGAGTGGGTCTTCCGCGGGCAGCCCGGGAGACTGTCCCGGTAGAAGGGAGAGTCAAAGCCTCCGCGAGGAGCTAGGGGCTCGGCGTCGGCTGTTGTGATCTCAGAGAGTTCTTTAGATATTGCCGCTGCGAGCAGGGAGGGAGAGAAGAGACAGCACAGTCAACAGGCCAACCTGGGTAAGGCCAGGCAGTGTGGGGTTGCACGCTGCCCTGGGCCCCCCAGAGGGACAGATAAACAGTGGCCTCCCTTTACCGGGCACAGGACTCAGAATACAACTCCCACCTCCTCCCCCCAAGAGAAGAAAAACCAAGCAAGCCTGTGTGTGTTGATGCTAAATCCTGGTACTAGGGCAGAACGAGAGCTTTATCAACTCGCAGCAAATCCCACACAAGCCCAGAATCCCGCACGTGTTACCTTCTTCTTTATCTTTTTCAATACTATCTTCTTCAGAAGCCAGGTCACCTAAAAACCCTGGAAGATCACTGAGAGTGACAGACCCTTTGCTCCCAGGCAGCTCTTCTGAAGAGAAACAAAGACAAAGAAACACACTGGTCACCCCCGTCCGTCACCGTGGAAGCTGCTTCCACTGTAGCAGGTCTACGATGACTCCTCCTGCTGA
>NW_006779962.1:1756924-1815830 GCF_000442215.2 Lipotes vexillifer | reverse complement strand
CCCTGCTGAAGACAGAAAGCTACCACAGAAAGCCAAAATACTACAATACTCTAACTAAAGGTACCAAAAAATAATCCCACAGAAAATACAACTCTCTGTTCTTAACATCTCAGAGAACAGATAAAGCCACAGTTCGACCAGCTCAAAACGCCACAGTTCAACCAGCTCAAAACACAGGCACTTAAAACCTCTGGGGGTTGTTGTTATGAGGCTGGCTTTACGAATTAATTATATGTTTCATTATCTCTGGGCTTCAGTGATTTGTGGTGTTCCAGAATTCCCCTGTTTCCACATATAACCCATCAAGAATCAAGCAAGGTCTACTGTTACCCAGAGATCTTACCTAATCCTCTGTCATTCGGAAGATGGTGTTGTCTGTGTAGACAGGGCCTTGCAGAATCTGTTCTCTCTTCCTGAAAAGACAGGTACCATTTATATCACAAGGCAGAAAATTGTGTACATGTTCTCTAATATTAGAGAAATATCCTAAACACCTAAAATTTTAGCATATTATAGAGGAGTTTAAAGTTTAGCCCCATGGTTCTCAAACTGTTTGGTCTCAGGATGCCTTCCTATTCTTAATAATTATTGAGAATCTCAAGGACTTTGCTTACGTGGTTATACCTATTGATAGTTACCATGTTACAAACTAAAACAGAATTTTAAAATTATTAATTCACTTAAAAATAACAAACCCAGGAATTCCCTGGAGGTCCAGTGGTTAGGACTCCGGCTTTCACTGCTGAGGGCGCGGGTTCAATCCCTGGTCAGGGAACTAAGATCCCACAAGATGTGTGGCGCGGCCGAAAAAAAAACGACCCAATACATGTAAACATAAATAATATTTTTATGATAAATAAAAATAAGTTTAGTGAGAAGCGTCAAGCTGTTTCACATTTTTGCAATCCCTTTCGTATCTGGCTTAGGGGAAGAAAGCTGGGTTCTTATGTCTGCCTCTGCTCTGCTGCTAGGCTATTCTGGCTCAAGTGTATGAAGAAAACTCTAGGGCCCACAGCTAAGTAGTTATGAAAAGTAAACAGACTGTTTAGATAACTGTGGATAGCCATCTTTGATACTACACTAAAACTTGACAAGGGGTATTTCTTCAAGGTTAGTTACAGTGCAGAATCTGACACCATGGCAACTCACTCTTCACACTGTGTCAAGATCCACTGGTCTGCCTTGTCCCCCAAATGCGTCTTTTACCTACGTGTGATTCTGTAACATATACACTGGGCACGTAGAATACTGGGTCACCAAGTTATGCAGATCTTCTAAGTGTGGCAACATTTCATTATACAATATCAAAACCTCAAATTATTAACCAAGCTTCCCAAGACTTTTCAATCTCATCATAAAAGACTTGGGGAAACTATTAAGCTCTTGGTGCCAGGTATCAGTTTTTTAACATTCTAATTTCACCTTTTTATCACTGGCAACAAATACCGTCAGTTGTTTATCTTGAAGTGACAGACCCAGTTTGTCATCTAAGAAGCTAACTGCCTGCCAGACACTCAGGCATGAGTAACCATCGTTTGTCACCAGCTGTTCTTTCAAACAAAACTGCTGCTCCATGAAAAAAAGGCAACCAGTTCAGCTCTTAACTCAAATAATGGCACAAGAGCTTGTGGTGGCCACCACACACTGGTATGCACTCAGGTGCTTTATGTCTGTTTCCTACTTCATCACAAACAATATTAAACATATGCGTTCTTTATATGGAATACTCAAGGTTTGTTTTGTTGTTGTTTCTTTTCTTCTGTTAAACTGAAAGAACACATCGAGGAAGAAGAATGCAATGCCTACTAGGAGAGTCTGATTTATACTAAGGGGCAGCCCTTTTACCCACCGTTGTTTCTGTGCCATGAGTGTAAGTGCCAATGTGGTAAAAAGGGCGAATAACCACTTAGTATTACTAAGAAAGTAGTTCTGACCTGGCAGATGCCCTTAAAGCGTTTTGAGACCCCTGCAGTCAGCAGATCACACTCTGAGAGCTGCTGGTTAGTCTATTTTTTCTACCTCAACATAATAAAGGCCATATAGGGTTGGTCTGTTTTGAATTGATCTGATTCAAACCCATTACATTTTAGGTCAAACTTCTATCTGCCATAACAGGCTTCACAAAGTAAGGCTGGAAGCACGTCACCGTGCTTGGGCGGGGGGGTGGGGAGGGCAGCACAGGAGCCCAGGCAAACCTTCTTGGGGGCTGTGGCCATGGCCTGCGGGAGTGAAATGTGCACGTAGTCGTCCGAATGGCAGGGTGGGGCTGGAGGAGGAGAGGTTGCAGGGGTTCCCAGAGGAGTTCCTTTTCTACCTGCTCAGAGACAAGAGCAGAATATACACACTTTGAGGAAGTAAAACAATTAGGAAAACTGCCAAATTTTTTTCAGCTTAACTATTACTGCAAAGAAAGCTCCTAGAGTTAACTTTCTGGGGATGTAGATCAGTCTTTTTTTTTTTTTAGGTTCACTTTATGTGTTCTGAAAGCTCCAGGGGTTTGTATTGTGAAAAATAGGTTTACTACTACAAATGGCTCTCAAACTCCCTATTAGATCTAAGAGATAGTTCCTTATCATAAAAGGCCGGCCCGAACCAACCAGTCAAATCTAACCTAAGACATACATACCCGCTGTACCAAAGACTTTACTGTAAGGGTGTGACAAATCAGGTGGGACATTTCCAGGAGAAGTTGGAGGAGTGGTCATCCCACAAACCACAGATGGGCTCCAAAGAGTAGCCTAGAAGTTAATAAGGCAGGTCAGCGATGAGGAACGAATAGCTACGCCTCCCGAGGTTTAAGTCCATGATCAATGATCTTAAACTTAGCCTTTCAACTGGAAAAAGGCATCTTATTAAAATAAAGCCTTATCAAGAGACACATTGCATTTTGTAAGTCTAGACTCCAAGAGAAACCCAAGTGGCAACAGTAACTTTTCTTGCAAATGTCATGCATCCTTAAAAACTAACTCCTGAAATGAGCAGTGAGAGATTTTCCCAACCATAGGCTAAATCCTGACCCAAATGGTCAGCTTCACCAGCAAGCAGAGAAGAAAGCAGGCACACTATTTGACACCATACTTGTGGCGGCTCAGTTAACAGCTGTGTCGACAGGGAACTCGGAGTCTGAGGCAGCCGCCCTGGCGTGTTTAACAACATCAGCCGAGGAGTGGAGTGAGGGGTAGGAGTAGCACCACCTGCGATGGAAGGGGAAGAGCACAGGCGTCAGTGCGTGGCTTCAGATTATCCTGATACAGAATGGTCCTCGAGACCATTTGATCATTCAAGAGCCTCTTTAAATACCCTTTGGAAATAAAGTTTAGTAAGGTTTGATGTCTAGTTAAGCTTTAGGATAACTTGAAAAAGCACAACCTGTATGACAACTTCGCTGGGTGCTACCTATAGATAAGCCTAGACTTTTACATGAATCCAATTCTGAATTGTCCAGGTTCATTCAAAACTGTTGTCAATGTGACAGCCCAGAGGGCCTCACTAAAAGTGTCTGAAAAAAATCTAAGATTCCTTTATGAGCTGGAGCCTAGAAGCCAAATCCTTTAATCCATTTTCTTTGTTAAGTGTTGACACATCCCAAGTCTGTTGACATACTATCAAGAAGGAGATCAAGGACATGGGACTGTAAATTAAACTTAGGGGAAAATGGAGGCAAATTCAAATTTTAAATATTTGGGAAACAGTTCCTAGGAGCTGACCTAAGTCTTATTCTAGGAAAGGGAAAAAAACTCAACAAAAATAAACAATGCTTTCTAGAGACAAAGTTGTAAAGTAGATAAGTACCAAAGTCACTTTTTACCATAGCTATTCTGTGTGTCAACATAAGAGGTGGCGGTGACGTCGGCTGAACGATGAGGAAAACGGGCTGAGATTTGGTGAGACACAGAATAGCCATCTTCATATGAGGCTTCTGTAGGGTCCAGAGAGATTTTGGCACATTCTATGACAACATCATGTGTTTCTAATCTCTTCCACCTGTAAAAGGCAACGAAAGTCAAGAAGTGCACGTTATAATCCATTTATTCAAACCATCAAATACTGAAGAGCTAACTCAGTGCCAGCCACTGAACTATGGCTAGCAAAGAACAGGCAGAACCGCGCCAGCCCAAGTACTAATCAGCACTATGATATAAAGAATTGGCCATTCATTTTACAAACCTATACCCTCCCTATTTAAAATGGTTATATTAAGTTATCAGAAACTAATCCGAAACAAAAATTCCATCAACAAAAGACCAGGCATAGCCTCAGAAGAAAACACAAACTATGCAGAGCAGTCACCAGGGGAAACTATCCTTTGGCACAAAGGTAATCAAACAAGAGGGAGACCTGGAAACTGCCAGGTAGCTGAGGCTGACTTAAGGTCTCCTATCAAAGCCTCAGGATTCTAATCCATCCCTAGACCAGAAATACAGCACAGCAAGTCTCAAACTGAGAGAAAGCCCATGAGGATATTTGAAGAATTGTAAAGAGTCCTGTTATGTGATCCAGAGTTCCACTTCTAAGAATTTAGCCTCTGGAAATAGACATACATCAAGATGGACAACAACACTCAGCATAGCTTGTAATAGAAAGAAGAAAGGTCCAACCAAAGAGGTAGATTCTACAGAAGAAAAATTATTATACCACCGTGAAAAAGCATGCTTTCAGCAGATCAATGGTGGCCAGGAGTGAGAGAGGAGACTGAACACCTCTCAAAGGGCATGAAGGAACTTTCTGGGCAGCTTCCAATTTTAGCTGCTTCCAGCTGAATTGTTACCCTACCTCCATACTTCTATGCTTCAAATTTCCGGATGTCTGAATTTTTAGACATCAAATATTTTTTAAAATTAATTAATTAATTAGTTTTTTGGCTGTGTTGGGTCTTCCTTGCTGCACACAGGCTTCCTCTAGTTGCGGCGAGCTGGGGTTACTCTTCGTTGCAGTGCAAGGGCTGCTTGTTGCGGTGGCTTCTTGTTGCGGAGCATGGGCTCTAGGCGTGCAGGCTTCAGTAGTTGTGGCACGCGGGCTCAGGAGCTGTGGCTCGCGGGCTCTAGAGCACAGGCTCAGTAGTTGTGGCGCATGGGCTTAGTTGCTCCGCAGCCTGTGGGATCTTTCCAGACTAGGGCTCGAACCCGTGTCCCCTGCGTTGGGAGGTGGACTCTTAACCACTGCACCACTAGGGATGTCCCAAGACATCAACTATTAAGGTCCTTATGGTAGGAGAGGATTTAGGTCACTTCCGTATATCCTTTTCCCTTCTCCCCAGTGCTCTCAAAACAGTGTATCATTGTTTTGTTGTTTCAAAATTAATTTTGAACAATTCATTATAATGACTAGATAAGCACCACTCATGGCTGAGCCAAAGAATATACTACAGTATTTCCTTTGCTGCTCAATCTAGTTTCTCCTGGAGTTTGAATGTTGTTGTTCCTTTTCCTCAGTCTTCTAATGTGTCTATTACTAATCCTTCCTAATATGGCTCTAGCAGTTCTGAAATAATGCCTAATATAATTTGTTCATAATGAAATGCAAATAGTCTACCAGGATTATTCACCCTCTCCTAAAGAGCTCCCTGCTGGAGCCCTCCCTCTCCCACTGGTTGTTCTCAGCATTGCTGTGTCATACCAAGACTTCCCTTGACCAAGACCCTAAGTCAGGTCCCCCATTTCATGAACTCTGTGTCTTCCTCGATTTTACTCTCGTTTTGGTGGAAGACATGCTCCAGTGGTTCACTGAGGAAGGGTACATGTGAGGTAAATTTGAGTCCTTGCATATCTAAAAATGTCTCATACTTGATAGGCAGTTTGGCTGGGTATAGAATTCTAAGCTGATAACCTTTTTTCTCTCAATTTTGAAGATGTTTCAGAAGCTAACCTCATTCTGATTTCTCATCTTTATAGTTTTGGTTTTTTCTCTCTGAAAGATTTATCCCTGATGTACTGAAATTTCACAATATTGAGGCTTAGTAGCATTCTTTTTCATTGACTGTGCTGGGAACTAGATAAGCACCTTCAATCTGGAAACTCACGTCCTTCAATTCTTGTATTATTGTATTTTCTTGTATCATTTGTACTTGTATTGGAAATTTTCTTCTGTTATTTCTTTCACAATTTCTTCCCCCACCAAAGTTTTCTCCTCCCCTTTAAAGACTTCTTTACTAGACTTCCTGGACTGATTATTTTACATTTCTTCTTTCATTTTACTCATCTCTAGCCTTTGATTCTGCTTTCGGAGATATTCCCAACTGTACCTTTCAATTATTTTACTGCAATGTTTATTTTGGCTATCATTTTTCATTTTCAACAGTGCTTTCTTTAGTCTCTGACTGTGCCCTTCTGTGGCATCCTGACCTTTATCTATGCACAAATGCTTCCTCTCTGTAGCTACTGTAGATGTTTTCTTCTGCTCTCTGTATTGTCATTGTTTCCAGCTCCTTTTTTTCTCTTTACATTGGTCTCTTATCTTTGGTGTTAGAACTTCCTTCAAAGGCCAGATGACCCATCTATCCAAGGTGAAGGAGGCTCTGTAAGTTGATCCAGGAGGCTTCCGAGTTAACACAGATTGGACATACACATCCAATCGTAGATTCTCCCCAAACCCCACCAAGCCTTAAGATTCCTTTATTTGTTTCCTTTTAAATATAAACCCACAAGAAAGAGAAGAATGAGAAAACAGAGAACAGCACCACATGTTTTTGAAACTAGAAAGCAGATAGGCAAGTGGTGACTGACTCAGTGAATCCAGGAAAGCAGAATCCTAAGCTGCCAATGTTTCAAAGCTAAAAGTCAACCTGATTTATACTGAAGAACCCTTAAAAAGCTAAAGAATTTGTATACGTCAAGTACTTCTGTATACCTGTACTTCTGGAGATGAGTGACAGGTAGGTGAGGGCAGCTAAAATCAGTAAGACAGGGTAAAACCTACCGAGGAGCAGTTAGAGCCCTGAGACTCTGTCTCTGACTCTACACTCCCACTTTTCTCACCAGAAATCCAGATTATTCTCTGAGGAGGTTAAACAGAGAGTATCGGGACTGAGGTACTCCAGAAATGGTTGAGGGCACGAGTACTATTCAAACAAGAGGATTAAGTGAGCATGTACATTCTGAATGCCAGGACCACTAACCTCTCCCCACCAAGCAGCCTCTTCCCTCTAGGAGTAGCCAAATCCTGGCCAGACTAGACATCGGAAGACGCTTTCCTGAAAAAGTCCGACCAGCTCAAATGGAAACCAATACTGACATCAGCATCTCCAACAGATGCTCAGATCGACCTACAAGTCAACAAGCCCCATCCCTGTAAGCAAAGCTTTTTAGTCTCCTCACCCAGATATAAACCAATCTCTGCAGAAAGCCTCAAATTTTTAAAAAGAATAACAAAAGAGCAGTTTAAAGGAAACAGATTATGTAGCGAAATGAAAACCTTAAAAAAACACCTATCAATCTTATCAAAGACATGAGAGACTGCATCCATGAAATAAAAACAGGCTACTATAAAAAAGGAGCATTCAGAGAACTAAAAAGAGCTCTTAGTTACTGAAAACATGGCAGAAATGAAACTATAATAGAAAGATTAAGAGCTAAAGACAAGGAAATCTTCAGGAATATTTCCTAAAGAGAAGAGGAGAGCAAAGAAAAGCAGAGAACTGCTCCAGGAAGTCCCAAGCAGAATACTAAGAGTTCCAGAAAGAAAGACAGAGACAGTCAAGGAAAAGAAATCAAGCACAAATAATTAAAGAAAATTTCCTAGAATTTAAAGATAGGAGCTTCCAGATTGGACAATGAGAACACATTCATATCAAGGGACATCACTAGGAAATTTCAGAATATTACAAGAACAAACAGAAGACAGTAAACACAGATGATCAGAAATCAAAATGTCTTTTGATTTCAATAGCAGCATTGGAGGCAAGGCAGCAATGGAATAATGCCTTCAAATTGCTGAATGAGAATGACTCCCAATCTAGAAATCTATACCCACATAGAAAATGACATCCTTTCTCTAAAAGCTACTAGAAGATATATTCCATGAATGTAAGAATGACCCAGGACTTCCCTGGTGGTACAGTGGTTAAGAATCCGTCTGCCAGTGCAGGGAACACGGGTTTGAGCCCTGGTCTGGGAAGATCCCGCATGCCACGGAGCAGCTAAGCCCGTGTGCCACAACTACTGAGCCTGCGCTCTAGAGCCCTCGCGTGACAACTACTTAAGCCCGCAACGAAGGAAGCAGCCACTGCAATGTGAAGCCCGTGCACCACAACAAAGAGTAGCCCCCGCTCACCGCAACTTGAGAAAGCCCGCGTGCAGCAACGAAGACCCAACACAGCCAAAATTAAATAAATAAATAAATATTTAAAAAACCCAAAAAAGAAGGCATGAGATACAGGAAATGGGAGAACCTGCACAGGAGAGAGGCACAGAGAAGCCCCAGGAGAACAAGATGATAGCTGTGTACGAGGCACAGAAGACAACCTGGTCAGATCAGAACAGACATGCCAGGAGACAAGCGTGTTGCAGGCCATCTCTAAGGTTTCTGCTGCCACCACACCCTCTTTGTAACTGAGGGACAGAGTGTCTAGGTGACGATAACTTGTTGGTACTGAGCTTGTCTTGTTATGCACTAATGAAGTTCCTACTCTCCCTTCTCTGCCAGGATCAGCTGAGGACATTCATTTCATCCCACAGAATGATTCTGCTCTGACCTATTCCTGGAAGCAGCCACAGTGAGTTCAGGAGCACAAACAGAGCAGTCCCCTCCCTCTGCCATATTTCGGCAGCACATCCAGCCCCTGGCCCTCACTATCTGGCCTCGCCAGATGCCCTGACTAGAGGAAGCCTTATGTTTCCCAGAACTTGTTCATGGCTTTGCCCACCGACTTCCCTGGAAGGGACTCCTGTAAACTCTCAAGGAAGGGGACACCCAACCAAGACTCAGACACTCAGTTCCTCCTCTCGCCTCCTGGGAACCTTCACCTCATGATGACAAGACGGCCTCTTCCAAGGCCAGACTTTGCTTCCTAATTAGCTTTTCAAAATGAAACAATACATGTGGTCAAACTATAAAGAAAAGAAAGAGAATGATTAAAATAAAAGCAAGAATAGTAGGTGCCTCTGAGGTGAGACATGGAACAGGGAGAAAGATGGCTGCAATTGAGGAGGTTAATGTCCCATTTTTTTCAGCCAAGTGGTAGCTACACAAGTATCCATGTGTTATTACTAAACTTTTCTTACACATTTGCTGTTTCTCTACATATATCTCACAGCAAGTTGCTTTAACCTGAGGTTCGTGTGGCAGAAGGAGGGCTCGTAGAGAAATGAAATTTGCTGAAGGGGGATCAGGCAGTGAGCCACCTTTCCCAGTGGGAGATCCTCCAATGTCAATACCCGTGGACCCCTTGTCCCCCAGAAGGCTTCAATCCCCAGCCTGGGGAGCATGAGGCTGGCAGCCAGCCAGAGAGAAGCGGCGGGGAGGGGCTGAGCCTCTCACAGCTCAGTGTGTAGGATTTCACCCTGGTCCCACCTTTCCAGTCATGACTCAGCTCCATCCTCCATCATGCTTGGCGTCCTCAAATTAGGAGCCTTGCAGGCTCCACTTCCCCAGAGAAGGAACCTGGGCACTTCTGCCAAGCCCCGTGAAGGATGGCAGTCGCCTGGCTAAGCAGGACAGAGAAAGGGACCCGGGGAGCCCGGCCACTCGACGTCCAGACTCTCCACAGTGCACTTGGTTCCAACCACACCTCAGCGCCCGCCTTGCACAATCACACTGAGCTGCGAGCCTTTCTGGAGTTCTGCGGCGCGGGTACCTGCACTGCAACCTCCTCCATCCTGTCTGTGAGGAATATGCTTTAGACTCACACATACAAAGTGTTTTTTCACTGTAAAAGCCCTTTAAAATGGAATGATTCCATAAAGAGAAGAACATGTCTTCCCCAACAACACCGCAGAAGGGACATCTCCGAGGTCACATCTTCAATTTCTTAAGTGAGCCTATAAAATTCTGTGTCACTAGTTCAGTTTCTATACCTTCGAGGGTCCAGTTCATGGTCCTTGGATCCAGTCACTAATTCTGGGTGAATTCGCACATGCTCCATCATTGGCTAGAAGAGTTTGGGTTGACAGGTTATAAAAGGCTTAACTTTCTATGGTATTTCTACACAACGAAATATTATTTGACAATAAAAAGGAATGAAGTATTGATACATGCCACAACATGGATGAATCCCGAAACATTATGTTAAGTGAAAGAAGCCATTAACAAAAGACCACATATTATATCATTCCATATAAATGAAATGTTCAGGACAGGCAAGTCCTATAAAGGCAAAAAACAGATCAGTGGTTACCAGGGCTGGGGGCAGTGGGCAGCACAGGGAGAAGGCTGAATTTCTTTTCAAATTTCCCTGTCTATCATTTAATACAAAAGTTATAAATGCAGCCTATCTACACAGTTGCTATGTAGCAAATAAATGAGTTTTTGCTACTTACCTTGACCACCTCTTCAAAAGTCTCCAGGTTCTCCTTCATACTGTAGTGAGAACGTAGGAAGGAGACAAAGTTGCAAGGGTACATCCCATACAGGCGATGGAAGAGAGCGTAAACGCTGGCGTGGAGGTGGACGAGATAGATTTCCATTACGTGGCCTAAAAAAGAAAACATTGAAAGGAGTCACCGAGCTGAACACAAGACTGATGTGTGTGAAACAGACACGAGCACAGGGCTGCCAGCGTGACTCTGCGTACGTGTGCTCCCACCCTGCTCCAAAGACAGTTAAGTAAGTAAGAGAGGTTTTCTAAAATCCAAATCTGAACACACCGGACACCCCTGTTTGAAAACCATCAGTGGCTCCCCATGGCCTCTGGATAAACTCGCATCTACTTACAGTGACCCATAAAGGCTCACACTGATCTAATCTCTGCGCTCCTCTCCAGTCACCCCTAAAATAAGACCCCAGACATTCTCATAATACTGAACCGCCTTTACAACGGTACTCCCTGAAATCTGTAATCATACTCCTCCACGGCCCTACTCAGTACACGTCTCTTGAGAACAGCACTGACTCACTCACCTCTGTACCCTTAGTGCCTCGCACTGGGCTTGATGCGTAAGAGGCATTCATATATTTGTGGAACGAATGTGTGAGAATGTTTTAAAATCAGTTTGTAGTCTTAGCTATGCAGATTTGTAACTATAGAGTGAAAAACTACCACCCAGATATTAGCTTAAAGAGCTAAGAGTGGGAGAAGTAGAAAATTTAATTCATCTAGCGTTACCTACACCCTATGGGAAACCCCAAGTCCACAGTATACATAAAGCTCCTCTAAATTAATGGACATCCCCAGGAAAAGCCTACGAGACAAGCCGGCACCATATGCGCCTCAGACTTGTCACTTAATCCTGCACAGGAAGCCAGAGTATTCCATTTCCCAGGGCTGACACATTTCATTCTTTCAACACGAATATCTCATGCTGGGATGACCAAAGGATTCCAAATTTCGCGTGTTTATATAGCTTCTGAATCATTTTGATAGAGCTGTACTACCTGTCGATATGAAACAAAACCCCACTGTATTGGAAACTAGAACACTAATTAGGACGTGCTGCTTTCTCTCTGCTCCTCTAACATTTACGATGGACAAGTTCTCTGAACCAGAAGCTTGTGTTCTGTCACTATAGACCAGCAGAGGAAGACAAAGACGTACCACAAGCTTAGTCCTATACTGCTATGACACAGATTGAAGCTTTTTTTTAGTTTACTGAAAATCAGGAAGTTGTACCTACCACTCAGTTTCTCTGACAACTAATCCTTTTAAGCCAACAAAATAAGGAAGGTATCTCAACAGTAGTGCTGCTGCTTTTTTTTTTTTTAATTTTTTGGCCATGCCACACGGCATGTGGGATCTTTGTTCCCTGACCAGGGATCGAACCTGCACCCCTTGCACTGGAAGCATGGAGTCTTAACCACTGGACCACCAGTGAAGTCCCAACAGTCATGCTTCTTATTTGTGCCTCTGGTGGACGTACCTGAGGTATTTCCTCATCTGGCTGGTGACAACCAGCCATTTCAGCTTTAGAATGCTACAAGTCCTTCCCTTCCAGCACATGACCTGTTAATCAATCATGAAAGCACTCACTTGGTGGGGCATGACAGGTATAGAAGGAGATCTTTACCTGGTTTCTTCAGGCACCATGACGAAAGACGGCCAAAAATATCAAAGAAATCACGAAGGTGCTGCTTCCCCGACTGTGGAATCATCGGTAGCACGGTTACCAACACTAAGGCCCCTGTTGTGAGGACAATGGCGTCGGTGTCCACCTGCAGGAGGGACGGTCAAGAAAGAGGAAACACCTGTCAGGTGCAGCATTAGAATCCACACGCTTGGAGGTTCTAACACCAAGGGGTCACAGGTTAGACGCCCAGCACAGACTCACCCTCCTACCCCTAAGGGTGGGGGCACAACACTGAAACAGACGCCACCAAAAGCCACTGGGGACCAGCCCGGCCACGCTAAGTCTGCAGGGACCATACTGACGCACCAAACTCATCTGGGGTAGGGGCCTGAGCGGGGCGTGGGGACACCCAAACCCAGAGACTTAGGATGTGCTATTTATAGCCCTTGGAGGGAAGCACAAGAAGCTGCTTTTTAACAGAACAAAAGAACGCTGCTATTCTTGTTCATTCAACCAAATC
This sequence comes from Lipotes vexillifer, assembly GCF_000442215.2. Classification (NCBI taxonomy): domain Eukaryota; kingdom Metazoa; phylum Chordata; class Mammalia; order Artiodactyla; family Lipotidae; genus Lipotes; species Lipotes vexillifer. The sequence continues at coordinate 1,803,155 of NW_006779962.1, read as the reverse complement.
ATAAAATACTTACTTTTCAAAAGTCAATTAAAAAGAACCTTATACATTGACAAGTCATTCACTATTTTCAAAGGATTAAAACAGAAGTATAATTTAATAAGAAATTAGTATAGTACTAACAAGTCTACTTAATGGCTCACCTTCACAGCAATATTTAGAGACCAGCAAATAAAAGAAGATATGGTAACCTCTGACCATGTCTACAGTTTAAATATCAAGTCATATAAATTTAGACTAATTGAAGACACTTAATAACCAATGAATAATGAATCAACTCAGACTAGCTACAGCAGCTCACATGATCCATAATTAAATTATGAATGTTTGCCAAGTAACTGGAATTCAGATTGAAGAAACAAGATATTAATCAAAAGAACTACCATGCAGGCTAAGACATTCATTATTCCTACTAAAAAAGGAATCTACGAGTCTGGAAATAAAGTTTTAAATATATTTAGCTTTTACAGCAAGCACCAAGCCATTTGTTGTGGCGGATACCTAGTAGGAAGAACATACAATACCGGTAGGAGAATCAAGAATCTATAATGAGTTTGGGTAAAAAGGACTTAACCCTAATTTTGGTTAACAAAACATTCTTACTGAAGGTTTGAATAACAGTCCGTAAGTAATTTTCAAGGCTTATCTTTTCGGAAAAGATAAGTATTTTGCAATCTGAACTAAACAGTGCGCCTCAAAATCGGATTATATTTTCGTCGATCCATTCACTTAACAAAATTGTTAAAATTGTTCCTGCTTTTCCTTAACATTAAATGCACATTTTTATGATACCCTACCAATATGACTCCTTGAGATCCACCTCTAGGGAGATTAAAACAGTTACCCTTGTTGGCAGAGACAAAAATCAATTTGCATGGTGCTGTGTCAGATGACTCCAAAGGCACTGCCATTCTGGCACAAACACTACTGGATATTTTCATGTCATATCTCTGTGAGGTACAGGTAGTTCATATTAACCACATTTCCTTATTTTATAGATAGGAAACAAGTCCAGGAACTAAAATGGACTAAGCAAATAACGCTGAGTATTTCAGCAAGCCACGGTCAAAACTAAAAGCACAAAGTTCTACTTAGGTTTTGACTCCCTCTGTAGAAAAACACACTACGGTTAGTGCAAAAACGTAGAATGCAACTCAGCTGCAACCAGAACATGCTCCTAAATAGCTGAAAGAGCCTTTCAGCCATTTTTCTATTAGCCAAAAGAGAACTTAGATATGGGGATTCCCCCAAGACAAACCAGTATGTTTTCAACGGAGGAAAGGCTAGACAACGATGAAATCAAAAAGGGCTGGAACAGCATAATGTCAACCAATCTGACCGAAATGTTACCACATTTGCTTGGACCAAACATATTGCAATAGTCACAGTGATGCACTGAGAGCTTACTAAGTACCAATTTTGGACTACGTTACATCCGAGAAAAACCAAATGTCCAGAAGTTTTCAAACTCTCAAAGTTAAAATCTAGCTTGCTTGCTTTAAGGTACTCAGAATTTCAGAAATTATATTCACAAAGCTATTTCGTTCAAATCCTTACAAACACTGTACCTTGAGACATTTTAGTAAAGAAGGCAAAAGAGGTGCTTGAGAGAGCTTATGCTTCCAAGACGGCTGCAGCCTCACAACGTGGCCCAGTAACGAGAGGGTGGATAACCGAGAGGCGGCTTTGCCCACGTATTCATTCATTTTGTCCAAGAGGTGCTGAAAATGCACAAGAACAAGAGAAATATATCTCAATAAAGTGGGAAAAATCAAGGGAACCAAGGGAAACGCACATATGAATGTATGAAGTTCACACAAGGAGAGGCAGCAGTGATATAGCCCAGTCTCTCAAGTCTTCCCTTTGATGTAAAGAAAGGCTCATGCAGGTAGAGATCAAATTCAAGATTTTTTAAAACCATGCTAGCAAACAACACACTGTTGCATTTGGCCTGAGAGAGGGAAGACAGTTTGCAACTTCTGAAAGAGGATCCCACAATACAGGTCTATAAGCCGGGGGGAGACTCCTTCATAGGCCCTCTTTCTGTAATACATATAGGCCACTTCTTATAGTAACCAATGTTACAATAAGCCTGTGGTAGGCTGTTGAAGCTTCACAGGATCCTGCTGGAAGCAGTTACTTATCGCTCCCATAGCCCAGCCTACATGGATTTGGCCCCAGATATAAATCCGGTAGTAGTAGAAGTTAAAATTCAGCCCAGAGTAAAAAAAAAAAAAAAAAAACAAACCCAAGATGTACTGTAAAAGGCAGACAATGGCAAGGCCTTCAAATCCCAGTAAAGTAAATCACCAGCACATACAAACTCAAGACGTACCAAAATCTGTAATTGCAATGCTTTGTTAGTTATTTACCATCAACAAAAATAAAAACAAAACATGAAGGAGTCTTCCAAGTGCCTGGTGCTGTGAAACAGCACTAGTCAATTAGCCCCATTAGTTGCCCACACTTACAGATTCTGCCATATTGATTAAAAGTCTGAAAATCCTACTCAGAGCATGGGTTTAAAGATGGTTACCTTATGGATCAAACTGTCACTATACAATTATAGTTTAGGATTACAGGATTTCTTTAAGCAGAAAGAGCCTTAAAAGCCTCTTGAATATGTTGTATTTTGAAAACTTTTCAGGAAACATAGGTCCTGACAATTGTTTTTATATGTAGTTATAATCTGGGGGCAGTGTCATCAATGGCACACATAAGTTGAAGGAGTGAGCTCTGGACAGACTGTGCACTGGGGCTGCACAGACACTGTCACACCAGTCATAGAAAATGTATCAAATCTCTACCATTAGTTCCAGCAGTTACCTTATCATGTGGCTCCTGCAAGGTAGTCAGGATGTGCAATACAGGCTGAGAATTGGTTTCCAGGTAATAATCCACCAAGGTGTTCACAAGCATCGGACCACGGTCTAAAGAAAGAAAAGGGCAGTTTATAATAATTTCCTTTAACATTCTAAACTTACCTCAAATAGTTGCCTGTCACAAAATCCAGAAAGTGTTTCTTTGTATGCTACCCAAAGTCATATGAAGTGTCTTTCTGCTTCCTTAAATGAATGTAGGTTTAACAAGAGGACAATACCAAGTTTATTTGCCTAAATAGCCGTAAGAGCACATGAAATACTATCTTCTTTTTTTTAAATATTAATTTATTTATGTATTTGTCTGCATCGGGTCTTAGTTGTGGCATGTGGGACCTTTCACTGTGGCGCACAGGCTCTCTAGTTGTGGCGCGCAGGCTCAGTAGTTGCGGAGCACAGGCTTAGTTGCCCCGAGGGATGTGGGATCTTAGTTCCCCAACCAGGGATCGAAACCGCGTCCCCTGCACTGGAAGGTGGATCCTTAACCACTGGACCACCAGGGAAGTCCCCTATCTTCTTTTTTTATTGCTTTTTTAATTACAAAAATAATTCAGGTCTATTGTTAACAATTCAAGTTATATGAAAGTACATAACATGCAAGTGAACATCTTCCTCACCACCTGCCTCCCAACCCACTCTCCAGAGACAAACACCCTTGGGTTTGGTTCATGTCCTTGCAAACCTTTTCACACTTGTACAATCACACATACCTAGGCCCCAAGTCCATATACCCATGGTCTGTGTATGTGTGTTTTTTCCACTCAGCAAGGTGTTGTAGACACCTTTCCATGACAGCATCTATGACCTACTTCATTCTCTTTACTGAGCTCCTTGTTCTCCACTGCATGGCTCTACGTAATTAATTTAACCATTCACCTGCTGAAGGATACTTAGGTTTTCCCAAGTTTCCACTACATTTCATTCAAGGCCATAATGAAATACAGATTCTTGTAAGTCTGTAAGCCAAATGGCACATGCTTTTAAGTTGATGACAGATCCTCCAAAAGGGCAGAGCACCCATGTATTCTCCTGCTAACAGTGCCCGTTTCTATGACCAATATTTTATTTCTGCCAACCTGGTAAGCAGGAAAGGGTACTGCTTAAATTTATTTATTTCTCTGATAAAAAGAGAGATTAAGCATGTTTCATATTAAAAATTACATGTGATTTACAGATGAAATGATATACCTGGGATTTGCTTTAAAATACCTGGGTGGGGGGAAGTCAGGGAGGTAAGATGAAACAGGAAAGGCTGGGTATATGGAGTTCATTTATGTGACTCTTACTTCTATGTTTGTGTGTATATTTGAGTATTTCCATAACTAAAAGCTTGAAACACATGTAGAATGAATCCACCGATGTATGCTTTTCCTTGGTGGTTTTAAAGACTCTCTTTAGAAGATGAAAACCAAAATTTATCGTAGGATTCTAGTCACCTCTAGGTCAATCTCGTCTGATTAGCAGATAAGCTAACCAGGGTACGAGTCTGCTTACCAGAACTGAGGTTCTCTTTAAAGACAGCTGTTACATCATCACGCACACTCAGCATGGGGGAATCCAACATGGAGAGGAGCTCCCCAATATTTGCTTGTTGGGCCATTATCTTACACGAATGCGCTGTGCTGGGTCCAGGATGTGTGTTAAAAACTTTGAAGGCTCTTCACTGGTGCCACTACCAGACTGAAAAGAAGAAGAGGATGGTGTAACAAAATGGCCCCATTTTTCCCCACAGAAAACTACCTGCCAGACAAACTGAGCATATCTTTGAAGCAGTGAAAAGTCTGTCCAGAACTTTGCTGATAAAAGAAGCTAGGGCGTGTAAATACTTCTGTCCTTGACAAATTCATCAAGAGTTGTTCTAGGGAATGCAACAGAGAGAAACCTAAAAAAAAAAACAATACCAGTTGGAATCATCACAGCAACTTAATAATGGGACTAAATCTAAGTTTTATTCCTACTCTAAGTCTACCTTGGGTTTTGGCTAAGACTATGTTTATGTTTCAAATCAGTGATCTAAAGAGTAGGTGAACTATTTTCAGAAAAAGAACTGAAAGCATGCTATCTTCTTCTTGACAACCCCATCAGAGTCTAGAAGTTAGTATGGCCAGTTAGGTCACAAGTGCATAAACCTCATTTGAACCAGGGATGGTTCCTCTATTTTTAGTGTACGCGCCTCACCCCAGACATCTACCACACACTCAAATGCTGCTAGTTACAGGGAAGTAGGCATGAACGGGGGGGAAGCCTGCACCTTCAAAAACTCAGTCCTTTATGGCAGTGGAGCAGTCACCTTATCTTTATAGAGAAAAAGCAGCTCATTCTCCAGTGTCACTATACACATTTACAATTATTCATTTCTCCCCACTATGGTCCCTAAAGCTATATTTTCAAAACCAAGTAAAGACAGCTACCATTTATTAGACAGGCACTGCACACCTTTCACAAACATCACCAAATACACTCCTTATATAACTACAGTATGACTGGCTCTTTTGTCCCCATTTTACAGGGAGAGGAACAAAGATCAACCCCATTTGCTGACGGTCAAAAAGCTAGCAGGAGGCAAAGCCAGGGAGAACTGAAATTTGAGCCGAAATCTCCTTCACTCAAAGCACTAAGCCCATAAATGTGACATTAAACTAACTTGCGGTTTTGATCCTCACAGCAACTGTGAGGTAAGCAGATATCATCCTTATTTTACAAATGAGAATATGGATACTCAAAAAGGATAAATAATTTTGCCAAGATCACACAGTAAAGCAGAACTTAGATGCCTCAGCTCCCAGGCCAACAGCTGTATACATCACTTGCAGTCACATCAAAATATATTCTTATTTTCTATTTGTCTGTCTCTGGGTAAGCTGAAGCAGCAGTTCTCAGGCTTCACTGCGTATCAAAACCACCTCGGATCTAACTTCCTGGGCCCATTCCAGAACTGAATTGTGGGCTTAGGAATATGCATTTTAATAAGCACCCCAGAATAATTCTTATATGGGTGATAAATAAGCCGCATTTGAGAAACACCACGCTAAGGAAAAACCCCGCTAAAGAGTTAAGCTCCTACAAAGATGCCAAATTTAAAGTAGCAATGACCCCTGAAACTGGCGAGTATTAACTTACTATCATCTATGCTCTGGTTTAATTACAACCTGGTGATATTCACTGATTTTGCTCTTGGTGAATCAGAAATTCATTAGCCAGAAAATCAATTAAAATGTATAAATGTATTTTTGATAGAAAATCCTGATGTAGAAAGTATGATGTAGGAATATAATACAAATTTATATTTACATAAATATAAATCTTACAGGTAAATCATAAAGGAAGTCAATTTCAAAGGACTCAGAAATGTGAGACCGTAACTGGTAAGATTTTATTGTAAAAGTTCAAAGCTGAAAACAATAAAATTCCACCTTATTGTGAGATGGATTAAATTAAATTTACAAGTGAAGATAACACCAACCTGTCAGGGTTTATTGTTCACCAAGAGGATTAAATGACATAACGTGTATCACACAGTTAGCACAGCACCCGGCACAGATCAACACTCACTGAGTAGTACTCACATATTATCAGAAAGAACACTTGTAAAAATCTTTGGGCCACCACTTTCAAGATGACTGGAATAGCACATTTATCTAGCTAGCCTCCACATTCATTTCTACTTCAGGTAAATCACAAACGATTCTCAGGCTTAAAAGTAATTTGTCCCTAAGTTTCGTTTTGTTCCAATAAAACTGCTACTTACCCAGTCTCAGGCTAGTGAGACTCTGCGTTTGTCTTTTGTATATTCAGAAGACAGTAATGTCAGAGCTGTTCCTCCAAATGCAGGCAGCCCAGAGCAGGGTGCCATGAGCTCAAATCTAAACAAAGATGGTGCCCATCCAGTCACCTTGGCAATACTCAGGGCTGACCGTCATGGGTCACCTAGCTTGTTTTTCAGATTGTAAATGTAATTTAGGTATAAAAGTCTGATTTCTGGAGCCTACTCTTTCCAAATGCTTTATAGAAAGCAAAAATAAGGTTTTATTCTAACATACATTAGTATCTATTTTTGGCAACAAGCTTTTGTTGCTCTTCTCTCCAGTTCTAAAATTCTACCTTTTAACCATATTTTCTAAACCTCAGGAAAAATATAAATCATGGGCTTTGTGTGGGATTCTTCATTTAAGTGCCTCAAGTTCAAGGACTTCTAACATTCTAAAAAGCCCTCACGGGAGTTCCATCATAAGCTTTTGGAATTAGTTCCATGATTGGAATATCTCCCCTTTTAAACTTATTCAAATATTTCTTGAGGGACTGAGTGCAGGATGCTAAGTAGGGAAGACAGACTTAGCAAGTGCAATGAAGAACTATATGTACACAAGCAGGAAATGGACATGATTTAGTGAGTACACAAAGGAGGGATGGGACCAGCTTCACCTGGACGTGGTGGGAATGGGTGAGTTGCACACATGTTAAACACACTCTACAGCCTAGAGAAGATAAGGGGAAAGTCCCTGAGAGGTTAGCACCACAGGCACATGAAGCATCCACTTCAGCCATGAAAGTCTCTCTTCCATCTTGGAAGTAACCAAGTATAGAAAATAGGAGAAGCCAAAAGTCAATATTTAGTTAATACATTTCTGTAGCCTACACGCCAAAGCAACATTCCATTTAGTTTAATATTATCTTTGGGGCTTCCCTGGTGGTGCAGTGGTTGGGAGTCCGCCTGCCGATGCAGGGGACACGGGTTCGTGCCTCGGTCCGGGAAGATCCCACGTGCCGCGGAGCGGCTGGGCCCACGAGCCATGGTCGCTGAGCCTGTGCGTCTGGAGCCTGTGCTCCGCAACGGGAGAGGCCACAACAGTGAGAGGCCCGCGTACCGCAAAAAAAAAAAAAAAAAAAAAATTATCTTTGGCGCCCACAAGCCACAGTACCGCGCTATCGACGATGCTATTTACATTAGGGAGCCATGACTTCCAACGCCCGCCCCGCCCCCACCCCAAGACCTGTCACTCTGATAGTCTCCTGGACCTCAGTAAAAGGCATGGCCGTCAGTCTCTAGCAAACGTCTAGGTGACATCCGTGCTCTTCCACCACTCGTGCCCTCACATCTAATCCACTGGCAAACCCACTGACTTATCCCTTTTGTTGTCACCCCAGCCCAAGCCCCCATCATCCCCCCTTGGAGAAAAGGGAGCAGCAGCCTCCCTCACTACCCTCGCCCTACAACTTATCTGCCACCAAACAACCACAAAAGACTCTGAAATAGGGAAACCAGAATCTTTCACATCCCTGTTTAAAATCATCCAGTGGCTTCCCATGGAGCTAATAAGCACCAGCTCCCAAGGGGCCTGCAAGGCTCCACCAGATTGGGCCAGTTGTGAAGTCCCCACTCCCTCTGCCTCGTTTCACAGCACTCTACCCCCTCATCTCTCTGCTCTAGTCTCAGGCTCCTAAAGCTCAGGAAAACAGCTTCTTGCTCAGGCCCCTGCACTTGCTGTTGCTCTTCTCCCAGATCCTCGTGTGCCTGTTTGTTTCAAGTCTCTGCTCAAAATGTCACACCATCTCTGAGAGGCCTCCCCGACCACCCAATCTAAAGCAACAGGGGGGCTCTTAGTCACCACCTTTGAATAAACCAAACTGAAACTCTACACTGGTAACCAGATTTGAGATTTATGGTTGGAAAACAGAGATTTACCAAAGTTCGATTTTAGTCTCTATACTTGGCCAAAATCTGGCTGCGGCCTTGGTGTTTAGGACTGAAAGCTGAACAATCGCCCATTTCTGCAGCATTTCTGGCATCTCTGACTGTGTATGTGTCACCAACAACTATATGTTAACGTTACCATCATACCTAATCCACATGATGCCAATAATGCGGACAGGGCATGCGTACAGAAGTACTATTAATACCTGAATAAAGGTAGAAACATTCTAGATGTAACATCTAAGTTTTCTGTTTTATTAAGTTGAAATTCTGTCAATACAATACTTATTTATACATTTATTATTACAAAAATAAAAGCTTCAGTTAACGATGTGATTTTTATGTTCAAAAACAATTAAGAACTTTCAAACAGTTAAATATATTAACTAATATTATGAGTATTAAGAAGGCAGATTCGCTAGATAGCTTTACAAATAACAGTAATTATTCTTTGAGCCAAATGTTTATAAAAATTTTAGTAACACATGGCTAAATAACAGAAATTAAACTATATTTTAATTCTAACGTTTATAGAATTGTTTTATAACATTTATTACAAACAGAATAATCTTTAAGAACTTCACTTAATTTGTAGTCCTGATTTGTAGTCTTTCAAGAAAAAGTCATATTTGGGAATACCTCACATCTTCTGAGGATGAATCAAAAATAAAATGCCAACCTGTCACCTCAATTTTATGACATGAAAAAAAACCCAAAATCACAGTCAACAATATCCATGATAAACCATCTTCAAGCCAAACATAAAGAATATATAGAGGGGCTTCCCAGGTGGTGCAGCGGTTGAGAGTCCGCCTGCCGATGCAGGGGATACGGGTTCGTGCCCCGGTCCGGGAAGATCCCACATGTCGCGGAGCGGCTGGGCCCGTGAGCCATGGCCGCTGAGCCTGCGCGTCCGGAGCCTGTGCTCCGCAACAGGAGAGGCCACAACAGTGAGAGGACCGCGTACCACAAAAAAAAAAAAAAAAAAAAAAAAATGATTGGTATAGATTGTCAACAATTTTTAGTAGCTGAAGATGAAGGATCCTTGAGGCTTGCCCAAGCTATGAATCCCAGGTACAGGTTCCTTCCAGAAAACAATTTACCAGGAACTCTCCCGAATTACATTCTGCTTTGTCTAAAAAGGTTAGTGATGGGACTAAACGTGGCAGCTGAAGACAAATGTCCTTCCGGTATCAAACACGTGTTAACCCAGGAGCAATCTAGCGGCTGACACAGCTGACCAATTTGTTAAAATTTCAAATTTTAGCAATCTGACTACTAAAACGGAATGCAAATGCAATACTGAAAACTGTTTAATAAAATCTGAGATTTGTGGGACTTCCCTGGTGGCACAGTGGTTAAGAATCCACCTGCCAATGCAAGGGACATGGGTTCAATCCCTGGTCCAGGACGATCCCACATGCCGTGGAGCAACTAAGCCCGTGCGCCACAACTACTGAAGCCCGTGCGCCTAGAGCCCATGCTCTGCAACAAGAGAAGCCACTGCAGTGAGAAGCCTGCACGCCGCAATGAAGAGGCCCCCGCTTGCCGCAACTAGAGAGAGCCTGTGCGCAGCAACGAAGACCTAATGCAGCCAAAAAATAAATAAATAAATGAATAAAAATTTTTTTAAAAAAATCTGAGATTTGTGATGTGTGATGTTCAGCTTGGGTCTCAATGATTTGATCATGACCATCTGACACTGGGTTCAAATTCACATGCAGTGGATTTCCGACAAAGGACAGGGTGAAGTACGCATAAAATATTTGAAAGTAAAGAGTTAAACTTAGAAACCTTCCCCTACTCGTGAGGGAACAATACATCCACCTTCTTGGTAGACAGTCTACAATCTGTACTAAGCCCCTGTTTGTGAACAGACACCAATCTTTAAGGCAAAAATCTCCACCTTATTTCACAATTCCTAGGAGGTAGGGTGAGGAAGACAGTGACAGAATACAGCAAATAGCAACCAGTGAGGCATTAAATGAATCCCATTAGCCATCTGTGTATAAAGACAGCAGACCAAACACTTCCCTATCTCCCCTACACCCTTCCTGCAGACACAGAAAGCTGTTGCACTGCACACTCCTGCCAGTAAACTCAAAATTAGAGCTCAGGGATCAGTCAGGTCACTCAGACTACATTAGTATCCACAGAAATGCCAAAGCCTCAATACTTAGGAACGATATATTCCAGGGTTCTGAGAATCCTCCAATTCCTAGAAACCACGATAGCATGCAACTCATCCCCAAAAAACTAATTAAGACAATTAATAAATTAAGCCACGTTACAATGTAAATGCTAATTCATTAGCTCAGGGGTCCTCAGCCCAGGATGTACATTAGAATCACCTGGAGAGTCCACACGATCCTGAGCAGGTTAAGGGGTAGGGTCCAGACAGGACATCTGGCTTGTTTCATAGGCCTGTGTGGATTGTTAAGGCACAGCCAGGGTTGAGAACCTCTGTGCTAGTTAAATGACTTGCTCAGACACACAGGCTTCAATTTTATCTAGGCATTAGAACCAAATTCTGCTGCTAGACTGAACTGATTTGAGTCGCAGGTACACCAGGTACTAACTATACAACCTTAGGAAAATTACGTAACATTTCAGAGCCCAACTCCTCATCTGTAAGACGGAGATACACCAAAAGTGTGGCTGTGAAGAACAAAATAAATAACCATAGAATGCACTTGACACCATGCCTGGCACTGAATAAGCAGTTAAAAAATTACTGGTAATTTGACTAATTACTTCACGACACAGAAGGTCTAGTTCCTGGCAAGTAGCTAAAACCATCAACGTTAATCCTGAATGCAAAGAAATATCTTTACCCCAGTACAACCACAGACAGGATAAATGATTCTCTTCCACCTTCCCCCAACCCCTGGATTGAGTTTTCAGCTTACCTGTTCTGGGGACAATTGGTACTTCAGTTTCCAGTGCTGTCAACCTAGTGTCTTTCATGGTCACTGAAGAGAAGAAACACGCATGTGTCAATATCAATCTCACAATGAAGTGAGATCCCAGAAGCAATCAGAGGAAGTTCAGGATTCACTGGCTTCCACCTCTTTCCTACTGCACATCCCTGACAGGTGGCCATCTGGTTTCCGCTGGAATGAACACTTATAATCATTGTGTGCACATGCCTCTCCCCGTCTACATTTCTGAACAGTTGGTTGCTGGAAAATTCTTTATATTGTGCTGAACTTGTAAACTCTGCCTTTTGTTAACTGTCTTTATTAGAGCTATAAACGAATGGGCAGGAAATGCATGGGCAGGATGGGCTCCAGAATTAGAGCTCCGAGTTGAAATCCAAGCTCTGCCACTGAGTAGCTGTGTAACTTTGGGTGATTTATCTTATGTCTCTAATGTCCAACTTTAAATTATGTCACTGTACAGTGAGAAGAACGGTGGCGTCTACCTCCTAAGGCTGCCTCACTAATCCAGGAGAGGAATGCCCATAGCCCGCCGCACGGTATGTGGCACAGAGAAACCACCCAAGGAGCCCTAGAGGAAGAGCAGCGCCAGGCACAAAGCGCTTGGTGGGTCCACATCACTTCAAACCCACCACGCCCCCTCCCTCCCCACGGCCCTGCCCCACTAGCCGCAGAGTCTCTCAGCCAAGCCACACACGTCCCCACTTCAGGACCAGGTACATGTTGTCCCTGTGGCCGAGAGACTCTACCTCTGCCCCCTCCCAAGCTCAGTCTTCACCCTGAAAAGCCTCAGCTTAAACATGCGCTTCATCAGAGAAGCTTTCACTTCCCTCCACTCAGGACCAGACCAGGTCAGGCCCCATCACATACTCTCAGCAGCCTGTATTTCTTGGTGTCACGGACCACAACCGACTAAGCAAGTGTAATTAGTTACTGAATATGTCCCCCTCACCAGAACAGCAGTTCCAGCCAGGGAGAGACAGGGGCTCTCCAGTACTGTGCCTCTTGCAGCTGCCACAGTGCCTGGGACTTGTTCACTGAATGATTAGGAGTTACAATATTTCTTAAATAAATGTACAAAGTTGAATTCTGCCTTTGAAACCACACAACCTTAATCTAATCTAATCTAATCTAATCTAATCCTTCTACATGACAAGCATAAAATATTTGAGAACAGCTATCATTTCTCCCTATTTTCTCTCCCTTTTTGCCCTGCTTTCTACCTAAATTACCTCATATTAAATATCCTTGTTAAATATGAGTATACGTAAATACATTCCAGTTTGCTTTTAAAATGTGCGCCCTTCAAACTCCGTTTAGGTACAGCCTGATCACTAGATGGTAAGCTCCATGGGGGCAGGGACCCAGGGCCTGTTGCAGCATCTGGCACACAAGGGGCAAATATACCCTGTTCAAGTCAACAAAGATTTCATCAGCTTCTTTGGTAGCCATTCCAGGGTTGAATACAGATATGAAAAGCTGAACCCCATACACTATATATGCCTAATTACACTGAACACGGAAGAGCTGGGAAACGAGACGTTCCACATACAATCCTGGTCAAAGTTGAACTAGTGTGTTGAGCAGCTCTCTAACAAGTAAAGCCTCTTGCTCCAGATGACGCGGTAATTATATTTCCCTGTAGAACACTTTCTAGGCACTGACGCCGTTAACTGTGGTCCCCAGTGGCATACTGCAAGTGTGTGTGCAGAGCTGGAAGGCGGGCTGGCTTTCCAAAAAGGCCAACGAAACCATTCACACAGGGGGCGCTTGCCCAGCCACAGTCACTCAACCAAGAGAGCTAGAATTAAAACACTGGAGCCTCTAATCTTTAGAATCTTAACTTCAGCTGTTACTCCACTGAGTCATGTAGCCTTCCTCTTGCAATTAATCCCAGTTGGCTCTTTTACCTGAAAAGGAATATCTAAGGCAAGGGTAAAATTAGGATGTATACAAGATGAGATCTTATAGCCTGCCTAGCCAGGATCACTGTCCTAGATAAAGGAACTGGCATAGGAAATCAGAATGTTTTTTGTCCAATGCTTGACATTAAGACTTCTTACATTCTTTATTGCTATGCTAAAAAATGGTAATGGTGATAAATGTTGGCCAGTCAGGGGCTACCTGGCATTATTTATATTTTTAAGTGTTTACTTACTCATTTATATTTAAATCCTGCTCTATGGAGGTACTACTAGGTAAAATCACGCGACCTGTGAACTTCCTGATCAGAAGTGAGGAACGGGGAAGACCCTCTTCAAAAATGTGTGCCCTTGGGCTTCCCTGGTGGCGCAGTGTTGAGAGTCCGGGCACACAGGTTCGTTCCCCGGTCTGGGAAGATCCCACATGCCGCGGAGCGGCTGGGCCCGTGAGCCATGGCCGCTGAGCCTGAGCGTCCGGAGCCTGTGCTCCCTAACAGGAGAGGCCACAACAGTGAGAGGCCCGCATACCGCAAAAAAAAAAAAAAAAAAAAAAAAAAAAATTTGTGCCCTTGAGGGGTATGGATGGAAACACCTGTCAGAGCATAACAGGGCCAAACCATGTTCTTATCTTCGAAAGCCAAATTAAAAAAGAAACATGCCCTCAGATCTGGACTCTTCCTCTTGGACCCAAAAGTTGTATTCTCATCAGAAAGCAACACTGTAATTGCACTTCTACAAGTCCTTTTGAATAGAAATAAAGGGTAGGTTTGGGGAAGATGACAGCTCTGTGCTTTAGTGTTTTGAGATTAAGCAGAAGGAACATAGGTCAACTTGTTTTCACATTTCACCTTCATTTCATTCTGTAGGTGTTTACAGAGCGATGGTGTGTATATGTGGGGTACACACAAACCCCAGCTCAACAGCCATGGAGAGATGTCATTAGCAGGACTTGTACACATTTTTTCACACATCTCTGCCCAGGCAAGATGCATTACGAGGCATGAGAGACCTGAGAGCTGTAATATACCTTTATGAAATACTATTGGCAGGTACCTAAATGCCTTCACGAAGTATTTTATCTGAAAATATCAGCTGAATATTCAGACTTTTGGAAAATCAGTGTTGTGTGTGGCCTTCTATCCCCTAGGACTCCTCAGAACCCCAAATCACATAAAATATGTAACTGCATATCACATCGCCTAGATAATTTTGTGCAACTTTTCTATGATGTAAAAACACAACTACAGGTATAAACGAAAGCAGATGTCTCTTCACTGTAACTTGTTTCCTGTACTGAGGTTTTTATCTAAAAAAGTTCAAAGACAATTCAGATACAGGTTCAGGCATAGATAGACTATTTCATTATCAAGTACAGTACAAGTAGAACAGAAACATTACACAGATAATACAGATAATAATAATATGTCAGTAACACACTACTGGGCTTCCCTGGTGGTGCAGTGGTTAAGAATCCGCCTTCCAACGCAGGGGACATGGATCTGAGTCCTGGTCTGGGAAGATCCCACATGCCGTGGAGCAACTAAGCCCGTGCGCCACAACTGCTGAGCCGACGTGCCACAACTACTGAAGCCTACACACCTAGAGCCCGTGCTCTGCAACAAGAGAAGCCACCACAATGAGAAGCCCATGCACCATAACGAAGAGTAGCCCCCGCTCGCAGCAACTAGAGAGAGCCCACGCGCAGCAACGAAGACCCAACACAGCCAAAAATAAATAAATAAATTTATTAAAATTAATAATACACTACTACACAATTATGTTTGGCTCAGCAACACTCAGGTGATTTCTTAGAGCACAATATTCTATCAAGTGAATAAAGTTGCCTTCAGCACAAATGCATCCAAAAAAGGTAAGATACAAGCTCCAATTCACTCTTCCTACCAATGCACAGAAGGAAAGAAAGGGGTAGGAAATACCACTCAGTGTGTGAAAGTAAAACAGCTGGTAGCAAAACCTGCCAAAATGTGTAGCCACGTGTGATTTACATGGTCTCAGCAGTTGTGGTCTCTCTCAAGGTTGTATAAACAGGGGCAGGGGAGCTCCAGATTCTCCACTCAGAACTTTTGCCATGAGGGACCTGGAAGGACAATTCGCTGAAGCGTATACCTACCCTATTTCAGAGGTAAATCCTCTAGTAACTTGCCTGCAGGGACAGAGCTTGATTTTGGTAAGGTGTAGCTCTTCTATAAATAATGTTTCTTATGTTTTAACTTGCTATTAGCATGAACAAAATTATTTACCAAGAAAATAAACCAAATATCATGTATGTTTCAAAAACAGAGTTTCCCTTAAAAGAAATCTGAGAGGGGCTTCGCTGGTGGCGCAGTGGTTGAGAGTCCGCCTGCCGATGCAGGGGACGCGGGTTCGTGCCCCGGTCCGGGAGGATCCCACGTGCCGCGGAGCCATGGCCGCTAAGCCCGCACGTCCGGAGCCTGTGCTCCGCAACGGGAGAGGCCACAGTGGTGAGAGGCCCACGTACCGCAAAAAAAATAAAAATAAAAAAGAAATCTGAGGAAAACTGTTAAGATTTCTTTAGGTTTCAAGTTCACAAGACTGAAACAGAAATATCCCAGGGAATAAAGGCACAGGGTTTGATAGTCTAGGACTAACACGAGTGGTTCTCCAATGTGGTCCTCACACCAGCAACACCAGCATCACCTGGGGATTTGCTAGAGATGCAAATTCCTGGGCCTCGAGCCTTGGTGGTCAGAGACTCTGAATCTGGGAGTGGGGTCTTCCTGGAGATTCTGATGCCCACAAAAGGCTGAGAACCACTAGTCTAGGAAGAAGGCAAGAAATGTTAAAAATATATATTTTATATATATTTTATATATACTTTTGAGGTTCTAAAGGAAAAAAATAGTGCGTAAACCCTGGTAAAAAAAAAGCCCAATGGAATTCTGCCAGGTGTTAAAGGTACACACAGACCGAATGCCAAGCTTGACAAGCATTTAGCAAGTTACACACCTGAGTTCTCCACTTATAATTGTTTTTTTTAATGTGGCACCTAAGGTTGATCTCCCAGTGAAGTGTAAAGAACCTTTCAATATAAAAGTTTAAGAAAATGATTTATAATACAAACAGTACATAGTCCATCTTTAAAAGACGTGGGCCTTTCCTATCTACTGTTTTGTTTGTTGTTTGTTTCTTTTTTAAAGCCCAAGTCCATTATTAAGAGCAGTAATCTATCTAGAATGATCAGCTGGGCTTCAGGCTGGGTCTGTAAAGTTCCTGAAGCCATATGCAAAATTTCGTATCTGTATGAATTTTGTTCTTGGTGCTGATGGGACAGAAAAGGATATCTGGTCCACAGCTTCCCACAGATCCTCAGAGGGTAACGGAGGCCCCCCCAAAACTTAAGAACCATTGACCTTTGAGTTAGTTTATGAGATCAGCAGTTCAGACAATTTACCACAGTGAAAGATTAAATGTGTGTGTTCTGGAGTCAACCAACAGGGCTCAAATCCCAGCTCAGCCACTGAATAAGTGACCTTAAGCCTCAGCGTGCTCATCTCTCTCTCCCGCCCCTTAAGGCTGTGGGAAGAGCTAACAGGATCACGCATGTAAAAAAACACAGCACACTGTTTGGCACTGTGCCAATAAACATCAACTTTATTATAACAATATTACTACTAAACAAAATGGGTACATAAGTCTTAGACGTCTACACTTAATAACTTATACTTGAAACATTGATACAGTCATTCTGTAGCTTAAAATGGATACACTTCATGTTTCTTGCTGTACTCATGTGCTCTGTGGAACTACTCAGAGCAGCACAGGTCTTAACAACTGCAGACATTACGGTCACCACATCTGTTTTTTCTTACCACGGCCCATTGTGTCCTCTATCACCGACTGAAGGGTAAAGTTGTCCCTTGTTACTTAAACACTTCTTGGCTTCTATTGCCATTATCTTTACTTTAGAAAGTGACCTGTGAATTCTAGGCCAGTAACTACCATGTCTTGCTCTGTATCAAAGCTAGGTTTTTAGGGCACTTTACTCATTAGATGACAATCTGAATCCCTTCAACCTTAAAAAGTGTTCTATGACCTTCTGCTACTTCCCTGTACAGAACAAACGTTAGTAACTGCGCGAGAGAACGGACAAGAAGAAACCAGCGAGGTCCTGGGATTACATATGTTTTATATATACATATTTTTTTAAATTCTCCCCCTCCCAAAAATAGACACTAGACGTTAAATTACTAATGTCTAGGAACTACACGCTTAATAAGTAAATCAGAAAAAGAATCATCTAAAATTGCTGATGGTAATTTTAAACCAATTCAATTGGTCTAAAACCTTTTTCAGACCAACAGAAAAACTCAGTATTTCATGCAAACTAAACACTGAGGGGGGAAAATTCAGTTTTTGAGTATATGCTAATTATAAATATATATGTATTTTTAAAGCAAAAAGCTCGAGATTTAAATGCTATCGAGTATACTTTCATGCTTGCAGCTACTTAAATGACAAACAAAACTAATACAAATAAAACTAATCTCTCGAAGAGAGATTTATAATATGAGGAACTTTTAAGGAATACCTTCTTAAAAATGTGATATAAAGGAAAGGATAAAAACAGGTCGCGCTAAAGGTCATCCATTTGCTCAGTTATTATAAAGCCATTAACACTTTGATTCAATAAATGTAGAATCTTTAACTGAAGCCCCAGAAGGACTTGAAATCTCAGAAATTTAGACTTTGAAATACTCATTTACAACCCAACTCTCTCATTTCACAAATGAATAAACTGAAGCTCAGAGAACTTAGTGGCTTGTTAGAAGTCGGAAGCTATCTGACTTTTAGAAAAGCTTGAAATGGTTGATGTATTGCTGTATTTGGCTCATCTGCAGCCAAGAATATCCAGTTAATTCCAGAAAAGGTTAACTTTAGTCTCTACCATAGTCTCTACCATGGCCCTGCAACCCGGAAAAGAACCACACCTGTACCTTAACAAACTCTGAAAGAAGACAGATCTGTAAGATGAAGTCAGCTTACCCACCACTATATACACCAGAAGTCAGAAGCTATTTTAAGAAATGCCTCTGCAATAAATTATAAATTAAAAGAAAAACAGCCAAAGTGGCTACTTTAGCCACTGGTCCGCAACCCCTGGTGCACATCAGAATCACCTATGACTTCTTCCAAAATACACTTAAAGACCAAATATGCAAATCTACCTACGATGGGGCCAGATACCTGTGCATGAAGGTTCTGATGGACGCTACTGTTAGAGATGTCTCGTTTCCGGTAATTTCATTACTCTATAAACATCCCATAGACAGGCATGTATTTGATTTGTCCTAGTAAGACTGTTCGGTTTCACCTCACAAATGAAAACAGGTATGCACAGACGGCATCTTATTACACCCGGACAGCAGCAGCACAGGACATCTTTGCTCTCAAGAAACCAGTGAGGAAGAGTACAACTGAGTCACGGGATTTGAGACACTCCAATTTCATGAAAACAAGTAAGAATGCATGTAGCTGCCTAGGAATCTGTCTAGCTAGGCAATTAGGAACATCCCAAAGTCTTTATGACACCAGGAAATGCGTGAAGCAAAGAAAGCTTACATCGTTCGCCCTTCCATGCACGTGACGTAAGAGCGTCTGGGTAAGATATGTAGTTTGGTAAGAGGATAGTTTCCATTGACACCCTCTATAAATACCCCTTAAGTTTACACCAGGTGGTTAGAGGGAGAACCTGTGACTCCCCAAAGAAATAGCAAAGAATCTGTCAGTGTTTCTGAGGCACCTCATTGGCCTGATGCATGACTGTTAAAGGTGCATTTCCCCACTCGACCCTACATCAGTTTTCACACGTGCATGTTCCAGGTTTACTCAGGAATGGTCAACTTAAGAATCACACGTGGTTGCTCTGTAAATCAAGGGCTTCCACAAGGTTTGGTTTTATGACGCTTCTCGAAATTTACAGCTCCTTTACCAGCATGTGTGAATTCAGACGACTCCAAGTTGATCCCCAAATTATAAACCTATGAATCTCAGAAGAGTATTATTCTATTTTAGTACTTTTACAGCTTACACTATGTAAAATGAAGGGCT
Source organism: Lipotes vexillifer (assembly GCF_000442215.2). Lineage (NCBI taxonomy): Eukaryota > Metazoa > Chordata > Mammalia > Artiodactyla > Lipotidae > Lipotes > Lipotes vexillifer. The sequence goes on along the minus strand of NW_006779962.1, from coordinate 1,783,636 downwards.
ATTTCCATGCCTTCTATAAAAAAATCCAGCAAGGATTTTAGCACGACTTCTTTCTGCAGTAAACGCGTGAGTTTTATGAAATCATCAAACACTTTCTGGCGTAATTTAGACTAACATGTTTACAGGCACAACACTGCCACCCCCAACAAAAGCTAAGGTATATAAGCAAGGGTGCCCCTCCTCAAAATTAAAGAGACACACACACACACACACACACACACACACACAGGCACTTATGCACAGACCTCAGCCAACTGCTTAATTCTAATCACCTACTTAGAAAGAATGACGGGCCAGCTTTGATCAAATAAGAGATAAGTGAGAGAGTCATGGGTGTACAAATAGAGACAGGAGCACAGTCTGGGAGGCAGTCAGACCCCAGTTCCAGTCCTGGCTCACACAATCCTAGAGGGGTGACCTTGGGCAAGGGACCCTCATCTCTCGGGGCCTCAGTTTCTTCATCTGAGAAATGGAGGCGTTAAGAGTGGCTGCCTTTCCCCTTTGTCTCGAGGGCTACAGGAGAGGATGAGTGCAAAGCACTTGCACAGCGAGTGCCCCATAAACAAGCTGCTGTTGTCGAGAGGACCGCGCCCCCTCCAAAGCCTCCCCCCACACCCCCAAATCCAAAGCACACGAAGCAAAACTCTTGAACAGGAAAAACAAAGAAACAGCTTTCATTCTCAAAGGGCTCTCTGACTGCGGGCTCTTCACCCTCCAGTTCCTCAAATGAATGAATGAGCGTCTAGGAGTGGCTCTGCAAATAGCTGTCTCAAGAATCACCTCTGCTGACTCGAAAGCAACTGTCTTTCACCGTCGATTAAATACCCACGAGCACACCCGGAGCGACGCGCTCGGTCATGCAAATTTCAGCGGAGACACCGAGTCCAGGCGGGTCCTTGATGCCCACAGGCAGCCTCCATTCATCCCCCGCCCCCCCAACCCCTGACCCCTCTCAACAAGCCCGGGGACCAGCCCCACCGCCCGGCCCCGCCCTCCAGCCGAGGGTCTCTTCCCCGCTCTCCGCACCCCGCGGGAACCTGTCACCCCACCCAGCGAGGGGCTGGCGACCAGGGCCACCTCACCCCTGCCCTCGGCTCCGCGGTGCGGGGGTGCAGCCGTCCCCTCCGTCGCCGAAGAGGGGCGACGTGCCGGCCGGGGCCGCGTCTCCTCCCCAGAGACCCGCCAGCCCGGCCGGGCCCCGCCGGAGACAGAGCGTAATAAGAGGGAGGGGAAAGCTCTCCGAACCCCCCTTCCCGGAGTCCCTTCTCCGGCAAGAGAGCCCCTTGCCCCAGCCCCACAGGGCCTCCCAGACTGAGGCCATGGTGCCAGTACTGCCCTGAGAAGCCCCCCATGAAAGGGAGGGGGCGACACCCTCATACTCACACACCGTCTCCTCCCCCTCAGCTGTTTACCTCACAGCTCCTCCAGCCTACAGGGCGCCGCCATCTTGGACGTACAGCACCTCCCCGCCGTCGTGAAATGTCCGCGGCCGCTGCAGCCTCCGCCACGAAAAAGAGTCCCAGCGGGGTCTCGCCCCCCACCCCGTCGAACCTGACGACAGATGACCGGGGTCGGCAGCACCTTTGGAAGGAAGGGGAAGTTCTGCTCATTACTGATGATGCTAACCAGTCGAGAAAGAACCAAGGAGAGTTTTTAAGGTAGGGGGGCGGGGACGGGCGGAAGGATTCCGAAAGGGAGCCGCTGAGAGATCTTGTGACTGCGAAGGAGGCAAAAAGAAGGGCCGGCGCGGCGGGAGGAGCTACGCGAGAGAGCGAGGGGCGGGGCGGCGGACCGGGCCGGGCCGGGCCGGGCCGGGCCAGAGGCGTAAACAAGTTGGCTCGGAGGCAAAAAGATGGGCCGGCGCGGCGGGAGGAGCTACGCGAGAGAGCGAGGGGCGGGGCGGCGGACCGGGCCGGGCCGGGCCGGGCCGGGCCAGAGGCGTAAACAAGTTGGCTCGGCTGGGTGTGGTTGGAGCGCCTCACGCCTTCCGGAGGTTCCTTCTCCGCTCGCAAACCCGGGTGCCCCTTCCAGGGTCTCCGTGTGCCCGGCCGCAGAGCTGCGTTCATGTTTCCCGAAGAGCCCGTAGGGCCCCTGTGGTCGAAGGGTCTGCTGTGGAGCCTTGGAGGAGTGGCAGCTCATCTGCGGAAAGAGAAAAGCTGCACCAGGGCAGCCTTCTTTCCTTCGCGGAGTATTTACAGAAGCCCACCTCTGGGCCTGCGGAGACCCACAGTGGCTTCTACCCTCAGATTGCTGGCGTTTCAGACCTGGTCGCGATGTCTATGGAAAACCACCCTGATCAGAGCAGGCAGCTTTAAAAGCAGAACCCCTCAGTTCAGTTCCTGCTCCGCTGCTTCCTAGCAGTGTAAACCTGGGCAAGTCTTGAAGTCCCTTGAGCCTCAGTTTCTTCCTCTGTGAAATGGGCATAATAACAGGAGTGAAGTGAGGATTCAGGGAGAAAAAGTATGGAGAGTGTTTAGCACAGCGACCCGCGCCGAGTGAATGCTTGAAGGATGATGGTCCTTATCAGAGGCAGGGTATAGTAGACGCTGTGACTGATACAAAGCAGCCTGAGAGAGGCCGCAGTTCAGCTGTGGTGTCTGAAAGCCTTTCTGAAAGAGTGAGCATCCCGCCGGGTTTTAAAAGAAAGGTAGGTTTCATGAAATAGGAATGGGAGAGGCGGTTGGGAAGAATAGAACTAAAAGAAGCAAGCGCCTGCAGGCAATCAGCGCTGGGGGAGTTATGGAAATAACAAGTTTTGTCGTGGGAACTAGTTGGGTCACAAGGCAAGGCAGCATATGGCTTAAGGGGCCTGCTGTGTGAGTGGCTAGCACGGTGGGTGCTGTCAGAATTCCAAGAGGCCCAGGGGGGTCGGCTACTGTTAGCCCGTGGGTTGCCTTTGTGAGAATTAAAAAAAAGGCACTCCTTCTGGGCCCATAGCCCACGTGAGCAGAGCCCGGGCTGTATTTTGGCCTCTACCCACCTACCCGCACCCACACTCCTCCTGGGGACCCTTGAGCCGTGCACATCCTTTATAATCATACTGGCTTATGGGGAAGGTGAGCATTGACCTGGAAATTCCACCAGCCTAACACACCATGGAGGCAGCTGGGGGAAGCCAAGAGGTCGTGATTCAAACAGAGGAGAGCGTGAAGGCAGGGTTCTGCCATCGTGCTGACTGGGTGAGCCTTAGTTTCCTCATCTGCAATACCTAATAGGGACTTGGGGTGGATTCCATGAAACGTTAAGATGTAACCAACATAGAACCTATTTCAATAAATGGCAGTTTTGTTAATTTGTTAACTGTACTCACAGTCAGCATCCAGTCACTGCCTGGAGTCAGGCCACCCAGTGCTGACTTCTGTGGTTACCCAACGTAGTCGGCTTGGGGCCCAGAGATGGAAAGTTTGGGGGAGAAGGGGCGGGGCAGTCTGGGTTCAGGAACAGATTCCTGCCTTTGCATTAGCACCATGGCAGGAACTCAGGCACATTCTGAGACCACCAGTGATTGGGAGAGTTAGGTTAAGGGATGGAGTCGGGGGATGGGCACTGCTCCAGAGCTCCAGCCCAGGAACCCCCCTTCCCTACCCACCATCTTCCTGGGCTCCGTGATCTCATCCTGCTGGAATGCTCTGCTCCATGGAAGGGAGCAATGATACAGGAGCCTCGTGAGCTCCTGGACCTCAAGGGGGCCATAACCACGCTGTTACTGTTTATACAGCGTCTGGAAGAAGAATGGTAATTGTTCTCTCAATGTGGACCCCCAGGGGCTGTGAGAGGAAGCTGGGAAGAAAGGCAGAGGCAGCCCTGCCACTGTCTCCGTCCACTCCCCAGGGGCTGCCTCGCTATTTTCTGCTTTTCTGGGGTTGATTTTTGTCATTGGCTAAATAGACGTTAATCAGACCACTACCTTCCACGTACCACCCTGGAGCCTCCCCGTGGCAGGGGCTTCCTGACCGGGCTTTCTCCAACCGTCATGTCCAGGCTGTCTGAGTGTGACAGAAAACAGAAGGGGTGAGCCCTTGGAAGCAGGTGGCACCCACTTGATGTGTGTGAGGCATTCATCTGTGCAGCATCTCCCCCTCCCCTTCCTGGGGACAACCACAGCAACACCCTCAGGCCACAGGCACCTGGACCAGGTCTAGCCAATCCAACATCCTGGGCATCCAGCCAAAGGGGTTGGTACAGTTGGACATGTGACCCAAGTTGGGCCAATCAGGGTGCTTCCCTGAGTCTTTATACGTGGATGCTGAAAGAGATGTTGTCTTTCCTCTGGGGTCACTAAACTGGGATGAGAAAGCTGTGACCCTCCCCCTCTCCCTCCCCTACACCAAGCACTGTGAGGAGTCCAGCCAAAAGATGGAAAAGACACAGAGAAACAGAGACAAAGAGAGACAGAGATGGAAAGAGAAACGTAGGTTGCTACCCCCTCAAACTCCGGAGTCCCTGATGCCAGCTTCACCCTGGTCCTCCGAGTTCCATGAGGCAAAAACTATTTCCACTGATGTTGGTTTCAGTTGGGTTTCTGTCCCTCACAAACAAAAGACCTTCCAGATGCAATGAGATTTGAAGGCCTTTGGAAGGACACCACTAGTCAAAAATATGTCCTTTTCAATGTCGTTAAGTTCATCCATTTGAGTGGTTCTCTTGCTTCAGCTTTCTGTGTGGCAGCCCCCTGCTTTCAGGGGTCACACATTTACTGGAGGGTGGACTCCAAGCTCCTGGCAGTAGCCCCTGAGACTCTCAGCAGCCCTGGCCTCTCCAGTCCTGTCATTGTCCCCTTGCTGTCTAGCACTGTGTCCAAATGGACACATATGTATATAAATATATGCATATATTTTTAACTTAGTTGAATGGATTATGTCATAAATGGCAATCTGCTTCTTACTTTTTTCCCCACTCAACTTTATGTCTTGAAGCTTCATGTACCTTGCCCTGTATACGTGCAGCCAGTAGCTTCTAACTGCTGACGATTATTCAATGATGTGGATCTACCCTGATCTACTCTCCACTCTCCCAGGGAACGACACCCATAGTGCCACCAGAAACAACACTGTGATAAACTTCACTACTTGTTCCTGTATGCGTCCAGCTGATAATTTCTTTGGGATACGTAACTAGGACTAAAACTGGTGGATCATAGAGTATGCATGGACTTACTCTGTTGTTTTTAGAGAAAAAAAATTAGCTTTACAGGGGTATAATTGATACACAAAAGATTAATGTTATACCTTGATGACTTTGGACATGGCATGCACCTGTGGTACCATCACCACAGCCAAGGTACTAAACATATCCATCACCTCCAAAATGTTTACACAGACTTACTTTTAAGAAACACCACCCAACTGTTCTCCAGGACAGCTGCCCCAGGCTACAAGCTCACTAGAAGTCTACAAAAATGCCCACATCCCTGCCAACACTCTTAACTGTAAAGTATAATAGGGCTATAGTGACCCATTCTTGTTTTAACTTACCTCTCTCTGTTAATGAGATGGAGCATTTTTTAATATTCTTGTCAGTCTTGTGGGTTTCATCCTCCATAAATGGTCACTTCTTATCTTTTGACCATTTTTCTCTCAGGAGAGTTACTATCTTTTCCTTGTTGCTTTGCAGGATTGCAACACACAGAAATGTGTCCTTTGTTGCCTATAGATATTTCAAGTGTCTTCCCCCATCTGTTATCTTCCTATTAACTATATTGTACTTTGCTGGAAAAGAGACATTAATTTTGATGTAATCAACTCCTTCCCCTTCTTCTTTTTTGACTTATAATTTGGGTTTCTGTGGTTTTGTTCAAGAATGCCTTTTCCAGCCCTTACTCATAAAGGACAGTTGGCATGGCGGCCACAGGTGTGCAGTGCACGAACCAGGCCATCTAGGGAGGACAGAGGGAGTAAGGCTGAGTTGGGATCCTGGCTCTACAACTTGGCAGTGTGCCCTGGGTGAGTAACCAAGCTTCAGTTTCTATACCTGGACGTGGGGATGCCACCAATACCTTAAATACCCAACTCAGAGGGTCACTAGGACGGTCCAGTGAGAGACTCATGTAAATGCTTATCAGAGCGCATGCCAAAGTGTGGGCACCTATGAATATCGTCATTACTGTTCCCAGATGCATGAGTGTCCTCAGGCTGCTGTGACAAAGTACCACAAACAGCGTGGCTTTAAACAACAGAAGTTTATTCTCTCTAAGTTCTGGAGGACAAAAATTTGCAATCAAAGGGTCAGCCGGGCTGGTCCCTTCTGGAGTCTGTGATGGGGATGATGGTCCCATGCCCTCTCCAACCTTCTGGGGGTTGCCAACCATCTTTGATGTTCTTGGCTTGCAACTGCGTCCCTCCACTCTCTGCTTCCCTCTGCGCTTGGCCGTCTCTCTCCCTGTGTGTTTTCACATGGCCTAAATTTGGTCACTGGGTTAAAGAGGTGACAGCAAAGAGGTGACACACTTCTCTGTATGTGTCACTGTGTGTCCTCTCTTTTTATAAGAACACCAGTCATGGGGAATTCCCTGGTGGTTCAGTGGTTAAGACTTGGCGGTTTCACTGTCGCGGCCCCAGGGTCAGTCCCTGGTCAGGGAACTAAGATCCCGCAAGCCACGTGACGCAGCAAAGAAAGAAAGAAAGAAAGAACACCAGTCATTGGGTTTAGGGCCCACATCAATTCAGTATGACTTCATCTGAACTGAATCACATCTGCAAAGACCCTATTTCCAAATAAGGTCACATTCTGAGGTTCTTGGTGGGTGTGAATTGGGGGTGGGGGGGAACACTTGCCAATCCCCTACACCTGCTTTTAAGGTACATGGAGTCCAGCAGATGAGATGGAAGGGGGACCCTCTGCAGTGTGACTCAGAGTCAGGTCCAGCCCAGAACCACCTTGCAAAGTGGCTGCACTTGGAACGATGAGGGCAACTTATTGGTGGGGATGAGGTTTGAACTTTGCTTCCAGTTTAATCAGAAGTCTGATAAATGGTGTTGAGGCAGGTGGGCTTTTCAGGAGGAAGACCCAGCTTGAACAAAGGCATGGACGTAAGACCACGTAAGGCTCATTGGCTGATAAATTGTCAGATTTAAGATATACATGAAACAGGAGCTAAGAAAGGCAAGGCATGGAGAGTCCCGAGCTAAAAAAAATAACGAAGACTGACGGACATATATACACTACCACATGTAAAACAGACAGCTAGTGGGAAGCAGCCGCATAGCACAGGGAGATCAGCTCCGTGCTTTGTGACCACCTAGAGGGGTGGGATAGGGAGGGTGGGATAGGGAGGGTGGGAGGGAGGCGTGAGAGGGAGGAGATATGAGGATATATGTATACGTATAGCTGATTCACTTTGTTATACAGCAGAAACTAACACACCATTGTAAAGCAATTATACTCCAATAAAGATGTGAAATAAAAAAAGAAATAAGCCTGAAATGTATCTGGAGGCAAGGAGGATCCTCTGAAGGTTTGAGAGCTGAGGAGAGAAGAGGCGGAAGTTGTCTGTTGAATATTGACAAAGGCTCAATCTTGACTTTCACGCTTACCAATGTAACTTTGAAATCCTGGGCTATCTGTCTCCTTGGCAGGCCGCTTCCTCACCCAAATCCCCGAGCACATCTCTGTACACCCCTTGCAGTATGATGTGTAGGACCACAGTACACAGTGTTCTCCATGTTTAAAGAGTTTCCTGGCCATCATGAGACCGTCCCCTTCCCCAAAGCAGAAGCATTCACAACCAGAGGTTTTATTTTAGCTGGGCCTCCCTTGAAGAATATGCAGGGACTATTTGGAAAAGATAAATCTGGATCCCTACTTCACACCCTGTAATCAGGAAAAAACTCCAAAGGGATCAGAGCTCTTAGGTGTCAAAAGTGGAACCATAAAAGTGCTAGAAGAAAACAACACAGGTGAATTTTCTGTAATCAAGAGTGAAAGGGTGGGATAGGGAGGGTGGGAGGGAAGGAGACGCAAGAAGGAAGAGATATGGGGATAGATGTATATGTATAACTGATTCACTTTGTTATAAATCAGAAACTAACACACCGTTGTAAAGCAATTATACTCCAATAGAAACGTTAAAAAAAAAGAGTGAAGAAAACCTTTCTGAAAATGCCTGAAAAGTCAGAAGCAAAAGAAGAAATGGCTGATGAATCAGACGACCTCCAAAACAAAGTAAAAAACAAAACGAAACAAAACTCCTTTTGTAAGGCAAAAAGAAAACAAGCAAAGACAAAACAAATAAGCTGAGACAAAATATTTGCAACTTATTTCACAAATAAGCCTCCTAATATAGAGAGAATTCCTTAAAGTCTTTTTTTAACTCACTTGTTTCATAGAAAAAGACGGCAAAAGACATGAACAGAAAGTTCACAGAAAAAAGAGGTGTAATTGATTTCAGACTTCCGGCCTCCAGAACTGAGAGAGAATACACTTCTGCTGCTTAAGCCACCCAGTTGTGGTCGTTTGCTAAAGCAGCCCTCAGGAGCTAATACACTGACCATAAAAAGGAATTTTGGGGATGTGATGTAAATCACTGAAAAAATACAAATCCATGAGTTCATAGTGATACTCAGAATTAAGGGGGAAAAAGGAGAGAGAAGATTTTAAAAATCCAATTATGCCAACACCTTACTATGGAAATCAGCAATTAAAAAGAAAAGATGAATCATTCACACCCTGATATTTGGAAGAACTCTGGCTCATCCACAGTTAATGAGGGAAAGCTCTTCTTTACAGAAAAAAAAAAAAACAGTTAATAAATGCGGAAGGAGTGATAGAATTAGAAGGATCACCATTTTGCAACCATCAGTGAAACAGTTGATTCAGCGGTGGAGGCTGAACGCATTAGGAGAAGCTGTGGGGAACAGGATGCTTACATGACAACAAAGCCCTACTCCACAGATTGCTTCTCACCTCAGCTTTATGAAGGAGAGAGCTGGCTGTCACCTCTTTAACCCAGTGACCAAACTTAGCATCAGTAAGGTGGGACAACCTGACATTCGGTACCGCCAGTGCTGTGGCGCACACAGCATCACCTGAGAAATATCCTTGCCTAAGACATCTCAGCTGAACTGCATCAAGCCTCGGCCCTAAGGTCCGGTATACATGGGATGGAGGAACAGGTTAGACGGCACCTCAAGGAAACAATCAGACAAATCTGGAAAGCAGTGTGTGTAGAATACCCTTCCACCAGGCTGGCCTGAGCTCTTTTGAGGGGGTGGGGGTGGGGGTTGGGGGGGAGGGATCAATGTCAAAAGAAAGGGGTAGCGGGTGCTGTTCTACCATGAAGGAGGCTAAAGAAACAGGCAAACGCAATGCTTGAAACTTGGCATGATCCTGATTCTAAAAGAGCCACTCTACGAGAAAATGGGGGGAGATTGCAAAAAAAAAAAAACAAAAGTGAGTCTGAAATGAATATGCAAGATACTAGGAAATTATTAACAGTTTTCTTAGGTGTGATAATGACAGTTACATGATGATGTAAGAATATCTGTTTTTAGGAGATACATGCTCAAGTATTTATGGGTGAAGTGTCATGATGTCTGCAATACATCTTGAAAAGGTTTTATCAAAACGAAACACATTTATATGTACATATATATGCATATAGAGACATAAAGCACAGTTGGCAAATGATAACTATTGTTGAATAACAGTGAGGGATATATAGGTGTTCATTAGACATGTTTCACTCGCTTTCCTTTTGGAAATTTTTCATAATAAAAACTTGCAAAAATACGTGAAGATCAGAAAATAATAATTGGACTGCACAGCGAAGGGAAATCTGAGATCCTCATCATGAGATGGTGAGATTCTCCGGGCTTCACTCTCACTCTCTGTGTCTGTGAAAATGAAGGATTGGGCAGACGGTTTGTTTTTAACTTTGGTAAATTACGCATCACATAAAATTTGCCATCTTAACCATTTTTAAGTGTACAGTTCAGGGGCATTAAGCACATTCACATTGCTGTGCAGCCATCACCCCCATCCATCTCCAGGACTTTTTCTTCTTGCAAAACAGAAACACCATACCTATTAAATAACTCATCCCTCACCCACAGCTTCTAGCAACCACTATTCTACTTTCTGTCTCTGTGATTTTACTTCTCCAGATACCTCGTGTAAGTGGAATAAAGTATTGATCTTTCTGTGATTGGCTTATTGTACTTAACAGAATGTCTTCAAGGTTCATCTGTGTTGTAGCACGTGTCAGGATTCGCTTCCTTTTTAAGGCTGAATAATATTCCATTGCAAAGATATACTCTATTTTGTTTACTTATTCATTTGTTGATAGACACTGGGTAGCCTCCCCCACTTGGCTGTCATGACTACCGCTGCTGGGAAGACGGGCATACAGGTGTCTCTTTGAGTCCCCCCTCTGATGCTTCCGGTGCATACCCAGGAGAGGAATGGCTGGATCTGGGTGGGGTGATTTGTAAAGGATTCTTTCCTGCTTTCCAAATGAGCTTGTTGCACGTGCCCTTTTAAACTGCAAACCACTCATCTTGCAGAAATGTGTGGACACACCACCTTTCAAGGATGTACCAACTGTAGTCACAAGACTGCTATGTCCTTACCTTCTCCCCAGCTTCTGCATTCGTTTCTTCAGAGAAGGAGGCCTCCCTACATGCTCTTGGGTAGATAAGAAACAACCGGAAGAGAAAAATGCTCACCCTTCGGGGGACAATGATAAAATGGTAATTTGAAGACCTCTGAAGGTACAGGCAAAATAAATGTAAATTGAGTGCAAATCCTAGAAGCAGCGCCCCCTGCAGGTCACTTCTAATGCTGATCAGCCTTGCGGTAGACTGCTCTTTCCCAGATGGGTTTGTATTTCGAGTTCTCTGCAGAGAGGCGTATGTCGTCCTGAATGTCTTTCCTCGGCTCTCACTTCTTTATGGGTTCCTTTGAGGCTTTGCTTCATCGGTCTGGAGGCTGAAGCCATGCCCCAGGCCCCAGGCTGAAGCCCCCTGACCCACGTAGGATGTCGGGGAAGACAGGGCCTCTCCCCGCTCAACAGCCACAGAAAACTCCTCTGATGGCTGAAACTACACAGGCACCAAGGCCACCACTCCCTGGGCCTACTTGATGGGGCCTGACCGGGGAGGTGAGGACCCACTGGGAGATTTTCACCCTCCTCAGGCTGGCTAATGACCACACACACACACACACACACACACTCACACATACACACACACACACGCACAGTGCTTGTTGAGAAGAATACAAACTTGCATCCATGCATCACAAGCTTACTGATCCTGGGATGTGCCAAGCATGGTGCTGGAGAAACCCTGGGGAATAGGAGGTGGGGTCCTTGCCCTGGTGTATCAGGCAGATGCCCCCACTTATCACTGTGTGGACTTGGCTGTGGTGCCAGCTGCACCTGGGGGTTGGTGCTTGGTTTCCCGTCATTTGGTCAATACTTCCAAGTGACAAAATGCTACCTGGGACTAGAAGAGGCGAGACTTGTGAAGGCCCTGCACCCTCTCTGGCATGGGTGAATGTTCACGAGACTCTCATTCCTTCCTCTGTACCTGCAGCCTCGTGAGGGCTTCCTGTGAGTATCCAGAGAACACAAGCGCGGAAGGAGTTTATGGCGCAGTAACCAGATGCCGTGTGTTTCACTAATAACCAGCCTGCCATGTAAATTAGCACAACCCACCTGGTAGGAATCAGGCTGACACACCCTGTTTGCTTGTTTGCCCTCAGCAGCTAAGGCTTCTGGACTACCCCATGAAAGAGAGTGCAGAGTTCCACGGTGGAATATTTCTGATGAGATATGATAACTTACACATTTAAAGCATTTTAGCATTTATAAAATGTTTTGCATGTATTATCTCATTTGCTACCTACAGCTCCAAGGGAAGCTTTATCTTAGCCCTGTTTTAGAGACGGCAAGTCTGAGGCTCGGGGAGGCTAATGCCTGCCTGTGGCCTGCAGTGGGTGTGTGTCAAGGCCAGGAGCAAGCCCAGGTCTGAGTACAGGCACGATGCACCCATTGCCCCCAAGTGACTCTGGAGAATCCGACGTTATCCGCTGTTAATTGCCACCGGGGATTTATGTTTTATAAAACGTATATGAGGGCTTCCCTGGTGGCGCAGTGGTTGAGAGTCCGCCTACCGATGCAGGGGACACGGGTTCGTGCCCCGGTCCGGAGGATCCCACATGCCACGGAGCAGCTGGGCCCGTGAGACAAGGCCGCTGAGCCTGCGCGTCCGGAGCCTGTGCTCCGCAACGGGAGAGGCCACAACAGTGAGAGGCCCACGTACCACAAAACAAAACAAAACAAAACAAAACAAAACAAAACATATATGAATCATCTAGATGGGAGGCAATAAAACACCAGTCTCCATTATGAAGGGCTGTCAAGAAGAGTTAGCCTCTCCAGTCCTCACGAGCCTCCTGCCAGAGGGTTTCATGAAGTCGCTGTGGGGTAGAAAGAGCAGATGAGCTACTTGATCGTCTGGTTATTTCCTAAACCTAGAAACAGGGTCCCAGCGCTCTGTTTGATGCCCCTGCCAGGGATGCTGGGAGGCATCAAGCAGGAACGCTGGTCCTTGAAGTCTCCTCTCGTACCCGCTGCTTCCCTGCCTGATTTCTCGAAGCCCCTCTTTCCTGTCGTGCTCCTCTAGGCGAACCAACCATCTTGTGAAGTGAAGGCACCCCAGAACCTCACGCCGTGGTCTTCCACCAGGAAGCTGCCCGTCCTCATCTTGAGATTCCTGGAAGCAGGAGGATGGGAGGGTTGAGCTCACAGACCGAGGGAGATAATGGCTGTGCGGTACCCAAGAGCAAAGGGCCAATAAAGATTTGTTTGAATCGAAAACATTATACACACATATGTATGTGTGGGGAGAGGGAAACTGGAGAGAGGGGGAGAGGGAGAGAGAGGGAGGCGGGAAGAGGCAGGGAGAGAGGGAGGGAAATTAAAAGGATACACGTCAGGATGGAGGTGCATATTTTATTTTCTTCTTTCTACTCTGATCATATTTCATTCTTGTAATTTAAGCAGTAATTAGATGGATGGGTGATGGATGGATGGATGGATGGATGGATGGATGGATGGATAGATAGATGGATAGACAGTTTTCGGGCTGGTTTTTGCTAGAGGAAAAGTAGGCAGGAGCGCCACCGTGTGGCGAATTGCTGCCTCCCGCGGAGCCCGGGCGCTTGGGAGGTGGGGTCGGCCCGCACGGAGTGCAGTCCGCGAGGGGCAGGCAGGGCGGGGAGCCCTCCACCTCAGCTGCCTGCAGCTCCTGGGCTTGGACAGAGCTCCCCAGTCTCCCTGAATGACTGAGTCGGAGCAGGACCGCGATGGGTGCCTTTCCGGCGCCAGCAGACAGAGGAGGATTGGTGGTGGTGGTAGGAGGGTCAGTGTTGGGCAGCATCTGGGAGCCCTCACCCCCAGGGCAAAGACCACCTGGTCCATCCTCTCGTCCCCAGGACGGGTGGGCTCAGCTCAGCTCCCACTTGCTGCATTCTGTGGCCGTTCTAAGCCAAGGCCATAAATGTACCCAAGGTCACAGAGCTGATGCCAGCTGATGCTGGGACCAGAGGCTGAACCCTGCAGCACACCCAGCACAGCACAGGCCAGCCTTACTGGGGTCAGTCTGTGCCTGTCGTCTGCTGAGACAGAATTCCACAGGATCCTTCCCCTCAGATAGCTGCTGGTCTTATTAAGAAGCAGCTGAGTGCCCATGACAATAGACAGAGACAAGAATCCAAGGGTTGTCGTGGTGGGCCAAATCCTTTATACTACAGGTGACCCAGAGATTGTGGGAAGTCTGGAAGGCTTCCTGGAGGAGTAGACTGAAGAAAAAGGACATTCAAGGCAGGGGGAACAGGACGGGCAAAGGCAGGAGTTGTAATTTGGTCTGGTGGATAAAGAACTCACCTGCCATATCAGTAAACTAAGGATGTTGTGGCCACCAAGCCCTCAGCCACTGCAGCCACACCCAAAGGTGCACCCCAGGGGATTCAGGATGGAGAAAAACAGGATACTGACCCTAGATAGTTAAGATGCATATCAAAGGAATAATTTCATAAAGCCCAGACTCTTGCATTTTCCCATTCATAGAAAAGCCCTAAATTCATTAACTTGAGATGCCTGGGTTTTCTGTTTGTTTTTTGGCTGCGCTGTGCTGTGCGGCATGTGGGATCCTATTTCCCCCGACCAGGGGTCAAACCCACGCCCTCTGCAGTGGAAGCGCGGAGTCTTAACCACTGGATCGCCAGGGAAGTTCCCCGGTTTTTCTTTAATTAGCAATAATCTTTTGATGTTCGACTACCTGCTTTTTTGTTTTGTTTTGTTTTTGCAAAAACTCCTATATATCCTGGCTCCTCCCTTACCTCTTTAGAACAGTCCCTCAGAGGTACCTGAGAGGCTGTCTCCTGGGCTTAAGTGCTCAGTAATGCCCCAAATAAAATAGAATTCTCAGCTTTCAGGTTGTGCTCTTGTTTTTAATCGACAGTCTCCAGCAGGAAGGACACAGCATATTCAGGTGACAATGAGAAGATGGTTAGAAGGTGGCAGCTACAACCCTAAACACTTTTCTGGCTTTATTCTGTGTCCTCGCCCAAACCCATTTTCCACTCTCCTGTGGTTTTAGCAGGTCGGCCAGCCAGGGGCAATGAGAGGCCCATATCCCTCTCCCCACTACAGTGAATGGTGCAGGATGAGCCAATCAGAGTCACTCCCTGGCCTCTAACTGAAACTATTGAGAGAGCAGCTTTCTTTCCACTGGAGTTTCTAAGCTTATAGACTCAAACTGGTAATGCTGAGGATCTCAGCCGCAGGATAAAGCAAAGCTGAGAGATGGAAAGTGAGATATTCATGCATTGATTGATTGATCCATTCATTCTGTAACTACATCATCAGTATCTACCATACACTGAGATTCAGCTGTGAGCCAGGGAAATGAGACCCCTGCTCTTGTAGTGCCCGCATTCCTTGTGGGCAGTGAGACCCCCCAAAATAAATAAATAAAGAGGAAACAAATCCACAAGATATTTTCAGTTAATTATGAATGCTAAGAAGAGCAAGGCTGATGAAACAGAAAGTGTCTGGGGTGGGAAAGTCAGGCTTTAGTTGATGGCAAAGGAGGTCTCGCTACAGCGGTGACATTTCAGCTGAGACCTGGATGACAAGGGGTCAGCCATGGAAAGATCTGGGGTTGGGTCATCCAGCAGAGGGGACAACAAATGCAAATGTCCTGAGGCTGGAATGAATGAGATCCAGGCAATATCATGTGAGCATCTGGATCCAGCCATACCTGAAGTAGACACTTTTCAGTGACATGAAGTAATTGTTTTGTTGTTGTTCTTTTTTTTTTTTTTTATCCCTGAAGTAGACACTTTTCAGTGACATGAAGTAATTGTTTTTTTTTTGTTTTTTTTTTTTTTTTTTTTTGACAACTATGTGGCCCCTGACCACAGGGAACCATTTTCTTTTTAAATATTTATTTATTTATTTATTATTTATTCTTTGGCTGCATTGGGTCTTAGTTGTGGCACGCAGGATCTTTCATCGAGGTGCGTGGGCTCTTCACTGCGGCACGCGGGCTTCTCTCTAGTTGTGGCCCACAGGCTCCAGAGCACGCAGGCTTAGTAGTTGTGGCACGTGGGCTTAATTGCCCCGTGGCATGTGGGATCTTAATTCCCTGACCAGGGATCGTCCCCTGCACTGGAAGGCGGATTCTTAACCACTGGACCACCAGGGAATTCCCTTGTTGTTCTTAAACAAGTTTAAATCGGGTTTCTGCAACTTGCATCTGAAAAAGTTCCATCATTTGAAAGAGTTCTGACACCATGAAAACACTGAGCGCTAATCTCTGAAGCTGAGATTTCTGTCCTGCTGGCAAAGGGAACTCATTAAAGGTTTTTGTTTTTTGGTTTTTGGGTTTTTTTTGCGATACGCGGGCCTCTCACTGTTGTGGCCTCACAGGTTGCGGAGCACAGGCTCCAGACGCGCAGGCTCAGCGGCCACGGCTCACGGGCCCAGCCGCTCCGCGGCACGTGGGATCTTCCCGGACCGGGGCACGAACCCGCGTCCCCTGCATCGGCAGGCGGGCTCTCAACCACTGCGCCACCAGGGAAGCCCCTCATTAAAGGTTTTAAGCCAGGGAGGAATCTTCCTGATCTTGCTCCTTCTTTCCTCTCTAGGCTCATCTCTCGAGTGTCCTATCCTTCCCTCCCCTTCCTTCAGTTGCCACCCTCCACTCAGACTGAACTTGGCTGCTGTCACTTCCCTGAAGGTCCTGGCCTCCAGCCCTTTGCACATCCTTCCCTACTTTCCTTCTCCCAAGTAACTCAGCCTGGCGTCAACTTAGATGCCACTTCCTTCACTAACCGTCCAAGTCTGGGTCCATTTCCCGATGCCCCAAGCTCCTTGTTTACATGCAAACCACGTTCACATCACAGCACTTATTAGCCCAAATTGTAAATGTCTGGGTATTCTGTCCCACCTGCTAGACAAAGAAGCTCACTAGGGCTCCTGTCTGGTTCCTGTTTGAAACCCTAGCATCTGGTACGTAGTAGGTACTCAGTAAACATGTATTATTAGCTAAGGGAGTGTAATGGACCAGATGTCTGTGTCTCCCCAAAGTTCATATGTTGATGAATGAATGTGATGGTCTTTGGAGGTGGGGCCTTTGGATGGGAGATAGGTTTAGATGAGGTCATGAGGTTGGGACCCCCATGATGGGATTAGTGTCCTCTTAAGAAGAGGAAGAGAGACCAGAGCTTGTCCTCTCTCTGCCATGTGAGGCCTCAGCAAGATGGCGGCTGTCTACAAGGCTGGAAGCTTGTCCTTGCCAGAGACTCAATCTGCTGGCAACTTGACCTTGGACTTCCCAGCCTCTGTGAGAAATAAACGCTGTTTAAGTCCCCCAGTATGTGGCGTCTTGTTCTGGCAGCCGAGCTGGGAGGAGGGAAGGGGTAGAAGGAGGGACCTGGCACGTGAAAGGTACCAACAGAACTCAAATGCATGAATGAATGGGCACAAGGATGCTGATGCGACCTAGCCCTTGGAAGAGTCTAAATGAAGGCATCTCATTTCCAGGGCTGCCTACCAAGAGGAGTGGTGTTGGCTCTGCAGGCAGCCCTGGAGGGCATCAGAGGCTGGGAGGTCTCAGTCCGCAAGAGCCTACGAGAGGCTGCCTGGGGCCTCCTGGCTTCAACTGATGTGCTCATGGGGCCTGGCCAGTGCTCTCCCATAGAGGGGCTCCCAGGTGGCTCCAGGGAAGGCCTGCCTTTACTTGCAGGACCCTGGTCTAGGAAAGGAGTCCCTGAGTTGGTTACTCAAGGGGGAAGAGAAGGACCCTAAGTGGGACTACATCTTAGAACAACAGCTGAACTGTACATGCCTGATACAGCAGCTTTACACTAGAAAATACCCCACAAACTAAATGCCCTGAATGGAGAAGCTGATTGGTAAGGTAAGCCATGAAAAACCGTGAAATCATTAAACATGTTAATGAAAGCCACAAGAGAATTTAGGAGGTCCTGAAACAAAATAACTTTCAGTGAAAAGAAAAAAGGACCTGCTGGTTGACAATAGCAAAATGTGGGCATGTGTGTATACCAAAGTGAATTAAGGGACAAGTCCTCGAATTAATTTTTCTTTTTCTTTCTACTGTAATCATTTTTCTAGTTATTTTTTATTTCTCGGAACGTCCTTGAATTCTTTGCATAATGACAAAGAGTTCCAGTTGACTGTGGGCAAAACTGCGCCATCCAAAGAATATTCCAGGAGTTTCCACTAATCTCTCTCCACCAAGAAGAGAGACTGGTCGTCTCCTGTGTTTGGCCTGTGGTCCAGAGAGTACCAGCACCGCACAGACCAGGGTGACCCCCAGGCTGGCGCTCCCTCGATGGCCTGGCCCAGCAGCAGTGAGACCCTGCCCGAAACCCCACCTTTCTCTCCATGTCGGACCTTGGACTTCAGTTATGTCGGGGCTTCCTGTCGTCAAACTTGTTTTCTTTAGGAGGGAAACATAATCTCTCTAGCTCTGGGCTGGCAGTGCATGCAAATCAGCCTAACACTGCTCTATTTTGTGAGTCCTCATATGCAAAACCTCCTGAAGTAAATCAGCCATCCCGTAAGCCGGGGGAGGCTTGAGGGGCAGAGGAGGAAGAGGGAGGTGGCTTCTGTGCCCTGTAGGCTGAAATGTCCGAGACTGGCCATCCCAGCCTTCCCGCTTGTGACGGACACCTGGAGGCAGCCCCCGACGCCCGGCCCTCCCTGTACTCCACAGCGGCCACCAGATGGCAGCACACGCGGGCCTTGGGACCCGAGAGCAGCCTGCCCGTGGGCCTGAGCGGCTGAGGGTCCCGCACATGCGGGAATCACCCACGTTCAATATCACACCTGCTGCTCCCCACTCGGTCTAGGGCCAAGTCTGGGCAAGCGTGGATTTGACTTTTTTCTCAACGGCGACCTCTGCAAGGACAAGAGGGACCCCTCTAAAAGCAGTTTGGAGCAGCACAAGCCAAGGGCTTTGTAGGGGAGTGCTCTGGGCTGGGGATGCTGAGTGCTGAGCTCATGGGGTGAGGGAGGGAAGAAAGAAAAAGAAAGAAAGAAGAAAGAAAGAAAGAAAGAAAGAAAAAGAAAGAAAGAAAGAAAGAAAGAAAGAAAGAAAGAAAGAAAGAAAGAAAGAAAGAAAGAAGGAAAGAAAGAAAGAAAGAAGGAAGAAGAAAAAGAAGGAAGGGAGGAAGGGAAGAAAGAAAAAGAAAGAAAGAAGAAAGAAAGAAAGAAAGAAGAAAGAAAAAGAAGGAAGGGAGGAAGGGAAGAAAGAAAAAGAAAGAAGAAAGAAAAAGAAGGAAGGGAGGAAGGGAAGAAAGAAAAAGAAAGAAGAAAGAAAAAGAAGGAAGGGAGGAAGGGAAGAAAGAAAAAGAAAGAAGAAAGAAAGAAAAAGAAGGAAGGGAGGAAGGGAAGAAAGAAAAAGAAAGGAGAAAGAAAGAAAAAGAAGGAAGGGAGGAAGGGAAGAAAGAAAAAGAAAGAAAGAAAGAAAGAAAGAAAGAAAGAAAGAAAGAAAGAAGAAAGAAAAAGAAGGAAGGGAGGAAGGGAAGAAAGAAAAAGAAAGAAAGCAGAAAGAAAGAAAGAAAGAAAGAAAGAAAAAGAAGGAAGGGAGGAAGGGAAGAAAGAAAAAGAAAGAAAGAAGAAAGAAAGAAAGAAAGAAAAAGAAAGAGAGAAAGGAGAAAGAAAAAGAAGGAAGGGAGGAAGGGAAGAAAGAAAAAGAAAGAAAGAAGAAAGAAAGAAAGAAAGAAGAAAGAAAAAGAAGGAAGGGAGGAAGAGAGGAAAGGAAGGAAGGAAGAAAGAGACTAACTTATGAGTTCTCTACACAAAATCAGGTTTATAAGTAAATGTTTTATTTTAACTTCAATTTTTAAAATTTAATAATTTAGCCATTACTTTTAAAATCCACATGTTATTAAAAATTTCCAGAGAGTGCGTGCTGCTCCAGGAGTGGAGGGTTAGAGAAGAGAATGGAGAGTCTTGGCTCCTGGAAAGCTTTGATAAGCAAATACAGCCCAGCGCTCTGGCGCGCTCTCTATTGGCTGTTCCTTCACCGCCAGATTTTGACACAAATAATCAGATTGAAAATCAGGTAGGGAAACAGAAGAGGAAACACACACACACACACACACACACAGAAGGGGTGGGGGAAAGGAGAAGTATCTACTTGAGCAGAAAGTCACAAATTGACCGAGTGGCACCGTCCCCACAGGGAGCAGCGAGCTTCCCACTGTGGACGAGGAGCTCCGGACAGGTGAGTGAGTAGAACACCCCTGCCTCTTCTTTTGAAATTTGCATATCCGACTTAGATCGTTTCCAAGCAGTTTACCTAGTCCCTTTGGCAGTCCTAGGAAGACTAAGGTGGACTGGAAAAATCTCTTTTATGAGAGGTGGCTGTTAGTCCTTGAACCCAGAGAAGAGGTGACAAGGAGACAGTCTCCTCTGAGATGCTGCGAGCCCCCCGTGAACCCGTGGAGGAATTACCTTCCGCCAACTGTGCATGTATACCCATTGTTGCTGCTATATTTGCTTCTGTTTTTTGGCCGTATGGCATGCGGGATCTTAGTTCCCTGACCAGGGATGGAACCCGTGCCCCTGCAGGGAAGCGTGGAGTCTTAACCACTGGACCGCCAGGGAGGTCCCATGAACGCCCTTTGAAGATTTGATTTTAGGCTGCCGGAGATCACCTACCTGCACGATGTCATACCCACACCCCAGCTCTCCCAGGGACCTGGGCAGGCGAGGCAGGACACACGTGGAGGTGCCCGAGTTGGTGTCCATCTTCGGGGACAGACTGGCCCTGTCCCCAGGGCACTCTGAGCCTTTCTTTGGCTGTGAAATAAGAGAGTGGGATTGAGGACTCTGAAGGATGTCTTAGCTTCAGCACCCACAGTCCCAGGCGACCTTCCCCAAAGTTCCTGGGACACTTTGAGAGGGAGGCGCTTCACATTCAGAGCTTCCTAAGGGGGGCAGGGGACTGACATCTCCACTGCACCCTTCCACCCAGTCTCCAGGAACAAGAGATGGGGAGGTGGTGTCTCAGCCTCTTCTATCTAATTTTGAAGAAAAAGCCAACTTAGAGTCTGGGCGTCTGGGGACAGGTGCTTGCTCTAACGTAGGGCTTGTTAAGGGGGGCAGTCCACTGAATCACTGTGGGTATGTGCCGTGTACATTTTGCGAGGAAGAAAGCCCACACCTTTCATGAGATACTATGGTGGGAGGTGCAAAGTAATTTTCGGTCTCTGGACGTGGATCTGGTGGGAGCCAGCTGAGCTGCACCTGCCCACACAGGCTCACTTCTCTGCACACTTCTTAGTAGGCAACAGATAGAAGACTTCAGTCTTAGAGAAGGGACAAGTTTCGTGTCCTCAGAGGTGGTGCAGAAGGGATTCTTTGGATAAGAAGATGTGTGAGGTTTCTTCCAACTCAGATTTGGGGATCGGAGGGAATTCCCTGGTGGTCCAGTGGTTAGGGCTATGTGCTTCCATTGCAGGGGGCACAGGTTCGATCCCTGGTCGGGGAGCTAAGATCCTGCAAGCCACTCGGCTAAAAAAAGAAAAGATTTGTGGGTTGGTATGTCAGTTTCCCAGCAGAAAGTTCTGGGGGACCACCAGGGAGTTATACTTGGGTTAGGTTTGATTGATGGAGTCACTCAAAACCAGTGCAAAGCATTTTCTCAAGGCTTTCAGGAGACTGGGTGGTGGTGTCCTACTGGAGAGTACAAGGGCTCCTGAAGCCTTTGGGGCCAGATCGCACCCCCCACCCCCGGGAAAACTAACCTGATCACACGTGATTCTTCACTGTGACACAACCTCTCAACTCTTTTCAGAAACAACAGAAAACTTTACCCTTCCTCAGTCTAGAGGGTGGTTTTTGTTCCTTTGTTTCCAGGAATTCAAACCAATGGGAACTGCTTTAGCCTCTAATTCAGAGATGCTCAGGAAATGTTTTGTTCACTCCTTTTTGTTTTGTTTTTGTTTTTTTAATTAATTTTTATTGGAGTATAGTTGCTCTACACTCCTTTTTGTTTTTATTGAGGTAAAATACACATAACATGAAATGGACCCTTTTAATCATGTTTTAAGTGGCCAGTTCAGTGGCATTAAGTACATTCACATCGCTGTGCTACCTTCACCACCATCCATTTATAGAACTTCTTTCATCTTGCAAAAAACTGAAACTCTGTCCCCAGTAAACAATAACTCCCCATTCCTCCCATCCCCCCAGCCCCTGGCCCCCACCATCCTACTTTCTGCCTCTGAATTGGACTACTCTAGGTAACTCACATAGGTAGAATCATACAGTATTCATCCTTTGGTGTCTGGCTTAATTTCAAATGGCATAATGACCTCATTGTTCATCCATGTTGTAGCATGTGTCAGGATCACTTTCCTTTTGAAGACTCAATAATAATCCGTTGTTATGTCTATACTATATTTTGTTTATGCACTCATCCATTAATGGACACGTCGGTTGTTTCCACCTTTTGGCTATTGTGAATAACACTGCTATGAACCTGGGTGTACAAATATCTGTTCAAGTCCCTGCTTTCGATACTTTTATATACCCAGAGGTGGATTCACCTCTTTTTGACATTGCATCCTCTGAACTTAGGAAGAGACATTTGAGAACTCCTTCCAAATTTTGAATAAAAGTAATGACTACCCTCTGCTGGGGCCCCAAAAAGGACCTGGGCTCACGTCCCCTGACTCCTACATGGAAAGGGTGATTTTTTGTTTTTTTGTTTGTGTTTCCCCTTGAGTCGCATCTTTAAGCATAAAGGAAGTCCAAAGGGTCCTCTGTAGCAGACTCTGAGAAACAACGGAGTGTCTTACTCAATCCTCCCAAAAAGGGAACCCGAGTGATGAGTTTCTTAGTCAAGGTAGGTCGGTCCCGTGCTAAAAGTCAACGAACCCCAGCATGGGATTTTAGAGCAAAAGGGAAGTTTAGAAATCTCTTAGTCCAACCGTCCCTTCTGAGAGATAGGAAAACCAAGCCCCAGGTTGGCGGCTGACGTGGTTAGTCTCAAGGTCACAGAATCCGATTCAGCCCCATGGGAGGCGCCTCGGTGCACGAAAATCACAGGCCTGCTGCTCTGGCTCCGTCTGGAAATCGGGGTGCAGGGCTGCCCCTCTTCAGAAGTACTGGCCGAGATTCTGACTCAGGGTTGGGGAACCCTCTATTGGGATTGGGCGTTTTTGAAGAGATATTAACAGTGAGGCTCTTTCCGGAGGCCCGATACCATCAAGGCCTCTGTTTTATGAAGAAATCTTGGGCTTCTTTCACAATCTCTGCTCTTAGCTCTTTCTCAGGACAGGTTAGTGTGAATCAAACCGTGTGGTTGTTAATTAACTACAGTATAGGTGATTGGTTCCTTTTTTTTTTTTTTTTTTTTAACTCAGCTCACAGGGGTCAAAAGGAAGTTCTCTGGGTGCATTTGGCCTCCACAGTGAGCTTGATGGCTTCACCACTGTCACTTTGCCAGGCTTACTGGAGAGAATGTTCTAGGGAGGGAAGGGGAAGAGATTGGGGGCCCCGGGGCGATCACTAGAGTGGGCCCTGAGAATCACCTTCCTGGGACCCCCTTGCTCCCCTGTGTATGTGCTTCTGAACCCCAGAGAGCCATTGTGTTGTCATGCCAGGTTCCAATGAGCTGACCTCTAAGGTCTCCTTGGGTTCTGAGCCCAAGGGATCACTGAAGCTTCCTAAAAGAAGCCTGTTATCTCGCCTGCCTCTCCACCCCAAACTCCTCACGAGCCTAGATGGGGCCTGCTGGATCCTGGAAGAGTCCAAAGATCAGGGGAATTTGATTTATCCCCCATCTTGCCCCACCAATGAGACTCCTCCTCCCTGCTCCAGGCAGGCTGTCTTCATCGGGTGTTGAAAGGACCACAGGTGCAGATGGGCAGAGCTTGGGGCCAAGAGTCAAGTCGTAGCAGGCAGGGGCTCTGGGTCTGGCTCTGCTGTGAGGCGCTGGACAAGCCACTTGCTTCTCTCAGCCTCAGTTTCCCCCCGTGACCCTGGAAGACAATCACTGTTTCCCTTGCCCCGGTGGGTGTCAGATTCAGTGACGCAGTGCACGCTGGGGAGCTTCACGCGCTGTCCTGGTTTCCTCCTTAGCTTGTCAGCTCAGTTGCCACCGCCCTGAACAAGACCCCACCCCGTGGTCTGACAGCCAAGAGCACGGAGGCCTGGGAGGCAGATGACCAAGTCCAGCTCCGCCTCACTCTGCCCTGGGATTGTGAGCCAGTCTCTAAGCCTCAGTTCCTCCTCTGTAAAGTTGGGTAATAGCCACTCAGCTCACAGCCAGGATTATCAGAGCTGAGGCTCTGCAGATCCAAGCTGCAAGAAGTATTTCCTGGTGTTCTAGCTCAGCGGCTTTAATACCTACTTTTGGTTCTAGTTGATTGACTAATAAAATACTATGTTTTTAAAACATCATGGCTACGGAGGTCCCCCCAGAATAAAAGGCGAGGGGAACCCAGCCCCCCGGCCCTCCCCCAGAACGTGAGAGTCTCCTCTCGCTCTGCCCAGGCTCTGGCCTCTTCAGGGGACTCCTGAAGCCAAGAGTAAGAAGGGGGCAGGAAGGGGCAGTGTGGGGAGCCCTGGGCGGGGGGGGGGGGGATAAGTTTCAAAGCAGAGGAGGCCTTTGCAGCAACATGTCTGGGGGGGGGGGGAGGCATGAGGAAGAACACTGTCCCTGGGAGATAAGAGCTGCCCCACAAGCCTGGGGAGGACAGCAGGCTGGCCGAGCCTCATGCGGTCAAAATCTGACAGCTGGACCGGACCCCAGAGGCCACCAGGTCCCACGCCCTCATTTCAGGGCCCAGGGGGAGGGGCCTGGAGCCTGTCCCGGCTCCTGGTCAGGGCCTGACCCCATCCATAGAGCGTGCCAGCTTTGGGTCAGGCACTGGGGATGCCACCAGACCAGACAGGACCCAAGCAGTGCCTGCCCTCCCAAAGCCTCTCCTCTGTGGGCTGAGTACCTCCATGCCCCCAGCAGCCCAGGCACCACACTGGGCCCTTTACACAATTGTTTGTAATAAATAAAGTTCCTTTCTCTCCCCAGCAGTCCCAGGAGGTTGGTTTGAGATCGCCATTTAGCAGATCCGGACACTGAGGCCTCCATCCAGGAAGGCTGGGCCTGGGATAGCCCCTGGCAGAGCGGCATGGCCCAAACTCCTGCTGCCCCCAGAGGGGCGGGCAGGTCTGGGCACGGGTGTGGGTACCTCTTCTGCCTGCTCTGGGTCATCCCCTTGGGGAAGGGGTGGCTCCCAGGGCCACTCCCAAGGCAGAGCTCCAAGCTCCCTCTCTAATCTGCCTGCTCCCAGCCGGCTCCTTGGCCACGGCCTTATCAACCAGGCCCTCGCTGTTGTTCAGAGCTTTTTCCCGCGATCTTTCTCCCCGCGCTTGGCCCTATCACGCCTGCAGCCTTGCCTGGTGCCTGGGCTGGCCCAGGAGTGGGGCCTCCTCCTCTGAGGCCTGGGGAATGGGCCCAGCAGAGCTGCCATCAGCACCGGCAACGGCTGAGTGTTTCCTCTGAGCTTCTGCCTGGGTGTGGCATGGGTTAGGGGGGACAGAGGACCACCAGGAGGTGCTCTGTCTCCTGGGAGCCCTCAGGAGAGGCTCATGGCTGGGCGCAGGGATGTGAAACATTTTGGGGGGGTTGGGGCGGCGGGCAGGAGGTGCTCTCTGCCCCAGAGGCCTCTGCACCAGAAGCCAAGAGTACCGGGTAGTCAGGCTGGTCCAGCTCCGCACTCCCTGACCCGCTGACCTGTGGGTTCAGTGATGGGCCTGGACTGGTCTGCCCTGTGCTCAGTCCCTAGAGTTGGTGGACATTGGCCTCTTCCTCCCTGTGCACAAAATGATCTCAGGCCTCCAGTGGGGTCCTCTCAGGCCTTGAGCTCCACATAGAGCCTCAACCATCCCCTCCACCCATGAGGAGAGAGGAAAAGCCCCTCCCTCTCTGTGGGCCAGATTCTGGGCTGGAGCTGTGGACAAGGTGCAGCCCCGCTCTGGCTACGTCAGCACCCAACTTGCACAATAACGTGGATTTGCGATTGAGGTGGCCCCCCTCGTTGCAGCCCACCTGCCAGGCTCCTCTCTGATAGGCGCTGAGCACATACTATCCACTCACCAGCACCATCAACCTGGATTACCATATTACAGAAAAGGTAATAGGCCCAGGGAGGTTAAGCGTCTGCTCCAAATTGCACAGCAGGTGAGCTGGGATTCTAACCCATGAGCATCTGACTCCAAAACCTGTGCTCAGACCACAACTTTCCGCGGCCTCTGAATGCAGACCCCACCGGAATGCAGATGCAGTTTTCTGGGTGCAGGGTGCAGAGTGTTTCACAAATGGAGGTACCCCTGCCCTTCCTTCTCTGCTCCCAGTGTAACTCAGGGCATGCAGCAGGGGCAGGCTGACCTGGGGTTTTCTAGAAGTGGGTGTATTGGCTTTCCAGCAAGAGAGGAGTGAGGGACACTAGGCTTTGTAGCTGCTGTACCAAAATACCATGAACTGGGTGGCTTAACACAACAGGAGTGTATTCATTCAGGGTTCTGGAGTCTAGAAATCCAAAATCAAGGTGTCAGCAAAGTCAGCTCCTCTGGAGTTTCTGAGGGAGCGTCTGTTTCAGGCTTGTCTCCTAGCTTCTGGTTTGCCAGCAATCCTTGTCTTGAAGCCGCATCCCTCCCATCTCTGCCCCCGTCTCCACGTGGCCCTTCTCCCTGTGCGTGTCTGTGTCTGTGTGTCCAAGTTTCCGTCTTCTTATAAAGACACTTGTCACATTGGATTTAGTGTTTCTCCGCACCTAGTGTGATGTCACCTTAACTTGATTACATCTGCAAAGACCCTATTTTCAAATAAGGTCACATTCACAGATTCTGGGTGGACGTGAACTTTGGGGGGCCAGTATTCAAACCAGGACAGTGGATTTTGATTTTAGGAGGAGGTCCTAAAATATAGAGGAGTGTCGTCCTCTCGTCCTTCCTAAACTTTCTCGTCTTCTCCCCCTATAGGTGTGGGGCACCCGGTGACGATGCCACGCTCCTTCCTGGTGAAGAGTAAGAAGGCTCACACCTACCACCAGCCTCGTGCCCAGGAGGATGGGCTCCTCTGGCCTCCTGCCCTTGGTCCTGGTGAGTCATAGCCCGGGATGGCCTTCTGCTGTACCCACCAGGACTCCCTGCCCATGTGATGGGGG
>NW_006779962.1:1756677-1756914 GCF_000442215.2 Lipotes vexillifer | reverse complement strand
TAGCCCCTCGTCCAAGTCCGGAAACAGCAGGAGTTCAGTAAATGTGGGTTGAATGAATGAATAAATGCACCTATCTCTTCTCACCCCACGGGGGTGATGAGAGCATCCTGATTGGAGCTGTCCTCAGCAGCTGACGTGTGACTCGTAATCAGAGGACTGATCTAGGGCTGAGGGTGGGTGCTTGGAAAAAACGGAGACTGGTCCGAGAGCTCTCCTCGGTGGGGGGGGAGGGGGAGG
>NW_006779962.1:1721659-1756574 GCF_000442215.2 Lipotes vexillifer | reverse complement strand
AGGGTAGGGAAGGGGGAGGGTAGGGAAGCTGGAGGGTAGGGAAGGTGGAGGGTAGGGAAGCTGGGGGGGAGGGGAGGGGGAGGGGAGGGGAGGGGGAGGGCGGGGGTCTCCTCCTGGCCTCCACGCTGCTCCCACCATCCTGGGAAGAACCAGGGGCGGCAGCAGTGGTCTCTCTCTGGTGCCCCTCCTTCCCCCCTCCGGACTTCCCAGAGCTGAAGTCTGATGGTCTTGTCTCCCCACAGTGGCCAGGGACCAGGTCCTGAGCACCAACCCTGTCCTCAGCACCCTGTTCCCAAACCAGTGCGTGGGCTGGACTGACCTCAAACGGGAGCCGGAGCTGGAGCTGGACCAGAGCTTGATGACCAGGATGGCCTCCGCCCCAGGTACCCAGCAGGGGACCCCCGCCACTCCCCAGCGGGTGCAAGGGGAATGGAGGATGGATGGGCCTGTGGAAGCAGGGCCCCTCGGAGTTGTGGAGTCAGGGAGGATCGACAGTCCGGGCTCTCAGGCTTCTGCTTGAATCCCTCCAGGACGGGGAGTTCATTCCCACACGAGAGCTTCTGTGTGGTGGGACAGGGGAAGCAGCGGACAGGCCCACGTAGTGGGTGAGGTGGGCACTCTGCAGGGGTTGGGGCACATTTCTGGATTGAAAAGCCAAGGAGCCACAGTGAGGACCCAGACCACCCCCCAGTAAATAATTGGGGCTTTGCACCAAAGCCTCAGCATGAGGTCACAGTGGAGGGTGGCGGGGAGTGGGTGTCCTGCTTTTAATGTCACCACTAGGTATATGTCCCACTCTCCACAGAGGGGCCTGCTGCGACGTCCCGACCCCAGGATGGGGGCTCGCCATCCTCCGACTCACCCCCGTTCTACAAGCCCAGATTCTCCTGGGATGCCCTGGCTTCATCCTACGGGCACAGCTACCAGCAGGCCCCCTCTACCATGCAGTCTGCCTTCCTGGAGCGCTCCGTCAGCCTGTATGGCAGCCCTCTGGTACCCAGCACTGAGCCGCCCTTGGACTTTAGCCTCCACTACTCCCCGGGCTTGGACGCATACCACTGCATCAAGTGCAGCAAGGTGGGTGGTCGGGATGCGGGTGGGCTCTCGGGTCCTGCTTGCATCGCCTCTCCAGCACCCTGGCAGCTGCGAGTGTTCAGAGCTGGGTGCCCCCTGTGATGTGACTCTTGGGTCCTCTGGTGGGATCAAGGACTCACAACATTCGTCCACATCACCATTCATTGAGCCCTGACCATGTGCTCAGCCCTGTGCTCAGCCCTGTGCTAAGCACTTGACATGCATGAGCCCCGGGAGGTGGACGAAGGGCTAAGGTTCAGAGACGTTGAGTCACTTGCCCAATAGCACACAGCAAGTAGATATCACAACAAGCATTCAAACCTGGCTCTGCCCAACTCCCACTTTTTAACCGCCATTCAGCCTCCAGATAGGGCCAGGAGGGGCCTTCCAAATCCCCCCTCCCAAACTCCATTCTATAGACAGGAAAGCCAGCCACAGAGAGGGAAAGGGACCTTCCCAGGACACACAGCACATGGCAGCAGAATCGGCAATCCAGCGTTCCTTTTCCCGTACACCCACCTGTGGCTGAGCTGGGTGCAGAGGTGGGACCCAGGCCCCTCTCCCTCTCTGCATCCCCGGGGCCTCATGCTCTGCCCCTCCTGCAGGTGTTCTCCACCCCACATGGGCTCGAGGTGCACGTCCGCCGCTCCCACAGTGGGACCCGGCCCTTCGCCTGCAACGTCTGCGGCAAAACCTTCGGCCATGCAGTGAGCCTGGAGCAGCACACGCACGTCCACTCCCAGGTGGGCAGCTGGCTGAGCACAGCACCCTCGCTTCCCACTCCTGCTCTGTGCTCCCCCCAGGAAGCCTAGGGGGCTTCGGTGGGTCTCCCTCTGTGCCCCTGAGGGTGACAGATAGTGGGGCCCTCATTATCTGCTGCCCTGATCTGGGTCTCCATCACCCGCCCTTAACACATTTGAGTCCCCGATGGACCAAGCTGGCTTCATGTACAGTTGGAAGAGGCTAGGAGCTCAGGTGGGATTTCGGGGGCAGCGAGATGTCTGTGATGCTGAAGAATGACCCCACCTCCTAGGTGGTCAGGACAGGTTTCTCACCTCTGAGACCCTTGACTCTTAGAATCTTGAAATCAGGCTTAAATGTTCATCTCATCCCACTTAGCCCTACCTGATGCCAAATCCCTTCCTCAGAATCCCATTCCAGGGAAAGCACCCGACACTGACCTGAGTTGCTAACACCTGGGTAGATATAAAAGCTCAGGTGGGAAACACAGGAAAAGATGGTTAGAATGTACCACGTGCCAGTTGCCAGCTTAGTTCCGGACCTCCAATCCTCCCAACGATCCTTTGAGGTCACTACCCATAACGATCCAATGTACAGATGGGGAAACTGAGTCCCAGGAAGGTTAAATGACTTGCCAAAGGTCACGTGGAGAGTAAGAGGCAGAAGCCAGAACTGGGCCCCAATAATTCAGCTGCTTAAACAAACCACAAGGGAAAATCCCCTAATAGGAGGCCACTCAGGGGCCAGGCCTCGGCCCCTCCTGGGAGGCAGGAATGGGGGGGTCCCTGGTTCCTGCTCCTCCAGGCCCCATCCTCGAGGCCACCCCAATGGAGTGTCCTGTTCCTCAGGGGATCCCGGCCGGGTCCAGTCCCGCGCCCAGCCTGGCAGTCCCGGGTCGCGAGGCCCCACCTGCGCCTGACCCCCCGGGGCCTCGTTTCCTCCGGCAGGGGCGCAGCTTCGAGTGCCGGATGTGCGGCAAGGCCTTCAAGCGCTCGTCCACCCTGTCCACCCACCTGCTCATCCACTCGGACACGCGGCCCTACCCCTGCCAGTTCTGCGGCAAGCGCTTCCACCAGAAGTCGGACATGAAAAAGCACACCTACATCCACACCGGTGAGCCCGCGCAGAGCTCCTCCCAGGCCTGGGTCCGCCGAAGTAGATATCACAACAAGCATTCAAACCTGGCTCTGCCCAACTCCCACTTTTTAACCGCCATTCAGCCTCCAGATAGGGCCAGGAGGGGCCTTCCAAATCCCCCCTCCCAAACTCCATTCTATAGACAGGAAAGCCAGCCACAGAGAGGGAAAGGGACCTTCCCAGGACACACAGCACATGGCAGCAGAATCGGCAATCCAGCGTTCCTTTTCCCGTACACCCACCTGTGGCTGAGCTGGGTGCAGAGGTGGGACCCAGGCCCCTCTCCCTCTCTGCATCCCCGGGGCCTCATGCTCT
This sequence comes from Lipotes vexillifer, assembly GCF_000442215.2. Classification (NCBI taxonomy): domain Eukaryota; kingdom Metazoa; phylum Chordata; class Mammalia; order Artiodactyla; family Lipotidae; genus Lipotes; species Lipotes vexillifer. Next base: position 1,753,307 of record NW_006779962.1, on the reverse strand, counting down.
GCCCCTCCTGCAGGTGTTCTCCACCCCACATGGGCTCGAGGTGCACGTCCGCCGCTCCCACAGTGGGACCCGGCCCTTCGCCTGCAACGTCTGCGGCAAAACCTTCGGCCATGCAGTGAGCCTGGAGCAGCACACGCACGTCCACTCCCAGGTGGGCAGCTGGCTGAGCACAGCACCCTCGCTTCCCACTCCTGCTCTGTGCTCCCCCCAGGAAGCCTAGGGGGCTTCGGTGGGTCTCCCTCTGTGCCCCTGAGGGTGACAGATAGTGGGGCCCTCATTATCTGCTGCCCTGATCTGGGTCTCCATCACCCGCCCTTAACACATTTGAGTCCCCGATGGACCAAGCTGGCTTCATGTACAGTTGGAAGAGGCTAGGAGCTCAGGTGGGATTTCGGGGGCAGCGAGATGTCTGTGATGCTGAAGAATGACCCCACCTCCTAGGTGGTCAGGACAGGTTTCTCACCTCTGAGACCCTTGACTCTTAGAATCTTGAAATCAGGCTTAAATGTTCATCTCATCCCACTTAGCCCTACCTGATGCCAAATCCCTTCCTCAGAATCCCATTCCAGGGAAAGCACCCGACACTGACCTGAGTTGCTAACACCTGGGTAGATATAAAAGCTCAGGTGGGAAACACAGGAAAAGATGGTTAGAATGTACCACGTGCCAGTTGCCAGCTTAGTTCCGGACCTCCAATCCTCCCAACGATCCTTTGAGGTCACTACCCATAACGATCCAATGTACAGATGGGGAAACTGAGTCCCAGGAAGGTTAAATGACTTGCCAAAGGTCACGTGGAGAGTAAGAGGCAGAAGCCAGAACTGGGCCCCAATAATTCAGCTGCTTAAACAAACCACAAGGGAAAATCCCCTAATAGGAGGCCACTCAGGGGCCAGGCCTCGGCCCCTCCTGGGAGGCAGGAATGGGGGGGTCCCTGGTTCCTGCTCCTCCAGGCCCCATCCTCGAGGCCACCCCAATGGAGTGTCCTGTTCCTCAGGGGATCCCGGCCGGGTCCAGTCCCGCGCCCAGCCTGGCAGTCCCGGGTCGCGAGGCCCCACCTGCGCCTGACCCCCCGGGGCCTCGTTTCCTCCGGCAGGGGCGCAGCTTCGAGTGCCGGATGTGCGGCAAGGCCTTCAAGCGCTCGTCCACCCTGTCCACCCACCTGCTCATCCACTCGGACACGCGGCCCTACCCCTGCCAGTTCTGCGGCAAGCGCTTCCACCAGAAGTCGGACATGAAAAAGCACACCTACATCCACACCGGTGAGCCCGCGCAGAGCTCCTCCCAGGCCTGGGTCCGCCGACCCTCCCCCCACCCCGCCCCCACCAAGCCCCCCACCCCAGGGCCCAGACAGAGCCTGCGGGCACCCCACCTTTCACTGTTAAAAGGTGCAGGCTTTAGGCCCGGGGTGGGGAGGGATGGGGGTGTCAGGTTACGCAGCGGAGGCCCCTCCCCTCCAACAGGAGGGCGGGGACACGCTGTGTTACTTAATGCATAGAAAAAGTACTGGAAGGAAATAGCAAAATGTCGACACTGATAATCTGTGTGTAGAAGTGAGACCAGCAGGTGAATTTCTCCTTCGTTCATCATTCCTTCATTCACTCATTCCTCCAGCCATTCATTCCTTCATTCCCGCATTCATTCACCTCCCATTTGGTCATTCATTCCTTCATGCTGCTACTCACCCTTTTGGTCCCCCACTCATTCACCCATTCCCCGTTTGGTCACTCATTCATCATCCCTCCAGCCATTCATTCATCCTCATTCAGTCATCCATTCCTTCATTCCCCCATTCATTCATTCCCCACTCTGTCATTCAGTCATTCATTCCTCCATCCATTCATTTGTTCCCCCATTTGGTCACTTTTTCATTCATCCTTCCAGCCATTCATTTATCCATTTCCCCATTCATTCTTTCCCCATTCGGTCCTCCATTCGTTCATTCTTCCAACCATTCATTCATTCATTCCCCATTCATTCATTCCTCAGCTGTTAGCCAGTGCCTCTTTTGTGCAGGGCCCTGTACCAGGTCCTGGGCTTCATTGATAAACAAGGTGGACCCAGTCCCTGCCTTAAAACCGGGGTACAGTTGGCCGAGGGGTTGGGTGGTCAGAGTTGCATTTTTCTTGTCTCCCTTTTCTAATTATTTTCTAAAGTGAACGTGCGATAAAACATAATAAAGTTCCAGAGAACAGCTGCAGGGCATTGGAGCAGCAGGTCTGGTTCAAACGGCCCTGACCCTGTCCTTGCCGCCCCGCAGGTGAGAAGCCACACAAGTGCCAGGTGTGTGGGAAGGCTTTCAGCCAGAGCTCCAACCTCATCACTCACAGCCGGAAGCACACGGGCTTCAAGCCCTTCAGCTGTGAGCTGTGCACCAAAGGCTTCCAGCGTAAAGTGGACCTGCGGCGGCACCGCGAGAGCCAGCACAACCTCAAGTGAGGCTGTCCCTGCTCCCAGCTCCTGACTGGCCTGCCCCAAGATCGTGTCACCTGGAGGGAGGCCAGCCTCACACACCAGATCCCCAGTCTCCTGGAGGCAGCACTGGACGGGACTCGTCAAGCTTGTTTTGAGACTCACGAAATTGCTGTGTGACCTCGGGCAAGTCACTTTCCCTCTCTGGACCAACAATTCTCCTGCTGCAAAGTGTGGCAGCTGGATCTTTTCTGAGCTGATGTTGTCTACAGGTCTAAGAGCTCGGTGCCTTCCCCCCGGGGCAGAGCCCAGGAGGCCAGAGTAGCCCCAGGTGCACTGCGATGCCAAGAACAGACCAGAGCTGGGACCCACAGAGAAATCCTCCCCCTGCCTGCTGCTCACGGGGATCTGGTCAGCTCGGTTTTCAGCAGGCCCCCAGTGGGAGGCCTAGAACCCCTCTGCTTCAGCCAACAGGCTGCTCCCACTCCTGACGGGCACTCAGGTCACGGGGGTTCCAGTTCTGCGGTCAGACCACGGGGAAACCAGCAGTTACTGCTGTCAAAAGCCTGTTCCTCTCAACAGCTGTAAATAAAAGACACAGATTTACTTACATTTCACCACCATTTTTTAAACACGTACTGGGTGCAAGCTAGTGCCTGAGGCTTTGGGGAGGGATGGTGGGAGGCTTGAAAAGCACAGAAAGCTCTGTAGTCGCTCACAGACACATTGGGAGACCAAACTGATAAAGTGCTGAAACAGAGGCATAAGAGACCCGCGTGACAAGACCCCAGGCGAGGGCAAGGTGGATGCAGCTGGGGCTGTATCAGTTTCCTGTGGCTGCTCTAACAGATCACCACAAACTCGGTGGCTTCAAACAACACAAAGGGGGACTTCCCTGTGGTCCACTTATTAAGACTCCATGCTTCCAACGCAAGGGTTGTGGGTTTGATCCCTGGTCAGGGAACTAGGTTCCCACATGCCAAGGGGTACAGCCAAAACATTAAACACACACACACACACACACACACACATACACAAAGGTATTGTCTTACAGTTGTGGAGGTCAGAAATCCAAAATGAGTCTCACGGGGCTAAAAGTCAAGGTATCGGCAGGGCTGGTTCCCTCTGGAGGCCCCAGGGGAGGTTCTGTTTCCTCACCTTCTCCAGCTTTTAGAGGCCGCCTGCATCCCTCAGCTTGTGGCCTCTTCCTCCATCTTCAAAGTGCGTCACCTGGACCTCCCATCAGCCCACCTCCTTCCTCTGCTTTTGACCTCCTTGCCCCCCTCTTGCAAGGACCCTGGTGATCACATCAGGCCCACCTGGGTCATCCAGGGTAACCTTCCCATCTCAAGGTCCTTAATGGAATCACCATGGTAGGCAGAATAATGGCCCCCAAAGATGATATCCACATCCTAACCCCTGGAACCTGTGAATGTTATAAGGCAGAAGGGACTTTGCAGGTGTGATTAAGTTAAGCTTGGTGCTGTCCCTCACTAGCTGGGTGACTCCAGGCTGAGCCCCCTCCCCTGTAAAATGGTAAACGTAGCAATCCTTTCCTGTGGGTTGCTGGGAGGATCCCCTGAGGCCACGAGTATATGGCAGTGAGGAGGGCCTAACACAGGATTAGTATTGGTAGGCCATGAATATGCCCTCTTGAAATCCTGCCCATCCTACAGGCCTGCTCAAATGCTGCCTCCTTCAGGAAGCCTCCCTTGGTCATTCCAGCCAGAGGTCTTCTCCTGCTCCTAAACTGAGCTCTTCGGGCTCTTTGCTGACAGCTCAGGACCCACTGAACCTGGACTGGCGGTTATCTGTGGGTAAGTTTCCGCTCTGCTAGAAGGAATTCCCTCTGGGCTCTAGTCTTCAGCACTTAAGCCCGTCCCTGGCCCACCACAATGAACACTTCTGAATGAGTCCCTTCCGGATAACAAGCTGGGCTCAGGGTTTCCATACCTCGTCTCTAACCCACGTAGCCCTCTGCAAAGGAGCTGTCATTACCCCATTTTACAGAGCAGGCAACTGAGGCTCAGGGAGGTTGGCCGTCTTGCCCAAGGTCACCCAGCAAGCAAGTGCAGAGCTGGGATCAGGACATCTGATCCAAGTCTTCTCCTTTGAGTCTCTGTTTACCCTTCCTCCCAATGACACCTGCAGATGTTACCTCTCTTCTGCTGTGAATCTAGAGGATTCTGAGGCTCCTTAAGGAATATGGTAAACCCCTTGACTCCCAGGCTCTGGGTTTGGCTGGGCAGGACCCCATGGTGTAGTTCATTGCAAAGGCTCTTCCTGTTTACTTTAGCAAGAATTCCCCTAGACAGACCTGTCAGGTGTGCAGAGGGTGGGGTGGAGGTTCTGGATTTGCATACGAGGGTGGTCTGGTCTCCTCAGCAGGCTTTCAGATCCTGTCCAGCAAGCCTCACTGTTGAGGTCAAAGGAAGACAGCCTCTGGAAGCCAACCCACCAGAGCCACCAGAGCCTTGGAGAACATCTGCTCCCCCCTCCTCCTCTTGCCCATGAGGACCGTGTAGCCCAGAGAGGGGAAGGGACTTGCCCAAAGCCACACAGCAGGGCCAGGCTCACCCGGGCTTCTGAACCCGGAGTGAGCCTGAACTTCCCAGAGGACGGACACACACACACACACACACACACACACACGCACGCACGCTCGCGCACGGAGGAGCTACTTTGCATGTTCCTTGTTTGCTAAACAAAACCACAGCAATAGCAGGATTTCAGCCACTTCTGCAGCAGGGCGGGTCAAGGAAGAGCAGCCAGACAATGTGTCTTTCTTCATCTGCTGAGGTCGGGAGCTGGGGATCTAGTGTGTCGACCCCTCCACTGAGTGCCCACAACGGTGGGAGGGCCCTGCAGCCTCAGAGCAGGGCTGCTGGACCCCCATTTGTACACACATTGCAGAGAAAGGGGGCCAGTGGGTGGGCAGGTATGGGGGGGTGGCGAAACCTGCTTCCCCGGAGAGAGTCGGCACTGAGTGGAGGGGGAGAGCCAGGCTGCTGTCCCTTCCCCACGCCCACCCCTCAGCCAGCTGCAGGAACCGCAGGACGGTCACAGGAAGGATGGGCTGCCCTGCGCACGCAGAGCTGTAGCCCTGGAGAAGGCCTGCAGGTCGGCACCAGCCACAAGCCACCGGCAACGTTCCCGCCAGTGGGAGCAGAGGTCCCGTCAAAGTCCCGTCTCCTGCGGGATGCGAGGGCTGCGCTCATCATGCTGGGGTCGGGGGCCCAACTCAGTGGGTGCGGCGGGGCCCCCAGCTGCTGTCTGTGAGTGGAGGCAGTGCAGTCAGCCGTCCTCAGCCTTCACTCCGCTTCCACTCCCCACCCCGCGTCTGAGATTCCCAGCATCAGAGTCACAGCGTGTGAACCGGGATGCCCTGTCCAGCCCCGTGAAGACTGCCCGTGGCTTCCCTTTGCTGCACGAGGGCACGGGCCCAGGGAGGGGGCAGCGGTGGCCCCAGTCACACGGGCGATCGGCAGCGACGTCACACAGAATCCAGGTTTCCTGACCACCCAGCCTAGGAACCTCTCCACCAGAACTGTGGGGTTGACTGCACAACTCCAGGGGGCTCTGCTTACACAGAACGCGGAGCCAGTGGCGGCCTCTGAGGCTGCACGGGGAGATGAGGGGCTGCCGCTGCTGAGGGCTGGGAGGGCGTGGGTGGAGCAAGTGAGGCTTTCAGGATGGCGCTGGAAACTCAACCCGTAGGATCGATATTCTCCACGGTAAGTAACAAAACCAGAATTTTAATATTAAAACAAAGCAGTCACCTTAAGGCGCAGAAACCAACACAGGAATTCATTTTCTGATGAAATGTCCCGCCAGTGGTGTCAGCTTCAGGCAACATTTCCGGGCCCCTGCCAGCCCCTGAGGGACATTCTGGGAGATGCCCGGCGGCCCTCCAGGGAAATCACTGGTAAGGCTGGAAATGCACCTCCCAGGCTCAGCCCAAGCATTCACACGGGTGGCTGAGCTGACCCCAGCCTGTCCCCAAGCGTGACCGCCCAGAGCTGACTGCACTGGCCCGGAAGGCGTGGATGGATGCGGGAATGGAAGTGGCAGAGCCTGGGCGCTGGGGCAGTGTGGGGAGTGGAAGGATGTAGGGTTCTGGATCATCTAGAAGAATAGGACTTGTTCTGAAAGTTCACCGAGTGTGCCTCGGTCCATCACCTGCAGAATCAAGTCCAGCCCCTGTCCATGACCTAACCTGCCCAGCCCTGGATGGGCTCCCCCTGAGGCGGGCACAGGCTACTCCAGAGGCAAGGAGCAGGACGAATAAAAGGGTGAGGGTGGAGGACAGGAGATAGAAGAGACACGACCAGAGAATCTTGAAGAAGCTGGGCCTGCCAGAAGCGTCCAAAGCTGGGAGGGCCACACCCCTTGGGGCAGAGCCTGGCACGGGCCAGGGGCAGCAGGAGAGACCCAAGACCCAGAAGAATCTTCCCAAGGCACCCGAGCCATTGATTGCTTTGGACCAAGGGAGGAGCCCAGGAGACAAGGGAGCTGAACTTCAGAAAGACAATCCATGGTGGACACATGGTGCGTTCTGGGGAGCCCAGCGGGAACACTGGGGACTGGAGGCGGTTCCAAGTCAGGTTCTGAGTCAGTATATTGGGGATGATAGCGGCACCAGCTGCCCTGAGCTCCTCCTGGCTCCCTGCTGAGGCTGGTCAGAGAGGGGAGCCCCCCGGGATGGAGGGAGGACTCACAGGAGACCGTTGCAGCCGCATCATCCCACTTCCCTGGGATTCTGGACAGGAAGCCAAGTCTTTCCTGTTATTCCCCCAAAGGCCTTTAGGGAATTCCCGATGCCATTTCCCACCCTTTGCCCATGGTGTTCCCTCCTCTAAAATCCCCTCTCCCCTCCCCTGAACGCTTGAAACGCAGCTCAGCTGCACAGATTTTTCTTTTCTTTTTTCTTGGCCGCGAAGCGTGCGCGATCTTTGTTCCCCGACCAGGGATTGAACCCGTGCCCCCTGCATTGAAAGCAAGGAGTCTTTACCCCTGGACCACCAGGGAAGTCCCACAAGTGCATAGATTTTTCAACACTTGCTCACCCCCGCTGACCCTCCATTCCACTCCTAGGAATTTGTGTGAAAGAAAAGTAGTCACGAATGGGCCACAGATTAGCGACAAGATCATCTTCTGAAGCCTGTTGAAAATGGGAAAAACAAATTGCAACCGTCCTAACCTCCCAGGAGAGGAGATTGGCTAAGTGACCGATGGTGCACCCAAACAATGGTCATCCAAGCAGCCATTGAAAGGAGCCAGTGTGCTTTTTTTTTTTTTTTTTTTTTTAACCTGCATTGGGTCTTCGTTGCTGTGCTCAGGCTTTCTCTAGTTGCAGTGAGCAGGGGCTACTCTTTGTTGAGGTGCGTGGGTTTCTCACTGCGGTGGCTTCTCTTGTTGCAGAACACGGGCTCTAGGCGCGTGGGCTTCAGTAGCTGCAGCATGCGGGCTCAGTAGTTGTGGCACAGGGGCTTAGTTGCTCCGCGGCATGTGGGATCTTCCCAGACCGGGGCTCGAACTCGTGTCGCCTGCATCGGCAGGCGGATTCTTAACCACTGAGCCACCAGGGAAGTCCCTGGATCCAGTGCGCTTTATAAGGACTGACCCAGAAGGGGCCTGGGTGCTGGTGTGGAGTGAGAAACGTTTGCTTCACAATTGCGTGCTGGTTCTGTAAAAACAGCACAACGTACGTTTGTAGATGCTTAGAGAGACAAATCCAAAGAAGGTCCATCAAACCATTGATAGCAGTTGCTTCTGGGGGCTGGGAAAGAGGGTTGATTTCGCCCTCAATGCTATCTATAAAAGAGACTTGGATTTGTGTGTGTGTGTGTGTGTGTGTGTGTGTGTGTGTGTGTGTGTTTTACTAAAAAAAATTGAACAGAAAATAGGTTTTGCAGAATAAATGCATCAACATAGGAAGCTGTTCATGATATCTTAAGTGAAAAAGTGGTTTAAAATCAGTATACACCATGTGATTCCATTTTGTTAATTACACACACAGAAGGAAGGTTGCAAGGATAAAGAGAAGCATATCAACAAGGGCTGCACAAAGGGGGCTGTGTATTTTCTCCTTCCTTTTCAGCGTGTATGCTGTAATTTTCTGTCATGGGCACGCATGATAACATTATCACTAGCATTACAAAAAGACTCCTTCGGCTCAAATATTATTTCCCTGCTTTGAGGTTTGCCTCCCCACTCCTCTCTCCAAGCTGTTGGCCCTCCACAGCTCCTTGGGTCGGTGTCCTTTCTCCTTCATCGGTGCTGGCTCTCTTGAACCCAACCCCCAAACCCGAGAGCCATCTCCCGGCAGACACTGCGTCCAGTCCTAGCACTCAGCTTAGGACCCAGCACCTAGGAGGTCCCCAGTAATTCTGAGAAGGATGTGCAAGCCCATCAGGCCCCCTGGCTCCTTCGTGGCAGGTGGGGTGGGACCCCTAAGGCAGAGCCCCTGGCTTGGGAGCAGCAGGCCAGACACTGCTCTTCCTGCTGGTCTTGGTGGAGGGCTGTTCCCTCCCACCTCCCTGGGGTCCAGCTGGGATTGGGCAGGGCCTGGGGTTCCAATGACGGGGGCTGGGGGGCTGCAGGAAGGCAGGAGGAGGGAAATCTGAGACAGACGCTTGTGCTGAGTGGCCCGTGCTTAGGTTTGGCCTGATAAGTTTATCAGACGGTGCCGCCTGCCAACCGTCAGCACGGAGCAGGCCAGCGGGCTTCGGCGGGAGGCTGCTCCCAGGCCGATAGGGCCTTCCAAGTGTTATCAGGGGCCTGGTGGCCCAGAGAGCGGGAGAAAGGGAGAAGCAGAGAGAGAGAGAGAATGAAAGAGAAAGAGAGGGAGGGAGCCTTTCAACCACGTCGCCCAAATGACAAGAGCCAGGGAAACGAGGCCTCTGAGGTTCCTGGCGGGGCCTTGGCATCCCGGCCGCACGGGCAGATGCAGCTGGGAATCAGTACCACGGAGGCGCGGGTGGGAGCCTCCATTTCTCCCTGGGCACAGCCTCTTCCAGGCCACAGAACGGGCCTGATGCTACCCTGCTCTTCAGCAAGGCTTAAAGAAAAAGTCCCCTTTTCGGGAAAGTTCCATGCCCCGGAAGGCACAAGGGAACAGGAGGGCACCTCTCCACCATTCTTTCCCACTCCAGCCTTTCCTCTCGCAGCCCCTGTGGTCTCGGGGTGAAAGTCAGTCTCCGTTCACATTAGGGACCAGCCCCTCAGGGAGTCGGATCGTGGTCATCCCTGCCTCACGAATGAGGAAACTGAGTCTCAGAGTGAGTGTAGACGAGGACCCAGGAGGCCAGGAGCGGGAAGACAGAAGGAGAAGGGGTGAGAGGCTGAGGCCTGGGACCCTGCCCCCGCCCCCCAGGGCTGGATCTCCCGCACAAAGAGCCTGTGCTCTGCAGGGGTAGCCGCTGCAGACCCGGTGCTGGCCCCATGCCCCCAGGCCCCCGCCCTCGGCGATGGCCATCCGAGAGGGGCAGATCCCCAGGTCTGCAGGGCTATCTTGGGGGGCAGCATCACGGTGGATTTTTATAATTCCCTTTTCTAGACTTTTCCTGACTTTTCCATGATTTCTATCATAAGAATGTGGGAGTGTTGGGGGCCTGGGGGAAGAAAGGTGATTTGTTTACTTTAAGAGGGAGAGTAGGAGAGAGGGCAAGGGTCGTTGGTGGGCCAGGAATGCTCGGCCTTCCAGCCCAGGAGCACCACGCCTCTGCCCATCCTGGGGCACAGGCATAGGGCCAGGCCTGCCACTGTCTGCAGAGCCGACAGTCGAGTCCCCCAGAGTCCCATATGACAGCCTGGGTCCAGGACCTTCCAGAGGTACAAAGGCTGCCCTAATGTGTCGGAAAGCGTTCATTCATCAGCTCCTATTTACCGAGCACCTGCCATGAGAGAGGCTCCTTTCTAAGTGGCTGAGGATAGGGCAGTGGGAGCTCACAGTGCCTGTGCTCATGGCACTGAGTGGGGACACAGAGGAAAAACAGACGAAGCCAGGAGGAATGGGCGCAGGGAAGGGGGCAGGGGAGCGGGGTGTTGGCGTAGGGATCGCAGCACATGGTACTGGGGCAGCCTCGCTGGCCTTGTGAGAGGTGTGGAAGGAAAGATCCCAGACGGGGTGTCGGGAGGCTGGGATGTCGCTGTGGCCCCTGCCTGGCAGGGAGTATTTCAGGCACTTCCTTCTAGTCTTCGGTTTCTCTCATCTGTACAATGAAACCCGTGGTCTTCAGAAATCTCAAAATTTGGCCCGCACCCTCCAGGTCTCAAGATTTCCTTTCGTCGATTCTTTTTTTACTTTTTTTTTTTTCTGCAGTCTTTTGTAATTTAATTAATGGATTAATTAATATTGAGATCGAGTTGACATAACATTCTGTAAGTTGTACGTGTAGCCCATGATGATTCGATGTTTGTATATATGGTGAAATGGTCGCCACAATAAGTCAAATTAACGTCCATCACCACACAGAGTAAAAAAATTTTTTTCTTGTGATGAGAACTTTTAAGATCTACTCTCTCTTTCTCTCTCTCTCTTTTATTGAAGCATCGTTGATTTACAATATTGTGTTAGTTTCAGGTATACACAATTTTTCTTTTTAGGAAAACAAAGTATTTTACGAAAGAAAAGTAAGTTAAAACCCGGTATCCACATTGACGAGCCGCAAAGATGCACAGCACAGTAATTCGGCTGTATATACATAGGATTTCTCAGATTCTGTTCCTTTATAGGTTATTACAAGATATTGAACATAGTTCCTTGGGCGATGCGGTAAGTCTGTGTGGTTTATCTATTTTATACATAGCAATGTGTATCTGTTAATCCCATACTCCTAACTTATCCCCTCCCCCCTTCCCCTCGTGGACTCTTGAACAAGGGAATGGAGGGTGCAGGTGACAACTGTCGGAGACAGACACTGGAGCTTGCACATTCATGGGCCGGCAGCGCATGTGGCTTCAGGCCAGTGTCCAGACATGGAGCACGGTTTGAAATTCGGGAAGATAGAAGAGGGGTGACTGACTCCCCTTTCTGCAGCTTAGACCTCCGATGCTCGCGCCTGGTAACACCTTGACTCTGAGCCTCTGCCCTTTGTCCACATTACACACAAATAAACATGGCTGTTGTTATCATCTTAGCCAGTGGCTCTGACCTTGGAGCACAGGCCCCGGGCTGGATCCCCAGGTCCAGCACCCTCCCGGCCACCGTGTGATGAACTGACCCAGGCCACACTCGTGGGCTGTCCCTGCTGACAGCTGGAGCCAGGCTGAAGTTCAGAGCTATTTCTGCCAAGGGTGACTTGGGACTTCCTCTCGGATCTCTTAAAAATAAAGGGGTTATCGTGGTCCTCAGGCTCTTTCCTCCACGTGAGGAACCCTGACATGATTTCTGGGGAAGAACTGCAGCCCCCGAGCCTCCCTCAGCCCAGCGAGGACTTATCTCTGGGCTCAGTCGGGCAGCAGGAAGGGAGAGAAGCGACAACTGCGGCCAGCTCTTCCTGCCCCAGAAGCCCCTTTTGGGAGCAGCAGGGGATGTGGCCACTGACTCAGGGGCGTCAATCACCCCTCTTCCCCGGGGCTGCGGTTGCCCACCGGGCTCCGGGGGGAATCAGAAATCAGGGGGGCAGAGAGCATTCTGGGGAAGCCTTCAGCTCGTCCAGCCCAGCCTCTGCCCTGGGCCTCCCACTGCACCCAGCACGACCCTGTCTCTGTATGTGGCCCACGCCCTGCCCTGCAAAGCTGATGGGATGTCAGTCTCCACTAGATCACCAACTCTAGCAGAGGCTGGGAGACCCGCTCCTAGAGGTCAGGCCAGCCTGCAGGGAGAGCGAGGGCCGAGGAGGCAGAGGCTGTGGCATCCAGGGCCCAGGTGGGGCCCACCTCCCCCTTCCAGGGGGTCCACTCTGCAGCAGAGAGCAGCCCAGAGGCCAGCCCACCCACTCTGGGGATTCCTTCCCACCTTGCAGGCCCCAGGATTTTAGTCCCAAGAGAAGGCAACTCCTCTCAGTGTTTCCGAGGAGATAACCTCAAGGTTCTGTACAACAACCTGGGCATCCACTCAGGGCTGGGCCCTGATGAAGCAAGACCCAAAAAGGGGACATCTACGGGACTCTAGGAGGCTGAGAGGTCACCAAGCCCAACCCTGGGTCAGGGAAGTCTTTCTGGAGGAAGCAGACATCTGAAAGATGAAAAGAATTTTTTGTTTTTTTAGGCCACAGGGCATGTGGGATCTTAGTTTCCCAGCCAGAGGTCGAACCCCTGCCCCCTGCACTGGGAGCATGGAGTCTTAACCACTGGACTGCCAGGGAAGTCCCATGATGAAAAGAATTTGATCTGTCAAAAGTGGAGAGGGTTGCCCCAAGCCAAGGAACGGCAGGTGCAAAAGCCCTGGGGAGACATAAGGCCTCCATCTGCTCCCAGCTCCATTCCCAACCTGCTGGGGGCTTTGGCGCCAGCCAGTGCCCTGTTGGGGCCACAGAGGCCAAAGTGTAGAGCGAGGGTGACCTAGAGGGGTCACAGGAGCCATCCTGGGACTCTCGGTGCCCAGTCACATTCACCACGGCTTGCTGTCGGCTCTCACGGTCCCAGCCGGCCAGTCCCTGCTGGCTCAAGGGTGCCCACCTGTGGCCGGCCCTCCTCTGGAAGGAAGGTTCAGGCCCCTGAGCTGAGCGAGCGCCCCCAGGGCAGCTCTGCGGAAGCTAACAATCTTAGCTGGAAACCGTCGCAGCTCGGGGTTTCCTCCCTGCCCGGCTCCCCGCGCCCCTCAGCCCAGCCTCAGACTTATCACTGCCCTCCAGCTGCCTCACCCCACGGCCCCCTCCAACCACCTCCCCTGGATGATTCAGCAAATCTTCCCTCCCTGGGGGGAAAAACAAGGGTAAAAAAAAATCACAATGTCAGATTACAAAGCCCCAACTGTAGGACAGGCCCCTGGCAGGGAGATAAGGGTCCCACACGCCCTCAAAGCCCCTCTGGCAGATAAAGCTTCTAAAGCAGCAAAGGCTGCCACAGGTGTGGGATGTGGAGGCCTGGCCTCGAGCATCGGGTGGCCAGAGCACCCAGGGCCACCGCAGAGCGAGCCAGGCAAAGAGGAAGCACCCCTCCACAGCAGCAGCTGGACTTGGTGCTGCCGTCCCACCGCACGGGGGAGGGAGAAAGAGAGTGTGGGGGCCTTCACAGAAAGTTCAGATGGAGGGTACCCACGGACGCCCTCCAGCCCGGGTGGCTCTCTGCAGCTCGGCCTGCAGACCCTGCTCCGTGTACGCCCAGCCACGTGAGGAGGTGAGGCTGCCCGTCGTCCGCAGGCCCGGTGGAGGGAGCAGCGGGCCACTGCAGGGCTGGGAGCATCCTCCGACGAGGGCGGGGGGAGGCCGAGGTCACCGCAGCCACATCAGCCCTGGAGACCTCTCCAGCGGGAGTCCAGGCTTCCAGGCCAAAGTCGGGCCAGACCTGGAGCCCCACCCTGGGTCTCTGACTCCATCTCAGGAGGCCTCTGGACATGGGAGGGGGTGGGGGACTGAGGCCACTGGTTTCCTCTACCAGTGGGGTCGGACAGATGGACCGATGATGGGTTTGAAGTTAGGGCTTGTGTGGGGCTCTGCCATCCCCGGCAAGTCATTTCTCTACTTTGGGCCCAACTGCCCGTCTGTAAAAGCGATCACAAAACCCATGGCAGGGCTGTCCTGGGGAGTGAAGGTGCACATGCCAGGCAGAAGCAACTCCCAGCTCTGACTTCCGTCTCCGAGGCTGGGTGTAGAGGTCAGCATCTGGCTTGGGGACAAATGCCCACACAGAGCTCGGCAGCCAGGGCCAAGGGTCTGACTACCTGGCAGCTTTCTGAGGTCATTTCTCGGGAAAGGGTGAGATGGCTGGAGTGAAACAGGTACTGGAGGGGACCTCCAGCCATAGGCTTGGGTCCAAGGGCCTTGCGCCCATTTAAGTCCTCTGAGCCGACTTGGAGCTCCTCGAGCCTTCGCTGTGACTTTGAGGGAGCCCTCTTTTTCCTCTGGGGCTCAGTTTCCCAAGATGCAAAGGTGAGAGAGCTGTTCAAGAGGGGTCCACCATCCCTACATGCTACAAGTTCGCCAAATATCAACTGCTCACGGGGTGTACGCTTGGCCCAAGGTGCTGAACAAGAAGCCAGAAAAGCCAGCGGGGTCACAGCAGCCAAAAGGCAAGCAGCCCGTGTCCATCGAGAGATGGTGGATAAACAAAGTGTGATCTGTCCATACAATGGATTATCTTTCAGCCCTAAAAAGGAAGGACGTTCTGACACATGCTGCAACATGGATGAACCGTGCGGACCTTATGCTACGTGAAATAAGACAGACACAAAAGGACAAATCTCATTTCTATGAGGGACCTAGAATGGTCAAATTCATAGAAACGGAAGTAGACTGGTGGATGCCAGGGGCTGGGGGCGAGGCGGAATGGGAGTTAGGGTTTAATGAGGACAGAGTTGCAGTTTTACAAGATGAAAAGAGCTGTGGGGATCGATGGTGGTGATGGTTGCACAGCAATGCAAATGGAATTAATACACTGAACTGTACACCTAAAAATGGTGAAAATGGTATGTCATGTATATTTTAGCACCATAAAAAAAATTTTAAAAATACAAAACCGGTGGGTAGAGTGTAGTCTTAGTGTTTGTTGAACAAAGGCTTTGGAACCAGAGCCCAGCAGCAAACAGCTCGTGGTGCAGGTGAAGAGACGGCAGCAACGTCCTCCACCACCGAGGCCAGCCAGGCCAGGCACGCTCTGAATGGAGCAGGAAGGGACCTGGGGGCTGAGGGAGAGCTCGGGGAGAGGCCGCTTCCCTCCAGGACCAAACAAGTGAGCACCCACAATGCAGCTGCGCCAGAATCCCAGTGTCCTCCTCTTCCTCCCAGAGGGGATTTGCTGGCCTCAGGGTCTCCCAGAAAGCTGTTCCCTCTGCCTGAAAGGTGGTTCCCTCAATTCTTCACCAGGTTCGTTCCTTCATTCTGGCTTCAACCCACATGCACCTTCCGAGGAGGCCTGGCTTCGTGCGGGACAGACTCTCACAGCCCTCAGTGATTCTCCCCTCTGATATTGATCATAATTGTCATCAAATAACCATTTGTGCCATTGTCTGAACACAACCCGTGAAGGTCTCCCCTGCTTCCCCGGCATCCAGCAAGTAAATATTTTTCAATGGGTGGATGGGTGGATGGGCAAACGGAGCCCAGCAATGAAGTGGGTTCTCTGCCCACTCGTTGGGCACTGCCTCTGTACCAAACCCCTGTACTGGTGCTGTGGACGAAGAGAGGAATCCAACAGGCCCCTGACCTCCGGAAGCCCAGCCTGGCCAAGTAGACAGATCTGGAAGCTGATAACTAAACCCTGTATGCTACTGTCTAGTGTCACCCAGACAAACCCCACTGCACTGGGGAAATAATAACGGGATCAACGAAATCTGCCTGTACCCCTGACAGCCACCACACCCAGCCCCGGACTTGGAGCCTGGCTGGCCATGGGGGAGGGCAGGCAGAGGGCGACACCGGCAGGGCCGCCCCCCCCCCCCCGCCGCACCCCAAAGGGCTGGTGCATGGTGAGGGCCCAGGGCTGGGGTGGGGGGCTGTGACTTGGGGTCCGGAAGCCCCGGTCAGTCCTATCTGAGCTGCATGGACTTCCCGGCCATTAGCGAACGGATGTGAGACCCTGCCGCAGGGAGAGAGCCCCACTACCCATCGGGAGGACCAGCCCTCAATGTGATCCTATCGTCTTGGAAGACCCATCCCAAAGGAGACCCTGCATGCACACGGAGGACTTCCCGTGTAAATAGCTGCCGCTATGTATCCCTGTTTTACAGCCGTGGAAACCGAGGCGTAGGCTTGTCCATAGCTTGCCTGAATTTTAAGGGGCCTCTGCCCAAAGGCTTTTTAATCCGAAGGTAAGCCCTGCCCCAAGGATCGGGGATTCGGTCCCGGCTCCGTGGCCCGCTCTTCGCCCGACACCCACACCCCCAGTCCTGGGTACCGAGGTGGCATCCCTGCGCTGGGCAGGCCGCGAGGGGTCGAGCCCGGAACGCTGGCGGTAGCACCCAGGACCGCGGCGCCCCTTCCCCTTCTCCCCCTCCTCCTCCCCCTTCCCCCCTTTCTCGCCCACCTTTTCTCCCTCCCCATCTCCCTCCCCCTCTTCCAAGCGTCAGGTGGGGCCGTAGCCCTGGCTAGTCCTGAGGCCGGAAATGCTGAATTATTCGGGTCATTCATCCCTTTTCCGCGGGGACCCTGGCGGCGTCCTTGCGGCGTCGGGAGGGCACGGCGCCCCCTGGTGGCCGCGCCGGCAGGGGGCGGCGCAGGACGGGAGCGCGCGGGACTCCCGGCGCGGTTCCGCTTTCGCTCCCCGAAGATCTCATTCAATTGCCGCCCTCTGTCTGTCTGTGAAAGGCGCCGGGAAACGGGCCAAAGAGACCCCACCAACCACAAGCAATCGGGCGGGGGTGGGGGCTTCGGGGTAGTGGGCACCACGTGTGCCGTGTACAGGGGCGTCTCCAAAGGGGGAGACGGACACCTGTTCTCAGAGGTCGCCCTGAGAAGAAGGGGAGGGCGGGGGCAAAAGCACGGAGGCTCTGGGGGGGCCCCTGGAGCCGCAGGGTTAGGAATTGGGGGCGGGTGGGGTAGGGGGCAAAATGGATGTGGTTAGGAGAGTCTGGGGGAGCAGGACTCCAAGAATCTCTGTTAAAGGTTTTGGGGTCCCCGCCTCCCTCAACCCCAGCAATAAGCAGCCAAGGCTCATTGAGCGAGAAGCGCCCCCTGGCCTCTGCGGGGCGGCAAGGCAGGCACCAAGCCCTGCGAAGGCGGTGAAGTCGGGGAAACGGGGAGGTGGAGGTGCCCAAGGCGGTCAGGGCTGGAGGATGGCCTGAGGCCCCACAGGTCCCTGTGATGACCCTCACACAGCCTGGCCTCGTGGGGGGTGGGGAAGGAAAGATCATATAGGGTTGTGGCCCCAGTGGGAGGACCTTTGGTGCCTTCTAACAAAATCACAGACGTACATGCCCTTTGAGCCAACAATATCTTACAGATATCTGCCCATGTGTTAAGTGACACACAACAGTGATTCATTGCTACCTTGTATTTGCAAAAGGTTGGAAACAACCTAAGTATCCCTCAAAGAGGGCTGCTTAAATAAATCATGGTCCAGCCATACAGTGGAACACTGTGCATCTGTTCAAAGAAATGAGGAAGTGCCATGTGAATTGATATGGACTAATTTCCATGACATATCGTCACGTGAAAAAGGCGGGTATGGAAGGGAGTGTATAGTAAGCTATCATTTGTCGTCAATTCATTTAGAGTTGACTTTTTTTTTTTCTTGGCCGCACTGTATGGCTTGCGGGACCTTAGTTTCCCGACCAGGGATCGAACCCGTTGCCCCCTGTAGTGGAAGCACAGAATCCTAACCACTGGACCGCCAGGGAATTCCCTAGAGTTGACTTTAAAACAAGAATTCATATTATAATCTCTAGGAAGCCAGCAAGAGCATGCGCAGCCATTTATTAGAGGGAAAAATAGAATAAAAAGACTCCTTTGTGGGTTAGTTCACTTTTCTAAGGGCGATGAACAATATCTATACAATTTTGCTTATAACTATGTAGATTATCTCCAGAAAGAGAAATAAGAAACTGATAACACCTCCAGAGAAATGATGATTCCCGTGTCTGGGGAAAGGAGCGGGAGGGAGGTCTTTATAACAAAAGGCTTTGGTGTCTTTTAGATTTTGAACCACGTGTATCCCGTTACTCATCCTCCTGAAAGGAATATATATAAATGGATGTGGGATCCCCTTTAGGAGGCTGTCACGGTGGTACAGTTGAGAGGTGACGTGAGCTGGGGTGATGGAAGGGGTGGGAAGGTGTGGATTCCCGATGCTGTTAGGTGGTGGAGCAGACCATGAGGCTGTGGGAAGTGAGGGGCTAGGGAGAGCAGGGAATCCAGGGTGATGCCCACATTTCTGGGGCTGCCATTCCTGGGAAAGGAAATCCTAGAGCAGCGGGCTTGGAGGGAGACGGATGAGTCCAGTTTGGGCCCATTTGTCTTTTTCCCCCTTTGACCGTCCAGGACGCCCTCTGCCTTCCTTGTGGAGAAATTTCCTCCTGTAGGTGGTCTCAAGGGTAGGGCAGTTTCCAGGCCATCCTTGTATGTCTGAGTAAGCCCCCCAGAGCCCCTGGACCCACGTCTGTTTTCTCGGCCCCGACTGGTGACGTGACTAACTGCAGAGGGAACTAGCAAATCCTTTGGGTAAAACATCCTGTGTCATGATTGAGGTGGTGACTACATTCATATATTTGTAAACTCATGGAACTGTACACTTCAACTGGATGTATTTTACTGCAGGTAAATTATACCTCAATGAAATTTATTTAATACATATACACATATGTATACATGACTTGATAACAACACAAAAGGCAAGGGGGGTCTGTCTCAATGTGTCTTTGTGTCATGGAAGTGATAAAAGTATTAACTTGTTTGACTTTAATAGATCAAGAGTTCATATTGTAATCTCTAGGGTAACCAGTAAAAGTATGTACAACTATTTGTTAGTGGGGAAAATGGAATAAGCAAATATGATTTGTATAATGGAAGAAGAGAAAGGGAGAGAAAGGACTGAACAGTTGGACAAACAGAAAAATAGGAAAAATATGAAAGATTTAAACCCAATATATCAGCATTACATTAAATATAAAAGGTTCAATACTCCAGTTAAAAGACAAACGATGTTCGGAGAAAAATAATCCACAACTACATCCTGCTTATGAGAAATAGATTTAAAATATAAGGATACAGAAAGAGTGAAAGTGAAAAGATGGAAAAAGACATATATCATGAAAACATTCACCAAAACAAGTCTCTTCTAGCTATATTAATATCACACAACTTAGACTTCCCTAGAGATAAAGAAGAACATTTAATGATGATTAACGGGCCATTTACCAGGAATGTGTAACATTTCTAAATTTATATGTACATAATAACAGGGACTTCAATTACAAACAAAGCAAAATTGACAAACCTAAGAGGAGAAATAGGCAGATTCACAATCATAGTGGGAAATTTTAACACATCTCTTATGGAAGGAGCAGACACACACACACGCACACTGGAAAGGATATAGGACATTGCATCTGACACCTGAAGAGCACACATTCTTTTCTGATGAACCTGGAATACTTTTATTTTTAATTAATTAATTTATTTATTAATTTCTGGCTACGTTGGGTCTTCGTTGCTGTGTGCGGGCTTTCTCTAGCTGTGGTGGCTTCTCTTGTTGTGGAGCACGGGCTCTAGGCGCGCAAGCTTCAGTAGTTGTGGCATGTGGGCTCCAGTAGTTGTGGTTCGCAGGCTCTAGAGCTCAGGCTCAGTAATTGTGGCACACGGGCTTAGCTGCTCCACGGCATGTGGGCTCTTACCGGACCAGGGATCGAACCCGTGTCCCCTGCATTGGCAGGCAGATTCCTAACTACTGTACCACAAGGGAAGTCCTGTACCTGGAACACTTAACAAGACTGACCACATGTCAGGCCATAAAGCAAGTACCCCAAAATTTCAAAAGGGTTGAAATCATACAAAATATGTTCTCTGACTATGGTGGAATTAAGCTAGAAGTCAATAACAGAAAAGACAATTTTTAAATTCCCCAGTTTGGGGATATCAAGCAATACACTTCTAAATAACCCTTGGGGGCTTCCCTGGTGGTGCTGTGGTTAAGAATCCGCCTGTCAACGCAGGGGACATGGGTTCGATCCCTGGTCCGGGAAGATCCCACATGCCGCGGAGCAACTAAGCCCGTGCGCCACAACTACTGAGCCTGCGTTCTAGAGCCCACGAGCCACAGCTACTGAGCCCACACGCCACAACTACTGAAGCCCGCGCGCCTAGAGTCTGTGCTCCACAACAAGAGAAGCCACCGCAATGAGAAGCCCGTGCACCGCGACGAAGAGTAGCCCCCGCTCGCCACAACTAGAGAAAGCCTGCGCGCAGCAACGAGGACCCAACACAGCCAAAAATAAAAAATAAATAAATAAATAAATAAATAACCCTTGGATCAAAGAAAACGATCACAAAGGCTGTTGGAAAACATTTTCAACTGAAGGGAGAAGGAGGGGGGGAGGAGAGAAGAGGAGGTGAAGGGAGCTGGAGGGGAGGGGGAGGGACGAGAAGGAAAGGGCGACACCAGTATAGGTGCTACAGACATTTAAAAGACCCTCAGAGAAGTTTCCATTTCAGTTAGGATGTAGAAAGTTGTGAAGGACAATTGCCTCCACCATAACAATGAAAAAATTGCAGACAGTTCCAAGATTTGGGGGACTTGATGCTTACACAAGTTTAGGGTCGTTCTTTGGGCCAAAGAAAACAAAATTAAGAATAAAAAATAGGTATCCAAGCAAATAGCTATGTGGGATGAGAGAAGAAATCCTAACAAATGATAAATATTTTTTAAAATTAAAAAGAACCCAAAACAAACAAACAAAACAAAAACAAACCGAAAAAAGTAAAAAAGAAATTTAAAAAGAAGAAAAAAAGAAAGAAAAATTTAAAAATCCAGAAAACTATGTATGTGAACTAACTGTTGGACCTCTCTTTACATACCTTTTCCCTACGTTTTTTTGTCCCTACATTTTTTTGGGTCCACACTCTTTGCTTGCCTCCTCTTACAACAATGATGTAATATTTTCTACAGAGAGAATGGAAATTCTTTAGCATGGTTGATCAAAATGTAGCTTTTGGCAGCTTCCCTGGTGGTGCAGTGGTTAAGAATCTGCCTGCCAATGCAGGGGACATGGGTTCAAGCCCTGGTCTGGGAAGATCCCACGTGCTGCAGAGTAACAAAGCCCGTTCACCACAACTACTGAGCCTGCGCTCTAGAGCCCGCGAGCCACAACTACTGAGCCTGTGTGCCACAACTACTGAAGCCCACGCGCCTAGAGCCCGTGCTCCACAACAAGAGAAGCCACCGCGATGAGAAGCCCGCACACCGCAACGAAGAGTAGCCCGCATTCACTGCACCTAGAGAAAGCCCACGCGCAGCGACGAAGACCCAATGCAGCCAAAAATAGATAAATAAAATAAATAAATTTATTTTTTTTAAAGTGGCTTTTGGGGCTTCCCTGGTGGCGCAGTGGTTGAGAGTCCGCCTGCCAATGCAGGGGACGTGGGTTCGTGCCCCGGTCCGGGAGGATCCCACCTGCCGCGGAGCGGCTGGGCCCGTGAGCCATGGCCGCTGAGCCTGCGCGTCCGGAGCCTGTGCTCTGCAATGGGAGAGGCCACAACAGTGAGAGGCCCGAGTACCGCAAAAAAAACCCCACAAGGATATATTGTACAACATGGGGACTATAGCCAATATTTTATAATAACTATAAATGGAGTATAACCTTTAAAAATTGTGAATCACTATATTGTACACCTGGAACTTACATAATATTTTATATCAACTATACTTCAATAAAATAATATATATAATAAAAAAAACAGAAGAGGAGAGAGACACAAACAGACATACAGAGAGGAGAATCCTTTGAAGATACAGATACACAGAGGGAAGATAGCCCCGGGCCCATGCAGGCAGAGACTGGAGTGATGTATCTACATACAACCAAGGAATGCCACAGACTGCTGGCCGCTCCAGAAGCCGAAAGAAAGGCATGGAACAGGTTCTCCCCCAAAGGCTTCAGAGAAAGCACGGCCCTGCCAATATCTTGATCTTGGACTTCTAGCCCCCAAACCGTAGGAGAATAAATTTCTATTGTTCTAAGACCCCACCCTCAAAAGTGACTACAGATCAGGCACATATATTCCACTCAGTGGAAACGGAATGTACTCCCAATGTGACTTCCCCTTAATCAAGCCTCCCAGAAATAACCAGTGACCACTTCAATGCCTCCCAACGCAAGGGGAAGTGTGACAGGAGGGCAGGTTAGATGGAAAGAGACAGAAGTCTTAACCAACGACAGTTAAAATATCTTACCTCTTCCCTTTTTATAAAGACATCTGCCCATGTGAACACAACACCAAGGGGCCTTGAAGGAAGGTACCTGCAACTGAAGAAGCCTGATGCTTAAATTTTATTATTAGCTGCGTTGAAATTTGCCTCTGCCTGGCACATTTTTGAAAATATTTAACTAGGCCACATAAACTCTATTTATGAACAGTCTTTGACGTTCAGCCTTGTAGATATTTAGTTTAATTTTGCTTTGGAACCAGTTGACTAGGAAGACGAATGTCCTCTGGAACAGTGTGTCCCACTTGGAAGTAAAAAGCAAACGGAAACCTCTATGTAAACCCCATCCTCCACGTTCCCATCATTTGCATCGCAGCGGCGGGGCTGCATGAGAGGATGCCTGGGCCTGGGCGGGCTTGTACCTGTGCAGCCGGGGAGAGGGGTGGCCACGCTCCCCCGCGGTCGGACTTGAGAGGGAGCTGGCTGCTGACCCCAGCACAGACTTCTTAGAAGGCCCCTGGTCCGTTTCCCTTCCTCTGCGGCCACTTTGCCCTTTCTTCCAGGGTGTCATGGGCGTAGCGTGACCACCAGGTGGCGGTGTTTGCCCACGTGGACGCTCTGTCGCCACCTCGTGGCCAAAAGTGAACACTACGCCTTCTGTCCCGTCCTAGGGGCGCAGTGAGAACCCAGTTCCGGCCAGGGAGTGTTAAACCCTCACTGTGTGCTCCATGGACTAACCCAGCGGCCCAGGAAGAAATATTCAGATTCTGGGGCCCAAAGGAAACATTTTCCAAAACCCTCCTTGCCTTCGGTTAATAGAGGATCAATAACCCCCCCATCCCAGGTACCATCCCCCACCACACACACACACACACACACACACACACACACACACACACACACACACACACAGAGACACACACAAAGAATGGGCTCACCGGCCAGGATTCAGTATTCAGACCCTGGACCAGAGTCAGATGTGGGAGTTGTGGGTTAGAGGGGTGTCAGGCTGCTTCCCCACCCCGCTCCATGGGATTCGGCCTTACCAATCAGCCAGCAGCCCCTTTCCAATGCCCTGGGGTACCTCTGCAGATAGGACAGCTATGTGTCCTCAATCAGGGAGTGGGGACTGGGACGCTGGGACAGCCCAGGGGCGGGAACAGAGGATAGGAAGATGTCGAGGGTGCCAGCCACTGCACCCACCACTCCCAAACCGGGGTGCCCAGATACCCAGGGAGGATCTGAGCCTGTGCAGACTTGGTGGAGAACTCACCTTGTGACTCCCTGGGGTCTGGAGGAGTGGGGTGGGGCATGCTGGGAAAACACACTGCGGGACCCATTGCAGGAAAAGACAACATAAACTGGACTTTGTTTCTCCCCTGCAGCCTCATTGCCTGGCATTGTATTACGTATGGATTTGCTTCCTTTGCTTGCTCTCTGTCTCAGCTGATCAGACGTGGTCTCTGCCCATCTCACGGTCTCCCCCGCTGGTCATTGGTGCCTGGCACAGGGTCCCGCACACGGAGGTTGCCCAGCGAGCCTTTGTGAAACACCTCTTGCTGCCATTCAACCACCTAGGTCGTGCATGGGGCATTCAACACTCTGTGCCACCTCAGAAAGAGCCTCCAGCCTGGGAATGGGGGTCTCTTTCTCTCTCTCTCTTTTTTTTTTAAATTAATTTTTATTGGAGTATAGTTGATTTACAATGTTGTGTTAGTTTCTGCTGTACAGCAAAGTGAATCAGTTATACATCTACATATATCCACTCTTTTTTAGATTCTTTTCCCATATAGGCCTTTACAGAGTACTGAGTAGAGTTCCCTGTGCTAGACAGTAGGTCCTTATTAGTTATCTATTTTATATATAGTAGTGTGTACATGTCAATCCCAATCTCCCAGTTTATCTCTCCTCCACGTTCCCCCTTGGTAACCATAAGTTTGTTTTCTGCATCTGTGACTCTAATTTCTGTTTTGTAAATAAGTTCATTTGTGCCATTTTTTTAGATTCTGCATATAAGTGATATCATATGATAGTTGTTCTTCTCTGTCTGACTTACTTCACTTATATAATATAATAATAATAATAATAATAATCTCTAGGTCCATCCACGTCACTGCAAATGGCGTTTTCATTCTTTTTTATGGCTGAGTAGTATTCCATTGTATATTTGTACCGCATCTTTATCCATTCATCTGTCAATGGACATCAAGGTTGCATCCATGTCCTGGCTATTGTAAATAGTGCTGCGGTGAACAGGGGGCTCTCTGATTTCATGAAAGGGGTGAGGGATGACAGAGAGGCCTGCCATGCAGTGAATGACTTCCAGTAACTCAAGAGAGCAGTGATAAATGGAATATTTATAAATGGAATATTTCCTGCCATATCAATAAACAAAGATGTCACAGTCACCAGTGATTGCAGCCCTCCAACGTGAGCTGGTGAGCCCTGAGGAAATGCAGGGCTGAAAAGAATACCTGCCATCTAGCAGCCGTCACACTGCAGCCACTCCCTGCGGTGAGCGCTGAGGAAATTCAGGATGTGAAAATACAGGCTCCAGATAGCTAAGGTTCACATCAATCAAGGAATGATTTCAGTGAGCCCAGACTCTTGCATCTTCCCATATATAGAAAAGCGCTAACTTCCTTAACTTGAGATAGCTGGTTTTCTTTCATTAACAATAATCCTTTGACAGTTCCCCACTACCTGCCCTTTGTTGCAAAACTCCAGTATATCCCGGCCCCTCCCCTGGCCTCCTCGGAGCAGTTTCTCAGAGCCATCTGAAACGCTGTCTTCCGGGCTGCAGTCCTCATTTTGCCCCAAATAAAACTTAACTCGCAACTCTCACATTGCACATATATATCTTTAAAGTCAACAGCAGAAAAACTGCCCCACTTGTGACAGAAAGTGTCACGACTCAAAAATGAATCTTGAAAATGCTTTAAAACCCAATGACTCTGTCCTCCTGTATGAGTTTCCTGTGGCTGCCGTAATAAATGACCACAAACTAGGTGGCTTAAAACCCAAGAGAAATATATTCTCACTGCACTGGAGGGCAGCAGTCCGAAATCCAGGTGTCCGCAGGGATGGGCTCCCTCTGAAGCCTGGAGGGGAGGGTCCCTCCTGCCTTGTCCAGTGCACCTGGTGGCTGCCAGCAACCCTTGACTAGAGACCACATGACTTCAATCTCTGCCTCTGTGATCACAAGGCCTCCTCTTCTCTGTGTGTCCAATCTCCTCTGCCTTTCTGTCCTAAGCACGTTTGTCATTGGGTTTAGGGCCCAGCTGGGTAATCCAGGAAGATCCCATTATCTCAAAATCCTTATAGCTTAATCACTCTGCAAAGACCCTTTTTCCAAATAAGGTCACATTTGCAGATCTCAGGGATTTAGGATGAGGTCGTGTCCTAGGGACCCCCATTCAGCACGCTATACCCCCTTAGGCTGCCTTTTTTCTTAGCACATATAATACACAGCATGCCAGGTGTGAGAATTATGTACGTGTTTATTACCTGTCTCCCTTCTTGCGGAGGGACCTACTGCCTGGTGCATGGTGGAGACTCAAAAGGTTTTTGTTGAATGATTGATGAATGGAACTAATGTTTGGCTTCGTATTTGACTACACTGAGTCCTGTTTTACACTCCCAAGATAGAAATAACCTGTTTCGCCTTGATGATGAGAACTTTATATATCTAATACCTCCTACCCCCGCATTCCTCCCCAGCACTCACGCATGCCATGTGAAAGAAAACATTGAAGCAGGCATAAAGTTTCAAACCGTGTGGGCCAGTCTCCAGACACCCCAGTGAGGACCAGTGGGTGAAGCAGGCCGTCCCCCCCCAAGGGCAAGGCAGAAACTCCACTTGGGGTGGACAGACTCAAAGCTTCAAGATGGCAAAGCTCCTGCAAGGCTTAGACTGATGCCAAGATTCAGCCTGAGACCCAAGAGGAGAGAGCCGGCTCCTCTGCCTGTCTTGGCGGAGGGTCTCTGAGCCGGGGAAGGACAGCTCAGCCACCACAGTGGGCAGTGGAAGGCGCACCCTTCAGTGTCTCGTGCCGGGGTCCCCACCTTTATCTGAGCAGCAAACACTGGTCACCAACACCCAGGTCTCTTTTGGCGGTTGCATCTCTCCTGGGTGGGAGTGGTATGCACCAGCCGCCCCTGGCCCCCACCCCAATCCAGACCACAGGAGGTGGCGAGAGCTGCAGAGACCCCAAACCCTTCTGTCCAAAGGGATGAAAACTCCCACTGCAGGAGGACAAGGGTGGGGAAGGATGCCCGGAAACCGGGCAGGGAAAGACCCCCTCAGTGTGCAAATATTAAGTGTCATTGTTACCTGCTCCCAATGCTGTGATGTTTGGGGAAAGTCCCAGCTGCTTCTTTAACTGGGTTCCTGAACCTTCCTGGCCTCCCTTTCCTCCCAGCCCGGCCTCACTGCCCTACTCCTGTCTCTGACGTCACCACCTTGGATCCCAGGTAGGACAAAGTCTTTGCCCTCAGGAAGCTGAAACTCTGGTGGAAGAGAAATAAAAAAGAAATAAAACAGCGCTGCAGATTGTGTGACAGGATGAGTTTGGATGTCAGGGGCGCAGAGGGTGACAC
Source organism: Lipotes vexillifer (assembly GCF_000442215.2). Taxonomy (NCBI): domain Eukaryota; kingdom Metazoa; phylum Chordata; class Mammalia; order Artiodactyla; family Lipotidae; genus Lipotes; species Lipotes vexillifer. The sequence goes on along the minus strand of NW_006779962.1, from coordinate 1,726,337 downwards.
CAAACTCTCCAGGCAAGGTGATCTCTACATGGAACCCTGAAGGATGCTGAGGGGTCAACCAAGTGTTGGGATGGGAACTGTGCGGGGGAGTCACTGGAGACAAAGCCAGAGTGAGATTTCATCCTAGAGAGATCACTCTTGCTTCCATAAGTAGAACAGATTAGAGCAGACAAAACTAAAAAGGATCATTGGATTGGGGGCTAGAGGTTGGTCAGGACCTCAGTGGACACCCTAAGGCTGTGGGTAGTTTAGAATCAGCTTTGCAGGTTCAGAAACTCAATTCCTTCCATACCCAGAGGTAAGAGTGTCATATTTAGCAAATATAAATATACCTAGCTAAGTTGGAATTTCAGATAAATAACGAACAAATAATTATTATAAGTATGTCCCCAACATTATGTCTGTATCCAATCTAATTTAACTGTATATCCAATATTTTATCAGTCACTCTACCGACAGTGACAGCCCCCAGGACTGACTCATGTGTACCAAACTCACAGGGGGATGATATAAACACACCAATTTATTAATTTACAATTGTGGGCAGGGGTAAAAATATACATCTGTTATTCAGACTCTCCTTTCTGGAAAATTAAACCAACCCAGAATACTGCTTGGTGAGCATGGAATGACAGCAAAGGACATGAGAAGTTTAAAAGGACATTTCATCTCAAGGCATAGAAAAGCCTGGAGAATTATCCTGGCCTCACAGCATAGACTCTTCTTTGATGGTAGAATATGCAAGTTCCCACAGGAGAAGGCCGGTCAGGGACTGCTAAGCCTTCATGTCCAGCCTCCTCTGGCCCGTCCTCCACGTGCTCTCCGAAGGGCCTTCTTTTCAAAGTCTCGGGGCTCCCAGCCGATGACATATATTTCACACTCAGATTACACACTTCTCTTTTAAAAATGTATTTCGTGGTCTTTGCAGCCGTTTTTTTGGACTTCTTAAATCCATCTAGAATAATGAGGTAATCTCGATTCAGAAATCACTTTGGAAACTTGAGGTACCCATATCCGAGGGGTCCCTTGCTCTTATGACATCCTCAAATCCGATCCCTTCTTTCCTTTTTTTTTTTTTTTTAAAGTATTTATTTATTTATTTGGCTGCACCGGGTCTTAGCTGTGGCACGCGGGATCTTAGTTGCCGAGTACGGGATCCTTTTTTTTCTTTTTTTTTGTTGTGGCATGCATGCAGGATCTAGTTGTGGCATGCATGCAGGATCTAGTTCCCCAACCAGGGCTCGAACCCAGGCCCCCTGCATTGGGAGTGCGGAGTCTTAACCACTGGACCACCAGAGAAGTCCCCAGTCCCTTCTTTACATCCTCACTGCCACTCCCCTGACCCCAGGCAGCATCTCTTACGTGGATTATGCAGCCTCTCTGTTGGTTTATCTGAATCCACTTTTGCCTTTTCTGGTCTATTCTCTACACAACAGCCATATAGAGTCTCTTAAATGCATAAATCAGATTCTGGCACTCCCTGCATAAAACCCTTCAAAGGCTCTCCATCGTACTCAGAAAAAGCCCATCCATTAGGTACATCCTTTTTAGGTCTGGCCTATGTCGACCTCTGACCCTTCATCTCCCCTTACTTCACTCCCTATAGTTTTGTTCCTGGTGAATTTAAGGTTCTTTTTTCATCGCGAAAGAATTCAGAGACGAAGCAGGGAGGTTAAGAAAGTAAAGTGAGAATTTATTTAAGCAAGAATACCGTCTCAGAGGGAGAGCGAGCAGACAGGTGAAGAGCTGCTGCCCGGGGTTTCTTTGGCAAGCCAGTTACGAGGGGCATACAAAGGAAGGAGCGGGATATTCACTGGGGAAGGAGGAGCTCGGGGTTCGTATTCCCTGATTTTCATCCCAGCTCCATCTTCCTGAGGGTAGGAGGGATTTTTGTCCTTATTTAGCTTAGATGAGAATTGTCACGGCGTCGGTGCATGATGGGTACTTCCGCGAGGCTAATTTTATTGTAATGAGGGTATAATGAGCGGACGCAAGAGATTCCCGCCTTTCCTCATCTTTCTCTGTATGCTTCCAGGACACTTATCACTCAAAATGTGTGGTTTCCTGTCAGTCTGGAGGTTCCTGTTTTTCTTTGTCTGCCCATGGACCCCCTGCCACCTGGCTCCTGCCCTTCTTTCTCTTCTCATACCTAGCTACCTGCCTGCTGTTAACAGTTTTGTCTTCCGTCATTTCCTAGAACGGCCCCGGTCCCTCCTTTTAGGGTCTTCCACAGCCGCTCACTTAATGCTTCTCTCCTCTGTTAGGTTCTGAGTAGTGCCCAGCACACAGCGGGCGCTAAATAACTGTCTAAGAAACGAAGGACAGACACCCGCATTCTGCCCCGAGTTCTCACCGGGGGAGGGGGGCGCTCCCGGTTTTCCGTGTGTGGAGGTGGGCGAGCATTAAAAGCACAACTCCCAGGAGTTCCCTGATCGTCTAGTGGTTAGGATTCCGGGCTTCCGCTGCCCAGCTGCGGGGGGTTCAATCTCAGGTCGGGGAACTGAGATCCCGCAGAGCCCGCGGCGTGGCCAAAAAAAAAAAAGATTCAAAGTGAAATTCCCTTGCACTCCCCATTTCCAGATCAAACTCCTCCTGGCCTCCGTTCTGGGGCGGGCAGCAGGAGTGGGGGGCCGAGGCCCCAAGAAACCGCTCCGGCGCATCCGGCGTCAGGAAACCAATTCATTTCTGGGACCTCAGCACGCAAGAAGACGGGCCGGAAGTCTGCCTCGAGCCCGCCCTCGAGCTGTCATTGGGTGGGATCCGAGGAAGGGGAGGAGACCCGGCCTAGCCCTGGTTCATTATTGGCTAAAAACCTATGCAGGCGGAAGGAGGGGGCTGAAACTTCGCTTCCTTCTGACTCTTCATTGGCTAAAAAGTTCGGCGTGACCCTCGGGTTCTCATTGGCTAAAAGAGTGGGTGTGTCTTACAAGCCTCCAGGTCCCTCGCGGGTTGGTGGAAGAGACAGGTCCCTACCCTGCCCCTCGAGTTCCAACCCTCCTCATTTTAAACACGAAGTTGAGGGACGGGCTGTCGTTTACCCCGAGCCTCGGGGCCTCACCTTGGGGGTGTGCTCCCAGAGGCCTTCGAGCCTCGCGGAACTCAGGGATTTAGACAAACGCGAGCGGGGAGGAAGCCCGGAACGATTCCTTAGCGGAACAGTTCAGGCTAGGCCTCTAGGAGCTCGGGGAGGGACGGCCCGCGGCGGGCCCGACGAGACTGGCAGAATGGCGGCGGCAGACTGGGGTCCGGGGGTCGCCGTCCCCGTGGAGCTGCGGCGCGAGCGGCACATGGTGTGTGTGGAGTACCCGGGCGTGGTGCGCGACGTGTCCAAGATGCTGCAGACCCTGGGCGGCGAGGAAGGCGTCTCCCGGGTGAGGAGCGGGGAGTCTCCGGGGACCAGAGGGGAGGTCTGAGTCGTTTGACTACGGCCGAGGGGCGGGACTATCCAGGGATGTGAGGTTTCCTTGGCAACGGAGCTCGAGGTCGGCTCTGGAGCGGCCAGTGGGCGGGGATTTGCTTCAAGACCGTCGGGCGTGGACAGTTTTTCCCTGGGATCAGAGGGGAGAGGGTGTCCATTCCATCCCATCACTACTGCCATGAACGGAGCTCAGTTGCACCGACCCCCCCGCTCCCCAGGATGTGCTGGGCTGCCACATCTTCATTTCACAGAGCAGAAAGCTGAGGTATGGGGAGATTAAGAACCGTTGACCTACAATGAGAGGGGGAGGAAGGATTACGTTATTAGTGTTAAAAGTAGTAATAGCTAACAATTTATTCTGTACCAGCTACATTTCTAGGTGCTTTACTTACATTCAATTCGCATTAGAACACTGCCAGGTAGGAACTGTCATTGTCCCCATTTTACAAGGAAACCGAATCAGCTTGTTCAAGTTCACCCAGCAAGCAGTGGAGCTGGGATGAATTCTTACCTTGTGCAAAGCTCTATGTAAGTGACTTACATGCACCAGATCTTGAAGTGTCTCTTCTTTAGAGAGTCCTTCCTTGACTGCCCTTACCAAAGTGGCTGCTAGCAGCTAACCTCTAATTCCAATCTGAAATTATGTTTTAATGTGTTTATTGTCTGTCTTGGACCTTTGGCTCTGAGGCTGTAAACTGTATGAGAACGGGACCTCCCGTGGTCCTAATATCCATAACTCTGCCTGCTTCTAAAATACTTATCAAATGCATGATTGAATCTTCACGACAATCTAGTGAGTTAGTTACCATTATTATTCCCATTTTTCTGATAAAGACACAGGAAGAAAGGTTGGGTCAAACAAGCTCCTACATGGTACAGTGGAAATTTGAACGCATGCACATCTCCCTCTGAAGTCTGAACTCTTAATTCTGCTTCCTCATCCTTTATGAATACTGAAAAGCCTCGAACCTGTCATTAAGCACAGGAGGCCAGTAGAGGCCCAGTCAGTCAGGTTTTCTTCTTTTATCTTGACTTACTTTACGGCGGCATTGACCAGGACCCTTACTCCTGCTAACGCCAGGGATGTTTGGACACAGTTACAGTGTGACCCCTTTGGGAAGAGACTGGTCATTCATTCATTCCATTCCTGTTTCTTGTGCACCTCCTCTGTGCCAGCCCCGCATCTGGGGTCATTCCCAGCACAGCAGTCTCAGAGACCTGTTTCCTGACAATAGGGGCTCTTTTTAACCTTCTTTCCCT
>NW_006779962.1:1711969-1721404 GCF_000442215.2 Lipotes vexillifer | reverse complement strand
CTTTCCCTAGATGCTTCCTGAGCACCTGCTAAGGGCCAGGTTGTGTCCTGGGTGTTGGGGAGCCAGCAGACCAGCAAGTAGATGACCTTGGCCTAGTTAACATTGCTGGTGCTGTCACACGCTCACTTACTGTGTCCCTCCTACCCCATGTGGGACGAGCATTCCTATATCGATGACACATTACCATGATTTAGGTGCCAGGCTAAGTGCTTTACATATATTTCCATTTAATCATTGTAACAATCTGATGACCAGGTACTGTTATTATGTCCATTTTAAGGAGGAGGAAGGAGGCGTGGAAAGGATGAGTCACACTAGTCAGGGCCAAGGTGCTTGTTACTTGTTGATTTCATCTCCTTTGGACCTCGAAACTTTTGTATATATGAGGGTGAATACCAGGACCCTTTGGGGTGGGTAGTTCCTAGAGAAGAAGCCCTAGACAAGTCATTCAACTCCCACCCAGCCTCTCCACGGCAGACCCGGGGGTGACACCTCCGTGCAGAAGAGTAGGTGGTTGCCCGCACTGACCTGTCACTCGAGAGACAATGGCTTTACTTAACTGATAGTTATTGTCTCCAACTTTACAACCTCTTAGAAGGAAGAGACTGTCTTCATTTTCCCTACCAGATAAAAGCTAAGATACTTGGGTTTGAAAAATGAGTCTTTTGGGAATTAAAAGCTCAGAATGAAACGGACAAAACCTCCTGGCCCTTCCCTGGCCACCTGGGTCGCCGTCGGGCTTTCATTGAGGGAGGAGCTGCCGGCTGCTTTGCTGCCCCCTGCTTCACTCTGTCTCCTTTGACCTCCCGCAGATCTATGCAGACCCCACTAAGAGGCTGGAGCTGTACTTCCGGCCCAAGGACCCCTACTGCCACCCCGTGTGTGCCAACCGCTTCAGTACCAGCAGCCTGCTGCTCCGGATCAAGAGGAAGATGAGGCGGCAGAGGGGGGCGCCGGGGCCTGAGGCTCACCCCAAGGTCACGTTCGACATAGAGAGCCTTGGCATCGTCTCCACCGTTTACAAATTTCAAGGTAACTGCAAAATGCATTCTTACCGCACTGAGTTATTTCAGGGCCTGCGTCCCTCGTGCCTGCAGGAGCTGCATGGGTCACGCACATGGTGAAGGGGGCCCGGATATGCCCAGGCGTGAGGGGAGTGGCAGAGCACAGGCCCTGTCCAGGAGGCCCTGCTTGTTGCTGCTCGGTTTTCTGCACTCTTAAGAGAAGCTGGAATTCTCTGAGAAATCTCATTGTTAAAGCTGCTTTATGGGGCCAAGTAAAACTGGTCCACAGGCCTCCAGTTTTCAGCCCCACCCCCGCCCTCGTGTTTGGGGATCTTCTTGGTCTAGACGGCTGCTGGCCTTGCTGACCCTCTGAAGCCTTCCCAGAGCACCTCAGCCCCTTGGGACCTTATGTCCTTTGAACTCTCAGCCAACTGGATGTCTCCTGTAGGGTCCTCAGTCGAGTTTGCTCCCCACAGGGAACCCCTGGGAGGAGGTGCTAAGGCGTGGGGTGGAGAGGGGGAGTTGTGCCTGCCTCAGCCTCCCTCGGTCTCCTTGTCTGTGCAGTGGGAGCCCGGAGTTCCTCAGACCCTCGTGGAAATTCAGAGGGACGATGCCCGTGTGCCAGTTCGCACACACGTACGGTACTTGGCGAATTACTAACAAGCCTCAAGAGTATGTGTAGCTGCAGCTGCGGGTCTAAGATAGAAACTGAAGAGAATAAAGACCAAAAAGGAAGAGGGGGATAGAAAGTGTAAAGAAACTAAAACAAGGCCTGGGATCCCACAAGTGGGGCATTTGGAACGTCCATCATTCTGGTGGAAAGTGGTCTTCACCAAAGAGGGCCGTCCTTCCCGGGACAAGGCTTCCCAAGTCATCCGTTTCTTTCTCTCTCTAATTGAGCCGGTACGTCACCACTCAGTGTGTGTCCCAGACCAGCAACATGGGCCTCACCTGGGAGCTTGTTAGAAATGCAACACCTCAGCATCTGCATTTAGCAAGATCCCGGGTGAGTCACGTGCACGGTACAGTCTAAGAAGCACTGACCTAGACTTTATCCTCACATATCAGGTAACTCCCCGACCCCCCAAAGTAGTATTTATACAGGCGACTGGGCTGAGTTCCCAGAAGCGACTCGGACGTATTGTTTTGGGTCCTGCTACCATTGCCCGGCAGCCTCCCCTGCGAGGCCTGCTCAGCGCACCCGAGAAGACGCGGGTGCTGGTGCGTGGCAGCTGCCAGTGCCTGGGCGGGTGTACTAGTGTGTCCACCGTCTGTCTTCCTCTCTTCCCAGGAATGTCCGACTTCCAGTACCTGGCCGTGCACACGGAGGCGGGTGGCAGGCACATGTCCATGTACAGCAAGGTGCTCATGGTCAAGCCCGAGAAGGAGAATTTCTTCCACCAGGAGCTGCCGCTCTACATCCCCCCGCCCATCTTCTCCAGGCTGGACACCCCGGTGGACTACTCCTACCGCCCAGAGACACAGCACCGGTAAGGACCTCCCTGTGGCCGCCGCCCCGCAGCATCGGGGCTCAGGGCAAGGGCCCTGCGCTCAGAGGGCTGGACTCTTCCACTCACGGGTCAGACGGCCAGGGCGGCTGGCTTTACTCAGGCCCGTGGCCCCAGCAACAGAGCAGCTGGTGACCAGGGGCCCTGACCAGGGGTGTCAGGAACCAGCCCTGGTCCCCGCGCCCCACCCGGAGGCCTTGCTCAGGGCTGTCCTCACACCACAGAGTGTGAATCAGGATGTTGCCTTTGGACTTAGACCCCTCCCCAAAAGCGTGTACCTTGAGGTGTGGAGAGACAGACACCCCCTGCCGCAGGAGCCCTGGGAACAAGGTCGATATTTTTCGGAGAGCAACCTGGCAGAATCTATTACAGTTTTAAATGTTCTTTCCTGACGGCCAGGCGGCCTGTAGGAATTTATCCCACGGTGACTGTCGCCTCTGTGCTCAAAGATACACTGGCAAGAACGTTTTCTGGTTGGTTGTGGGCAGCAGCAAGAAGCTGAGAGGGCCTGGTGTGGTGAGAGAGCCCGGGTGGGCGGGGGCCCGTGTTCAGGTCCTGGACCTGTGATCCCACATCACAGGCTGGGCAGGTGAGCCCCGACCTCCCACGCCAGCATCCCCGCCTGTAACAGGGGTGATAATGACAGTAACAGTCCTCACTTCTCGCGAGCGTTGTTAGAGGGCTGAGTGATTGAAGCTTGTGGAAGCACTCAGAGCACTGAGTGCCGGGCCGAGTTCGATAAAGTGGGTGAGTGAGTGATCCGTCCACTAATAGGGACGATGTAGTCAATTAAACGACGGCCTGTCTGTACCAAGGAAGACCGTACAGCCTTTAAGAAAGCGGGCTCCATGGGCCAACGTGGCTCGTGTCCAGAAACCTTGCTCTAGGAAAAGCAGCTGCTAGAGCAGACTCTGTGCTATAAAAGTAAACTGGGTGATAATAGAAGCCTGGAAAGATGGGGAAGTTTGGGCCCAGAACAGTTATCTGCAGGGGGGCGGGAGGGCGAGAAGCTTGTCTTCCCTCATCAAGTATTTCTATCAACGAGTACTGACCACCTGTCGGGGCCCCGAGCTCCCCTTGGAGCCACTGTCAGTGGGGACGCGACAGGCGGCTCCGTGCAGGGCCGGGGGCTGGGGAGCCAGTGGAGCCCCAGTGAAGGATGAGTGGGCGGTGGGAGCCTGCAGGCAGGTGTGTGTCTTAAAGGAGATAAGTGGGGAGTGGGCTGTCATGCACAGTGAGTGGGGTGCGGGAGCGTCCTCGGGGGAGCTGACCTTTGAAAGAGACCTGTGTGATGACAGAGCCGGGCAGGTGAAGATCCGGGGAGAACGTTCCAGACCAGGGGGCTGGCACATGCAAAGGAACAGTCGGGGGTGTTGCCTCCGAAGCGCAGAGAGCCGAGAGAGGGGTGGGGTGAGGGTCGCACGGACCGCAGAAAGGAGCTTAGATTTTATGCTAAGGAGAAAGGTGTATTGTCCCCTTCCTTTAAAAAATATATTCTGGGGAGTTCCGAAAGGAGAGAGGAGTGTGTGATGGATGCCCACCTACGTCACCAGCCTCAACTTTCTGCTGCTGGTTTCACCTCCCCACCACCTCCACCCCCAGCATCACAGTGCGTCCTCCAGAAACAAGTGTGTGTCTCTAACTGAGAAGGACTTGGTTTATTTTAACTTAGCCATAGTGCTGTCATCAGAACGAGCAAACGTTAACAGTGTCCTTCACGTCATCCAGGGCCCAGTCCTCGCTCTGTTTCCCCGTTGCCTCAAAAGTAAGTCGAGAGCCAGACAAGGGTCGATGTCTCTCAGGCCAGTTGAGTCCATAACACCACCCCCACACCCTTTTTCTGATTGCAGGAGTAAATTGTGCTTGTTAGAAAATACCAGACATTGTAGAAATGTATAACTGCAAGGTATCAGGTCCATTCCCTCCCTGCTGAAAACCCTAGTGTGTGCAGTTTTCTGTGTATATGTTATACTCATTATGAGAGTTTCAAATTTTTTTAATGTACATGTTTCTGAAATTTGAAACTTATTTTTCTCCCACAAGCATTTTACTCTTACAGAGTCAGAAACAAAAATATGTAGAATAAGGAACTAGAGGCACCCGTCCCCCGCCCCGCGTTGCCGGCCGTGATGCTGGACGGCGGCGTCAGAGTCACTGCTCTGTCCTGCAGGGCCAGCAAACAGCTGTCTCCCAGCCTCTGGGAGGGGGACAGGGGTGGAGGGCTGGCTGCCCTTGAACCCACAGGCCCTGTTTTTCTCCCATGTCGTTTATCGATTTTCCAGTGCGTGGAAGGAACCTGCTTTTTCTCCCAGGGCTGCCATCGATTTTTCTGCTCTGATGGCCCTCATGGGTACCAAGGACTGGCAGAGGAGGCCTGGCGCCCGCCTTGCTGGCCTTCCTGGGTCCAGGGAGGCTGAGCTTCCTATAAGGCCAGTGGGCAGAGGACAGGCTGGGACGCTGGCCTGACGGGGGTCCCCCCTCCTCGAGGCAATTGAGGGGGGAGGGCAGGCGGCCCGCTCCCTGCTGCTGCTGCCTGACCCAGAGGGAGTGCCCGGGGCTTTCCTTCGGGGGTGTCTGGGGCCTCGGGGAGTTGTCTTGGAAAACAGGATAGTGTTCAGGATGGTTTCAAATGGAGTCATGTTTTTTAAAAAAGGCACAGATTTGATCCCGTCTTTGTAATTTTGTTTCCCAATGTGAAAAATCACTTTGTTGTTCTTTATAAATATGCAGATGGTATGTACTCATGTAGAAAATTATGGTAAAATGGAAACAAATTTAAAAGGTATTAATCAGCTGTGTGACATCCAGGACATACTCTGAAATGCACCGCAAAATAATTGAGTGGGTTTGGGGTGGGGCCTGGATGGCGTGAAATTGGCCCTGTGACGGCAGTTGTGGAAGTGGATGGTGGGCTTATGGGGGCTCCTTGTACTGTTCCCCCTGCTTTAGCGAAGCTGTGATGTTCCTGACATCCCACCTCAGAGGGAAGCGCTCTGAGCCTCCTAGGAATCGTTGGCCCTGTGTGTTCTGTGCTAACAGCTGGTGGCAGAGCCCCGTCCCCCCGCTTTTTTTTTTGGCCGCACTGTGCGGCTTGCGGGATGGATCTTAGGTCCCTGACCAGGGTTCGAACCCAGGCCCCTTGCAGTGGAAGCTCGCAGTCCTAACCACTGGACCTCCAGGGAGGTCCCCAGAGCCCTTCTTTTAGCCTCTGTGACGAGAGCGTCTGGTAGTATCCGTCCTCCCTTCACCGCGGTATCGTCGAGATGCTTCCGAGCAGGACGGAGGTTAGCGGCCCTGCCAGCCTCCCTGGGCTCAAGTCCCAGCTCCGTCACCTCGAGCTCTGGCTCGAGGCAGGTTTCCAACCCCTGTGGCCTCAGTGACTTCATGGGAAATGGGTCCTTCCTCGTAGGATTGTTTCAAGGGTTAGATAAGTGAATTGTGGGAGTCAGTAAGCACAGCTGCGGTCTGACAGCTGATTAGTGGTTCCCGTGTGGCCGCCCATGCCTCAGCTGATTCCACTGTCCCTGCCCTGATGGGCATCTGGGCTGTTTCCAGCTTTTCACTGGCTGGACGGTGCCGTGCACGACGCGATGCCGTCGTGAGGCCACCAGCCTCACGGCAGGGGCCCTTCCCCACACCCCAGCCTCTGGGACTCTTGGCCTGGCCCTGCCTCGGAGCCTCTCCGAGCTGACTCGGACTCGCTGCCCCTCCTACTCCTGGTCATCAGCCTGAGAACACAGGCGCCTGCCTTCAGTGGCTGGGGCTGAGATCCGCTTCTCACCCAGATTCCAGGGAAGCGCACCCACACGTGGGCTGCCCGTGTCCAGCCAGGCCCACGCCTGGCGCTCCCGCCCTCAGCAGCTCTCTGCCCCTAGGGAAGGCTACAACAACCCCTCCATCTCCGGGGAGAACCTGATCGGCCTGAGCAGGGCCCGGCGCCCTCACAATGCCATCTTTGTCAACTTCGAGGGGGATGAGGTGCCCGAGCAGCCGCTAGAGGCTGCGGCCCAGACCTGGAGGAAGGTGTGCACCAACCCCGTGGACCACAAGGTGGAGGAGGAGCTGAGGAAGGTGAGCCCTGCCCCCCCGGCCACACCTTCACTGGCTGCACCTTGTCTTAGGCTCATTTATTAACACATGGGAACTTTTCACCTCCAGATGTTACATCTAAAGCTGTGCCAGTGTAAGCCCTGCCCTCCCAGAGTTCAAAGTGCTCCTTAAAACTCATAAGAGGTCCCTTTGGGATGGTAAACATTGTCCACATGTGACCTCGGCGTGGCGCTCCGGGATTCCGGAAGCTTTTGTTCATCCAGCCCTTGGCTGCAACACACCAGATGGGGCACCTGGTGCGCACCAGGCCGTTAGAGCCGGGGTGGACGGGGGCCCTGGGCAGAGGCGGCCTTCTTTCTTGCTCGCTGGCTTGCAGGTTCTGGGAGGCCCAGGCCAGGGGACTCTGGTCCTTGCGTCGCCACAGGTGTGGACAGTAGGTTCTCAGCACATCACTGCTGACCGACCCTTGCCTCTGCCCCTGTTGAACTTGACTGTCCCCTTGGTGCAGGACGGGGGTGGGGTGGGATGTTATTTCCTGAGTGGTGGACACCTTGTTATGTTTCTGGCAGTCGCTAGGTCGGGGGGAAGTGGGGGCCACTCTCCAAGGCCCCTCATTGTCATCTGGACACAGCCCAATCTCCCACCTGGCTCGGGCCGCTCCCACCCTGGCCCTCCCACTCCAGCCCCACTGGCCCTTCACAGCCCTCCCACTGGGAGGGGGCTGGGCCGTCCCCTGCGGCCTTCGTCACATTCCAGCTCAGGCCCCTGCCCTCTGGGGCTGCTCAGGGGCCCAGAGCTCCGGCCCATACCCCTCCTGACCCTGCTCTGGCTCCTTTGGTCCTCTGCCTCCCCACTGCCCTTTGTGCTGCCTAAGGACAGGGACAGCGTCTCTCATGGTCATTTCAGGACCCCCAGGCCCTGCAACCTCACTTGACACGTGCTGGGCGGGCAGGGCGCTTCCGAGGGCGGGACCAGTGGGCGTGCGCAGAGGCCCCTCCCCACCTGCCTGGCCCCTGCTACCCCCACCCCAACTCCTCTTAGGAAGGTCCTCTGGGGCCAGACCGTGTGGGGAGCCTGGGGCAGGCAGGGAAGCTGCAGGTGCTCTTCTCAACCTCTGCCTTGACCCTCCAGCTGTTTGAAATCCGCCCCATCTGGTCACGTAACGCTGTCAAGGCCAACATCAGCGTCCACCCCGACAAACTCAAGGTCTTGCTGCCCTTCATGGCCTATTACATGGTGAGTGCCCGCCCACCACCCACCGCGCTTCCCACCTGGGTCGTGCTGATCCCTGACGTGCCTCAGAGCCCCAGCAAGGGCAGGCGGCCCTGTCCCAGCACCCGGAGGTTGGCTTCTTAAAGGGATTATACTTTTTTTTCTTTTTTTTTTTTTTTTGTGCCATACGCGGGCCTCTCACTGCTGTGGCCTCTCCCGTTGCGGAGCACAGGCTCCGGACGCGCAGGCTCGGCGGCCATGGCTCACGGGCCCAGCCACTCCGCGGCATGTGGGATCTTCCCGGACCGGGGCACGAACCCGTGTTCCCTGCATTGGCAGGCGGACTCTCAACCACTGCGCCACCAGGGAAGCCCGGGATTATACATTTTTTAATGGCCTTGTATGGAGAGCTTTCTAAGGACCAGGCCCTGGGTCAAGTGCTATGTGCATAGCATCCTTTCTTCTTCTGTGGGGGTGGCAGCAGGGTTTGGACCTCTGATGAAGAGGCTAGGCTCAGATTGGCGACTTGATGGGCCAAGATCCTACAGCCAGGGAGTGGCAGAGTCCCCTGGGGACCCTGGCCTGTTTGGCTGCAGCGCCTGGGCCCCTAACCACAGTGCCACCTGCCTTCACGCATTCTCCCTGGGTTGAGGGGCGTTCAGTGGGGGTCACATGCACCTTGGACTCAGTCCAGGAGGGATGGAGATGGGGCTGTCATCACTGAGATTCCCCAAGGTGCTGTGAGGAAGAGCTCCTGCCGGCCAAGGGTCCCACCTGGGGCCTTGGGGAGGCAGGCGGACAACGTGACCGTGACCGTGATGGCCAGGAGGTGGGGGGCATGAGACGGGCTCATTCCTCCTGGGCTTAGACCCGACGTCACAAAGCTGCTGCCTGCCTTTCAGCATTGGCTTTCTGGACACAAGGACCTCGGGAGCACTGTTTGGGGACAGTGCCTCCCATCCATTAGCACAGTTGTGACAGTTGTGACAGTTCTTGAGCTCTTTCTCTGTGCCAGGCACTGCAGTGAGGGCTTCAGGGGCACCGTCTCATTTAATCCTCACAAAAACACCATCTGACCGGAAGACCAAGGCTTGGGAAGGCCAAGTGACCTACCTGAGGTGACCGAGCCACACGTGCGAGCTGTGGGGCAGGGTTCCAGGGCCTGTCCCCAACTCGTGGGGGTGTGGTGCTGCCCCATCTGGGCAGCCACCTGGGCCTGCAACTCAGGGGGGCCGGGGATCGGCCCTGACCGCACTTCGCACTCCGCCCTTTCTGTCTCCAGATAACAGGCCCCTGGAGAAGCCTGTGGATTCGATTCGGGTACGACCCTCGAAAACACCCAGATGCCAAGATTTATCAAGTCCTTGACTTCCGAATCCGTTGTGGGATGAAATACGGTAAACAGTTCCCAGAACCTTTGCTTTCCTTTTCCCTTTATCGCTTTCTGTCTCCAGCATTCTCTTCTGTAATAAGAATACATCCACGTGGAGAGGATGTATTCCCCCCTTGGTGGGACTGTTAGGGACAGAATAGCGCAGACACGAGGACCCGAGCTCTCGTCCTGGCTCCTGTGGTGACGCTCTAGTGGCTACTTACAGCTCCTGTGGTGCAGGCCAGGCGTCCCGTCAGTCTCCTGTCCCCGGCCCGCGGTGACCCCCCCC
>NW_006779962.1:1701800-1711951 GCF_000442215.2 Lipotes vexillifer | reverse complement strand
CCCCCCGCACACAAAGCACCAGGACGCAGCGGCTCTTGTCACTCCAGCGGGGGGCCTGAGTCTCCTTCTCAGGAGCCGCCCCAGGGAACCCCGGTGCGCCTGTGGCTGCCAGAAGGGGCTCTGTGCCCACCCCACCTGATGCGCGCCCCCCTCCGGCAGGTTACGCCCCCAGCGACATGCCCGTCAAGGCCAAGCGCAGCACCTACAACTACAGCCTCCCCATCACCGTCAAAAAAACGAGTAAGGGGCTCAGGCTCCCTCTGCGGATCAGGCGCTGGGGAAGATGGGCATCCGGACGGCGGGATGGGAAGGGGCTTCCCGAGGAGGTCACTCCAGGGCACTGCTGGCCCGCGCACCCCGGGGAGGGAGGGCGGGAGAAACACACCCCCCCGTATTCCAAAGCCCTGCCGTGGTCCCCTCGCAGCCAGCCAGCTCGTCACCATGCAAGACCTGAAGCAGGGCCTGGGTCCCTCGGCGTCGGCCAGTGCACGCAAGTTGGCCTCCAACAAGTACAAGCTCAAGGTGGGTGTTCCCTGAGCTGCCTGCCTGGGTGAGGGCGTGGGGAGTGGGGAGCAGGGAGCGGCGGCCCCTCCCTTGGGCAGGCCCAGGACCCCTCACACGGCCCCCAGCCCCGCCTGTGACGGCAGGAGGGGCTCCGACTGAGGCCTCTCTGCCCTCCCAGTGCCCTTACGTGACTCCCACCTCCCGGGACAGCCTCTGAGCGTGAGTGCTGGGGACCACCTGGGCACGTCTTAGGGAGGGGCTCAGACGCCAGCAGCCCCGCGTGGCAGCTGCGGGGCTGGTGAGCCTCAGGCGCTGTGGGCCTGAAGCCAGAGCGGACCGTCTGCACCCTGGCCGCGGGCTGGCCGCGGGCTGGATGCGGGCCGCCCTCACAGGCTCAGGCTCTCGTTGGCACAGGTGCGCAGCAGGGGCGGCGACCCCCGGGGCCCTTCCCATGCCTGGTCGACGTGAGCTGCTCCAGGCCCTGGGAGAGGCCGGCAGGGTTGCCCCCTCCCTGGAGTCACCTGTAGAGGGGGTGGGGCAGCTGTCTCCCAGCAGCGTCAGGTCTCCGCTCCTCAGGGAGGGCCCGGACCCTCGCCAGAGCAGCCGTCCTCCTCCAGGACTCTTGTCTTAGGCCTTTATCCCCACCTCTGGAGCTGGCCTGCAGGGCCACCTAAGATGACCGAGCAGTGGAAGAGAGACGTGCATAGGGCCCTGCAGGGAGGCGCCGAGGCAGAGCCCAGCCCCGGCCCCTGGCGGCTCACGGTTTTAGGGCCCAAGGGAGGGCCTGGTTGCTTCGACCACCCCTCGACGCCTGGGGAGTCACGGCTCGTTTTCTGGACACCGGCTCCCCGGCCTGTGGCCCGTCTGCCTCGCCTGAATCCAGGGAGAAGAGCCAGGCCTGCCAGGTCCTGGGAGCAGGATAGGCAGCCGCCCTGGGAGAGGCCCCGTGGGATCCACGGCATGGGGCTCTCCTGCGCCGCCCGTCCTCGGGGACGCTCCCTCCGACCTTGCCGGCTCTGCCCTCCTTTCCCAGGACTCGGTCTACATCTTCCGGGAGGGGGCCTTGCCACCGTACCGACAGATGTTCTACCAGTTTTGCGACTTGAACGTGGACGAGTACGTACGTGCGGGGCCCCGAGACGCCGAGGTGGGGACCGTGGGACTCGGAGTCAGTACAGAGAAACCAGCCGGGGACCGAAGTGTTTCCTGTGACTCTTCCACTTCACGTCAGCCTTAATCTCTCAGCGAGAAGGCCGGCCGCCTGGGATCCTCTGCCCAGGCTAGCAGGGCCCTCGGGAGTGGCTTCCCGGGTGCGCCTCGGGCCGTCCCTCTGAGCAGCCAGCTGTGCTGCACGCAGAGCACAGCCCTGCGCCGGGGTCTTTGCTTTCCTCCTCCTTTGCCCGCATGGGGGTTCCTGACACGGTCCCCAGGCCCTGGAGTTGATCAGAATCCCAGAAACCTTTAAGCCAGTTGTTCCTAGTGATGTTTAAAAACCTGGAGGAGGGGGCTCCCCTGGCGGCGCAGTGGCTGAGGGTCCGCCTGCCAGTGCAGGGGACACGGGTTCGTGCCCCGGTTTGGGAAGATCCCACACGCCGCGGAGCGGCTGGGCCCGTGAGCCACGGCCGCTGAGCCTGCGCGTCCGGAGCCTGTGCTCCGCAACGGGAGGGGCCACACAGTGAGAGGCCCGCGTCCCGCAAAAACCGATGCAGGGTACGCGGGTTCGTGCCCCGGTCCGGAAGGATTCCACGTGCCGCGGAGCGGCTGGGCCCGTGAGCCATGGCGCGGCCGGAGCCTGTGCTCCGCGGCGGGAGAGGCCACAGTAGTGAGAGGCCCGCGTACCAAAAAAAAAAAAAAAAAAACCTGGAGGAGGGGTGCTGGGGTGGGAGGAGGCGGGAGCGTGTTATACCCAGCCTGGAACCTGGTGAACGCTCAGGCTCTCACCAGGCAAGTGGGCCGCGGCACACGCGCGCCTTGTGTGCAGTGTGGGGATCGGGGCCCCAGCTAGGGCTATACCGCTTTCGTGGACGCCCTTCATGACTGTGCTCATCCCTCGGGATGGCGCTCTGAGTGCTGCCTTTCTGAGCACAACCCCAGCTCTGCCAAAGCCACTTACTGGCACCTGTGAGCAGAGAC
The DNA here is from genome assembly GCF_000442215.2 of Lipotes vexillifer. Classification (NCBI taxonomy): domain Eukaryota; kingdom Metazoa; phylum Chordata; class Mammalia; order Artiodactyla; family Lipotidae; genus Lipotes; species Lipotes vexillifer. The sequence goes on along the minus strand of NW_006779962.1, from coordinate 1,709,314 downwards.
CCCTCCCTGGAACTCTGTCTCCCAATGCCCAGGCTACAGAAGATCATTCACCGCAATGACGGGGCTGAAAGTCTCTGCACAGAGCGGGACGGCTGGTGCCTCCCCAAGACCAGTGACGACCTGAGGGACATGATGTCCCTCATGATCCGGCACACCATCCGCTCCAAGAGGCCTGGTGAGAGTGCTCGGGGTGAAGGGAAGCCCTGGGTGCTCTGGGCCCCCCTCTGGGGCCCAAGCAAGTGTCCCTAGTGGACCTGCTCCCCAAGAAATTGCACCGAGGTGGGAGCCTCTTGCCCTGACGGTGGTGGGAGGGGGGCCTTCGGAGCCAGGGCTCAGCCCTGGGGGTTGAAGGCAGGAGACGGGCCCAGAGGGATGGGGCTGGAACAGGGCTAGTGCTGCCAGGGGGGGCCGCCGCTTTATGCCCTGACGTCACCCTACATCCTCTGGCCACATGTGGGCACGTTGCTCCTGTCTCCCCTGGGAGGGCAGGGAGGGCAGGGATGGCGGGGCCTGGGCTCCTGTCGCCCGGCACTGCCTGGCCCTCCCCAGGATGAGCATCCCCGCACGGGGTGTGAGCAAGGGGAGTGAGCCCTTGCTGCACTGCAGGTCTGATGGGGCTGGGGGAGAGCAAGCGAAAGGGCCCCTCTCGGGGGTTCCTCCCAGGCTCGGAGAGGGGGCATCCCAGACCCACCAGCCCCTGTGGAGCTGGTGGGAGTAGGGGTTCTCAGCCTCCTTTAGGACACAGCCCCCGTCTGAGAGTCCAGTTGAGAAAAGCACTGACACAGAGCCTCGCACACTCCTGGGGAGTCCACGGGACCCATGAGCTGCCCGAGGCTCCTCCGGGGAAGAGGTTTTCAAGGCCCTTGGCCTCAGTGTTCCCTGAAGTGCTTTTTAAACTGGAGTGCCAGGTCCCCCAGCCATCCTGCTTCACAAAGCAGCTTCTCTAGAGCTTGAGCCCAGACACCCGTATTTGTAGACAGGCCCCCAGGAGCCGAGGGCCTCTGGCTGAGACCAGCGGCAGCTGGTGTGGGTGCGCCCAGGAGCCAACGACGGGACACACACGGCCTGTCTTTTGGCCCAGCTCTCTTCTCCAGCCCAGCCAAAGCTGACGGCGGGAAAGAACAGCTGACCTGCGGATCTGGGGACGAGGACGCAGAGGATGCGGAGGACGAGGACGACGAGGACGACGAGGACGACTTCAAGCCGTCGGACGGGAGCGAGAACGAGATGGAGACGGAAATTCTGGACTACGTGTGATGCAGCCCTGGGCTCCAGGCTGGGCCCCCCGACCAGGCCTGACGAGGGACCCAGGACAAGCCGGGGCCCCCTGCTGCTGCCCGCAGCAGCCAGAATGTCCCCAGGCGGCCCCGCTGAGGAAAGCAGCCGGGTACGGCCGACCCTGGGTGCCCGGGGCCATCCCGAAGGTGGTGCCCCGGCTTTGCACAGCCGCGAGCCAGCCCAGTGTCCCTCGGGCTGAGCCAGCTCCCAGCGCCTCCCTCTGGCCGAGACCAGCAAGCGCTGGAGGTGCAGATGGTGCAGCGGGGGAGGGCCGGCCCTGGCTGCTGCTGAGGCAAAAGGACGGGGCAAGGAGCCTGGTCTGTGGTCACAGGTGGCGAAGACTGCCATCATGTCTGGACCCCATCCATTTGGGGTAACCTGGCAAAGGGCAGGCCCAGCTGGAATTGTCCGTATTAAACACATTCTCCCAAGGAGCCTTGGTGTCTCAGTGGGGATGTCAGAGCCAGAGAGGGGTTTCCTCTTGCCTCTGGGCTTGGGCTCCCCGCTGGACATCGTTTGTCCCTTCAGTCGTTCATTCAGTGACCTCGTGGTGGGTGATGTCGGGATGGTTGAGAACAGGCCTGATGCCCCTCACCAGGTGGGCCGGGTGAGAGCAGCCAGAGGTAACTGCAGACCTGGGGGCCCTACAGCCTCATGTTCATCCCTTCCTGTTCCCAATGGTTGTGTTCTTGACCAGGGGCCCTACAGCCTCACGTTCATCCCTTCCTGTTGCCAATGGATGTGTTCTTGAGAGGCTCATGGGAGACAGACCCTGTCTCAGGGCTGCCTGGGGTGAAACCAGAGGTTTCCAGGGGTTGCAGGGTCCCTGGGTGGGGCTGAACCTGCCCTCCCCGGGGAGTACCCCCACACACACTGCCTGAGCCAGAGATGAGCCCCGTCACCCACTTCCTCAGCCGGCAGGCTGGGCCACAGAGTGTGACCACAAGTTCCAAAGTCAAACAAAAGCCCCCTCCCATGACAGGTCAGAAACCCCAGTGGCTCACAGTTGGCCTGAAGTGGTCAGTTCTGGGAACCGGCCTTGTAGAGCTGAGCGCCCCGACATGCCTCTCGCTCCTGCTGGGGGTGAGGTGCAGCTGCCTGGGCCTTCCCCCTTCCCTCACCTCTGTACCGCTTTCACTCAGGCCGAGGTCTCTGCTGGTGGATCTTAGCTGTGGCTGGTCCCACTTCTGAGCCATGCTGCTAACCTAAAGCTCAGAGGGAGGAGGTCTGGGCTCTGGGCCCCCGCTCCCGGAAGCCGCCTTGGTCCCTGTGCAGAGCTGAGAGAGGCATGCCGGAGGGCAGGGACACTCCCTCTGCAGCTAAGCCCCGCCTTACCCAGAACCTGCCTTCTGTGTGCCGAATTGGACGGTCTTCCCAGGTTCTTGAAAAGTATTCAGGGGTTCCCTACTTAGAAACCGAAGTACCTACACACACCCCCTTTTAAAAAGCATTTTATTATGGAAAATAGCAAATATACACAGAAGTTCTGAGTATTGTATAATAAGCCCCTATTTATCCATCACATGGCTTTACCAGTACCATCCCATGCTTCAGTGTGTGTCTAACACATCAGGACTTTTTGTTTTCAAAACAGTGATGCTGTCATCACACTTAACAAATTAACAGCAATTCAGCTTCGAATGCGCCCATCCAGTTGGGAGGCACCGATGTCTGCTGGGTCCCTTTAGTGACATGAACATTGACTGACCAGCAGATTCGGGTGCTGTCACCCTCATCCGCTGGCCTCATTTATGGCTCCACAGCAATGACCAGTGATGACCAGGGGGACGCTTTTAGCTTTGTGATGATCTGTTTCAATCAGTTGCAGTCATGCTTTTTGCTGACCTACTTGTCTCATGTCTGGCCTGAGAACAGCCCTGGGCTGGGTCCTGTGTCCTTTGACGCACCCTCTGGGCTTCCGTGCCTTCTTGCTTCCAGCCACCGTGATGGCCCAGGCTCCTCCACTGCATTTCCTGTCTTAGATCCAGCCTAGCCGTTGCTCCAGGGTGCCACCTTCCTTGGTGTGGAAATGGTGTTTAGACAACACCCCAATCTGGGCAACAGTGGGTGCTTGTTGCTCCTGGGTTTTCTGTACCTCTAGGGCTTTGGATTACACAGAGCTAGAAAATGGACACTTTTTACCCCCCCAAAAATAATAATAATGTTATGAGTTCATATAGATATCTCCCAATGAAAATGTAAGATTATAAGGTTTTACTTCTCTGCGCAGCATGTGGGATCTTAGCTCCCCGACCAAGGATTGAACCCACACCCCCTGCACTGGAAGTGCAGAGTCTTAACCACTGGACCGCCAGGAAGGTCCCTCTCTGATCTTACTCATTTCTTTTTCCACCTATGCTGAAAATCTTACACCACTAGCATAATTACTTTTTCTCCTATAACATACATATATTTTCAAAATAGAAAATATTATAATAGATCATATAAATTATCAAGTATACAAATTTAAATAACAAGTGATAAATTATATAAAGTAATCTTTGATAAAATAATATGACCATCAAAGATCATTTAAGATTGTGTTGCACTTGCTTTCTCCTTAGGATAAATGCTGCTATGAACATACAGTCACGCCTCCAAGTCACTTGAAGTAACTTTTCTCTGTGGCTAGAACATCTACTGATATAGTTAGGTTCCCTACAACTTAAAATGGACGTTTCTCTGCCTGAAAACAAATTTTACATGTTCCTTTTGAGCACCTTGTAAACAGTAGACCCTGATAATTATTGTGCTATGAACCTCTCAGACATCGTTCCCTGAGCAAAGGTATCAGTGGGGAAGTTAAGAGAGGTAAAGACACATGTCCAGATCCCACAGCTATCGAGTGGCAGTGTCAGGGTTGGACCTGTGTCTGTCTGATTTACAACGTCTGCAAATGTTAACACAGGTGCATTTGCCCTTACAGAATGTGCTCCAGCCCAGAAAAACATTTTTAAAAAGTATTTGTGCCATTAAATCAATTTCGTTAGTTTTCTACTTTGTCAGTTACACCAATTCAGAACTTTGGGTACTTCCAACCTACACTCTTTGGAAGGTCATAGATGCTCCAAGCATACAGTGATAACCATGGGGTCTTTCTGAAGGAAAATATGCTTACCCACAAATATGTGCATCAAGTTTCAGGGGCATCCAGGCTCTCATGGCCTGTCCTCAAACTTCCTAACAGGTCCATGGACCAGGATTCAAAACTCCCAGTTCAGACATTTGGATTAAATTTTCTCCACCAAATTACCATAATGCGGCGGATATGTAACAACCACACTGCTCCAAGTTTTGTCTGATTTTCCCAGTGTTCTTTTGTGAGAACCAAGGAGTCAGAAGATTGCCTGAGAGAGGAAAAAGCTACAGCTGAGGCCGTGCACAGCAAATCCCACACAATCCACAGCAGGGGGACCGAGGTGGCCCAGGCACGCAGGCCAGCCCCTCTTCCAGGTTAGAGTCCCAGGGCTCTTGGGAGATCTGTCAAAGAAAAACCAGACTACACTCCAATAAAAATTATTATACACACACACACACACACACACAGCTGGACAGTTGTTAAAGCAGTAAGAAGACTTTTCTTTTTTGGCCGCGCCGCATGGCTTATGGGATCTTAGTTCCCCAACCAGGGATGGAACCCAGGCCCCCCGCAGTGGAAGCGTGGAGTCTTAACTACTGGACCACCAGGTAGTTCCCCAAAACAGATGAGACTTCCATATAGAGCTGAGCTCAAGTCCAAATACAGCCTGGGCAAGTGGGGTTTCCTAGCCAAACAAGGGTGAGAGAGAGTCTGTGGATGTAAACTTACTAAGAGGAAACACCAGGGCTTCCCTGGTGGCGCAGTGGTTGAGAGTCCGCCTGCCGATGCAGGGGACGTGGGTTCGTGCCCCGGTCCAGGAGGATCCCACATGCCGCGGAGCGGCTGGGCCTGTGAGCCATGGCCCCTGAGCCTGCGCTGCGCGTCCGGAGCCTGTGCTCCGCAACGGGAGAGGCCACAACAGTGAGAGGCCCGCGTACCGCAAAAAAAAAAAAAAAAAAAAAAAAAAAAGAGGAAACACCAGGGGAGAGGGGGCTTCCGGAGACACTGACCTAACAGGATTCTTGCTGAAGACAGACCAGGGCAGTCACCGATCATCGGTGCGGGGGACAGCAGAGGATGGGGACCCCAATCAGAGATAAAGGTGGGGCAGATATGGAGGGTGGGGCATTCCGGTTAAAGCAATTTAGCGAGATTCTTGCTAAAACTGGACGATGCAGAGTTGAAGAAGTCTGGGAACCTGAGTAGAGTTTGGTCAAGGAGAGGCTCTTTGTCAGACCTCAGACAGTGGCCAAAGCTTTCTTGGCTGAGATGAATGCCCCTGAAGTTGGTCTCTAACACAGGGTCAACCAATGAACACATTGGACAGACCCAGCCAGGAAGCCGGGGCGGATTTTTTTTTACTGGACAGACAGTGTTAGGCTCTCCCAGGCACTTCTGGGCATGCTCCTCCTGTGTCTATCGATCACCTACTCTGTGCAGGACCATGTGAGGCCCTCACTATTAAATGAAGAGGCAGCCACCCCCTATTAGTGAGCTGCAGGCCCCCTTCCCTCTCCTGCCCCCTTCTTTTCCTCCTCGGCTACTATAAATAACACTGCACTGAACATCCTGGAATGTTCCCCTCCCCCCTATTTAGAATTACCTCCTTTAGAGCAGATTCTTAGAACTGCAGGAGCTGGGCAAAGATGTGAGTCAACAAGTACATTTCCTTGTCACTGGCAGCACCTCTCAACACCTTTGCACCCCAGCCCCACACTCGCCCCAAGAGCCCAGCCTGCACGGCCTCTTCCCAGTGTCCTGACTCCCTCCCACCTGCAGCCGCCCACCCCTCCCCACCTTTCTCCAGCCTCTCTCCATTCACTCTGCGTCACAAAAAATCTGGGCACAGGAAATGGTAGGCGGACAGGCAGACAGACAGATGGACAGCTGTGTATCTGTAGGTTCCCTGTGGCCAGAAAGCCTGGCCCTTCCTTTTCCCCGGGAAGCCCTCAAGGCTGGGCTGGATCTCTTGTCCTTTTCCCCGGGAAGCCCTCAAGGCTGGGCTGGATCTCTTGTCCTGCCCTCCCAGGACTGTGCTGCTGACAGCGAGAAGCCCCCATACTCGGAGGGCGGGACCACCTCATGATGCTCAGGTCCCCACCCCACCTCGAACCGCACAGCCAGCCGCTGCCCAGTGGCCCGTGGCCCTCTCTGTCGCAGAAATCACGCGCCCAGTCGCCTATCAGCGCCCACTGCTGAGCTGCAGGCATGGCATGGGGACAAAGCATGCCCATTTCCCCAGGAGAGAAAGCAAGCCCTTGTCGAGGCGCCAGAATGCAGCGCACTTAGCACTCAGCCAAGCCCCAGCCCTCCCCACGCCCCCTGCACCTGTGCCATCTGCCTCTGTTCCCAGGTAGGCAGTAACCTGCACAGGTGCACTGTGGGGACCAGGTCACGGGGCAGCAGCCGACCCTGGGAAAGATGGACTGTCCCCACGTGTGTGTGTGTGTGTGTGTGTGTGTGTGTGTGTGTGTGTGTGTATGTGTGTTTGCGTATATATGCGTGTTTGCATGTGACCTTGGCCCAGCCCGACCCTGGCTGGAAACAGCAGGTGTCTCCTGACCCCAGGTACACCACCTGGAGTTCGGCCAGCCTGGAGGAAAGGGTAACGGTGGAAGGCGGAGGAAAGGGTCCCTCCTCAGGCAGCTCTGGGCTGGCTCCAGGCCCATAAATACCGCAGGCCCAGAGGGAGGGCCACAGAGAGGCAGCCACACACCATGGGGTGCTGGGAGCCGGTGGTCTTGGGCCTTGCCTGCTGCCTGGCTGTAGCGAGTGCGGCGAAGGTAAGCGAGAGCCCAGCAGAGGGGTCGGGCCAGGGGAGGGGTCCCTCTCTCCTCCGCTGAGCCAGACCTGGAAACTGGGGACAGGGCCCAGCCGAGGGAAGACAGGTAGAGTCACTGGCAGAAAGAGCCAGGCTGAGAAAGAGAACCCGACAACAGACGTATCAGCCTTTCCCGGCACTTAACTCTGCATTTTGTGTTTTGCCCTTCGCAGGATGACTCAGGCTGCCAGATAAAATACTGGGTGCCCAATTCAACTTGAATTTCACATAAACCACGAGTCATTTTTGGTGTATGTACTACCCAATATTTAGGACATACACTAAAAAAAAAAAAAAAAAAAAAATAATTTTTTTTCAAAAATAAAATTGAAACGG
>NW_006779962.1:1693946-1701779 GCF_000442215.2 Lipotes vexillifer | reverse complement strand
AAAAAAAAAAAAAAAAAAAAAAAAAAAAATCATTATTTATCTGAAATTCAAGTGTAACTGGGCAACTTGAACTTTTATTTGCTGAGTCGGCCACCTGACCCACAACACCCCTCTGCCTCCTTCCCCTCTCTAGAGATGTCAACGTTGTCCCTCTTTTCCGGAAGGGGAGACGGGGGCCCAGAGCAGACAAGGGGTTTGCCCAACATCACACAGCCACAGGGGCTGAGCAGGAACCTGGAAGCTGGGCTAGTCCAACCCTGGAGTCTGGCTCGAAGTGTAACCTCCAACTCCCCGTCCCCCACCTGCCCTCTTGCTACAGCTCCCCTCCCCAGTGAGAGTCAGGAGGCCCAGCCAACCCTCCTGGGGCGTCCATACCGTCTGAGTTCCCTCACTGCCCTCCTGCAGCGTGAGGGACACAGGGCGGGGAAACACTTCCAGGGCGGAGCGAACAGCCACGCGCAGAGCACACCGTGCAGGTCCCGCCATCCTTCATGCTGCTCTCTCAGGCCCTGCTCTTCCCACCCTCGTTCTGGGCGCCTTCTGCCCCGGAGAGAAAGTCACTCTTCAGGGGGAGCTCTCTTCTGGGTGCTGAGGGGGCCCTGGTTCCCTCCGTGTTGCTCCAGAGCCAGCAACGCCCCTCCCCACCGGCCTTGATGGCCAGGGTCCCCATGCCCTGCCCCGCCCCGGGGCCCTCAGGCTGATCTCAGTCACACAGAGACACTTCTGAGCTGCTCCCCGCCAGGCGCTGACCTGGCCCGTGCCCTCTCCCAGCAGCCGGGGAGGCTGATCAGGAAAAATGCCTCGAGAGGCCGGGGGTGTGTGAGGCTCCCCCGGGACAGGAAGTGGGTAGAGAGAGAGACAGGGGCCAGCCTGGGCTTGCCGCCTGGGCCCAACCCCCAGGCACCTGGCAGGTGTTGCTTCCAGCCCCTTCCTCTCCAGTTCCAGCCCTCCTGATCCCCACCCAGCAAGGCAGGGGGCCCCTCTCAGCATAGACTTCAGAGGGCAGCTGGGATCCCGCCAGGCCTGGGACGGGGGGCTGCCCTGCCCCTGCCCACCTGGAACCGAGCGCAGGTGAGAGCCAGGAAGCATGGACCTGTGCTCACCCTGGGCCACGGGGTGAAGCGCTGGGAGGGGAGAAGGGCCAGCCCTGAGTTCAGACAGTTTCCCAGCGGCGACTTCAGACAGGAAAGCCTCAGTGTTCCCTCCAGGAACAATGGGTAGATGAGCACCAGCCCCCGGGATGCTGGTGAGGATTGGACGCATTGGTCCGCGGGGGACCGGCTCTGCGCAAGGGCTGGATATGCAGCAGCTGTGCCCGTGGCCTGGGGGGCAGGGTTCTTTCCCGGCTTGGAGCACAGGGGCTGTGAGGACTTGAGGGGACACCGTTGGGGGAGATGAACGGAGGAGAAAGACGGGCCCACCGCTCAGGGAGCGCACGGCTGGGCGTGAAACATTCAGTGTCCACGGTGCACCTCTCACTGCTGGCAGCTGGACAAGCAAACGGGCCACGAGGGAGATACTGTCATCACCCATCTTACAGGAGGGGAAACTGAGGCTCAAGGGCATAGGCGGCCACAGCGAGAATCCAAACCTCCACCCCACCTGTCCCGGCCTTCTTGGAAGGTTTTCCTGAGGGCACACTGCTTGAACCAGCCTCCTTTCAGATTCTGGGAGCAGGACACCCAGCGGGCGAGTGGGGAGTAAGCCCCCTCCTCAAGCAATGGGGGCAGGTGGCAGAGGCCTCGGTCTCAGGGGCAGATGGGCCCCTCCTTGAAGCTGTCTCTGGGGAGCCTCTGGGCACCCGGGGCCTGCGGGTGGGCTCCCTGCCCCCAGGAGCTGACCAGCCCAAGCCCCCCTGATCTCCCGCCTCCCATCCCAGCTGGGCGCCGTGTACACGGAGGGCGGCTTCGTGGAAGGCATCAACAAGAAGCTGGGCCTCCTTGGCAACTACGTCGACATCTTCAAGGGCATCCCCTATGCCGCCGCCCCCAAGCCCCTGGAGAACCCACAGCGACACCCCGGCTGGCAAGGTGGGAGCGGGTGAGGGTGGGGCAGGCCCTGTGGCTGGTGGGCCCATCCTCACCCCAAGCCCTCCGGCCGTCCCCAGGAACCCTGAAGGCCAAGGACTTCAAGGAGCGATGCCTGCAGGCCACCATCACCCAGGACAGCACCTACGGGAAAGAGGACTGCCTGTACCTCAACATCTGGGTCCCCCAGGGCAGGAAGGAAGGTCTGCTGCCCCACACACACCCTCCATCTCCCCTCGCCCTGCAGGAAGCCCCCAAGTAGCCAGAGGCCCAGTCCCCGCCCCTGGGTTGTGTCTGGGGGCTTCAGAGCTGAACATCCCTGACATCAGCACAGAGCGGGGAGGGGGCTCATCTGGGGTCCCTGGGCCTGTTCCCCCCGCCTCAGTCTCCCGGAACCTGCCCGTCATGATCTGGATCTACGGAGGTGGCTTCCTCGTGGGGTCCGGCCAAGGGGCCAACTTTCTCAGCAACCACCTGTACGACGGGGAGGCGATTGCCACTCGGGGCAACGTCATCGTGGTCAGTTTCAACTACCGCGTCGGCCCCCTGGGCTTCCTCAGCACCGGAGACTCCAACCTGCCAGGTCCGCTGGGCACCTGGGGCACTGGGTGTGGGAGTGAGCGTGCCCGGCCCCCTAAGCTCTGAGCCCAGCGGGGACGGCCCTCAGCAGCCCTTGTCCTGAAACAACTCCCGACATCCCCCCCAGAAAGGCCCAGAATCCTATCTGCAGAGTGAGGGGGCTGGAGCTGGACCGTGAGACACAGCTGTAGCCAGAGAGAAAAGGATACCAGCCAGACCCAGAGAGCGCCGGGGGGAGGGGCAGGGAGCCAAGTGAGAGAGACAGGGGCTGGGACACCGAGGCAGTGACTCGGGACACGGAAGCCCCAGGACAGACAAGAGGGAGTGTGGCCCAGCGGGAGACAGCTGAGCCGCCCTGGCCCTCCGCACCCCTTCCCGAGCCTGGGACCCGCTACCACAGCTCCCAGCCCGCCAGCCTCCTGGGGACGCTGCAGGACGTAACATCCCGGGGCTCCAGAGGGTCTCCGCACAGTCGGGGACGTGCTCATCCCACCCACACGGACAGCGCACCTTGTGTGGGCCAGGCCCCTAGCACCCCGGTCTGGGCTGAGGGTCCCCGATGAAGGCCCCTGCCCTGTCCCCAGGTAACTATGGCCTTTGGGATCAGCACATGGCCATTGCTTGGGTGCAGAGGAACATTGCAGCCTTTGGGGGAGACCCTGACAACATCACCATCTTTGGGGAATCAGCCGGAGGAGCCAGCGTCTCTCTGCAGGTCTGGGGACCCCTAAGGGGGGGCCTGCCCCCAAGGGTGTCGGAGGGGGTGATGCAGATAGGGAGTAGGGGGGCTGGAGCTGACGTGTGGGGTGTGCTTGGCCAAGCCCTGGAGACGGGGGGCGGGGGGAGGCGAGGTTGGTGACAGGACCTCTGTGTATGGCAGACCCTCTCTCCCTACAGCAAGGGCCTCATCAAGCGAGCCATCAGCCAGAGTGGTGTGGCACTGTGCCCCTGGGCCATCCAGAAGAACCCCCTCTTCTGGGCCAGAAAGGTAAAAGGAGGAGCTGTGGGGGGCAGGAGGCTTCCTCCTTTCCACTCTCTGTCCTGGACCCCGTGTTTTCTGCCCTGAGCACTGCCTCTCCCCAACCCCCAGATCGCAGAGAAGGTGGGCTGTCCCTTGAACGATACTGGCAGGATGGCCAGGTGTCTGAAGGTCACCGACCCCCGTGCCCTGACATTGGCCTATAAGATGCCCCTGGCAGGCATGGAGTGTGAGTAGGGGCTGCTGGGCGGGGGACACGGGGGCTCTACATTGGGCGCCAGGTCTGATCCTGGCTCTGTCGCCAGCTCGCTGGCGTCCCCAGGCAGTTTGCTGCCACCACTGCCCTTGCAGGCCTCGGTGGCCTCGGCCGTAAGGGGAGGAGGGGCCGTTCTTTCCTCTTGTCTTCGGTGGGTCACGACCCCTTCGAGAAGCTGATGAATGTTTGGTCTCCATCCCCCAACAACGCACACATATGCAGTCATCTGTACACAATTTTTGGCAGACTTGTGGACCCCAGACCAAGAGCTTCTGTACTAGACGAACATTCATTCTTTCTTCCACTCATTCATTCAACATTTCCTGAACACCCGCTGTAGCATTTGGCCCTTCCAGCTCTGCTACTCTGTACCCCAGGAAGGTCAGGGGGACCCCAGCAGCAAAATCGTATGAGTGTCAGTCTCATCAGCCCAGTAGGTGAGAATTCTCTCTTGCTCCTTCTAAGGCAAAGCATAATGGGACCCCATCATTTGTATTTTACCTAATGTGAATTAAACCATAAGCGCTAGGCAAAATGAAACCAAAGCAAACAACATGGCCCCAGATGCAAACCAACTTCATGTCTGAACTTAAGCATTATTTACTATTTACATAGCATTTACATTGTAATTACTTAAGTATTATAAGTAATCTAGAAACGATTTAAAGTACACAGGTGAATGTGGGTAGGTTATATGCAAACACTGCACCATTTTATATAAGAGACTTGAGCACCTGGATTTTGGTGTCCTGGTAGCAATACCCGTGGATTTGCAGCAGTGTGACTCTCTTTCCTTTTGAGCTGAACTGCAGGGAAAACGGGCCAGGCCTAATGAAGGCAGGGCAACCCTCTGCCCTGAGCCAGCCATACGGTCCTTTCCAGGCCAGTTCAGGGGTCTCGCGCCCTTTCCGGCTAACACACTGGAACCCAGCGCGGAGAGGGGGCACTCTTTCTCCATTGGTCCCCTCAATGATTTCGAGGTCTTCCTCCCCCCTGATTTAGGCCCAGCAAGAAAAGAGGGACAGGAAAGGGACATCAGCTGCAGCGAGAGGACAGTCTTGGCCCCTGGACCAGTGGTTCTCAACCTGGGCGATTTTGTGCCCAGGGAACACGTGGCAGAGTCTGGAGACACTTTTGGTGGTCGCAGCTGGGGAGAGGGTGTTACCTGGTGTCCAGTGGGTCAAGGCCAGGGAGGCTGCTAAACACCCTGCACTGTGCAGGATGGCCCCTACAACAGAATGATCGGGCCCGAATGTCAGTCGCGCTGAAGCCGAGGAGCCCTGGTCTCCATCAAAGGAGGCAGATCTCCACCACGGCCTCAGGATGGAGTCAGCTCCTGCCCCGGAGGTTGAGGGGCAGGGCAGGTGGGTACCGGAAGGTGTGAAAACCTGCTGCACTACCCCGCCGCCCCCCAGACCCCATGGTGCACTACCTGGGCTTCCTACCTGTCGTCGACGGAGACTTCCTCCCCAGTGACCCCATCAACCTGTACGCCAACGCTGCGGACATTGACTACATAGCAGGCACCAACGACATGGACGGCCACATCTTCGCCAGCATGGAGATGCCAGCCATCAACAAGGACAAACAGACCATCACAGAGTAAGTGGTGGGTGGCACAGGGACGGCGCCCCGGGGCAGCTGGGGCAGGCATCGACAGAATGAGGACGTGAGCACCGTGGCAGGGATGGGGGGGGCGCCCGTGGCCTTCTGGGGCATAGGGGTGCAGACACCCTCCTGTGGGCATGGGGTGGAGGACCCAGTGTCAGCCTGGACTCTGCAGGGAGGACTTCTACAAGCTGGTCAGCAGGTTCACCATCACCAAGGGGCCCAGCGGTGCCAACGCCACCTTTGACTTCTATACCGAGCCCTGGGCCCAGGACTCGTCCCAGGAGAACAAGAAGAAGACCGTGGTGCACTTTGAGACCGACGTCCTCTTCCTGATGCCCACGGAGGTCGCCGTGGCCCAGCACAAGACCAAGGCCAAGTGAGGAGGGGGGCGCGGGGCTGGCCCACCTGGGATCACGCACCTTGCCAGCGAGGCCTGGCAGGTGGGTGGCTCCCAGGTGTCCGAGAGGCCTGGGAAAGGCACACTCAGTCCCCGCCTGTGCCTGCACCATCTTCCAGGCCTGAAGGGGCTTGAGAGGGCCCCTCTTCCCCTCCCAGCCTTGAGGGCTTTACAAAACCCTCCTGTGACCCTCTGCCCAGTGCAGCCCTGCACGCTCGCCCACACCCCATAGCTCTTCCCATCGGAAAGTCCTTGAGTCTGCCTTCCATCCCTCACGCTGTGTAGAAGGAGGGAAACACTGGGCGATGTTCTCTGTTGTGGGTTTCGAATTTGCCAACTTTCAAAATAAGCCTGTGGCCACATTAAAAACCTCCATATAATAATAGCCAGTGAAAATAAAGAGTCAGTCAGGAATGCTTAAAAAGTAGAAAGATAAAATTACACCTAGAAGTCTGGGATGAAAGCTTTGCAATAAATTTAGCTCTGAGGTTCCTGTCAGTCAAAGCAAAAAGGGAAACATCTGAGGGCATATACTACCTTGTCCAATCAAATCAAGAATACAAATTCACTTGCAGAGAAAAGCAATCTGTTTTTATTTTTGGCTGTGTCACGCAGCATGCGGGATCTTAGTTCCCTGACCAGGGACTGAACCCGTGCTCCCTGCAGTGGAAGCGTGGAGCCTTAACCACTGGACCGCCAGGGAAGTCACAAAAACAATCTTTCTTGATACTGAAATATGAAAGGAAGATGCCTCCCTATGTTTGGTGGCGGCAAAGTATAAATACAGTTGAAATTATAGAACCCATGAAGTCATAAATGTGGCCACAGCTTTCCTTCCCCCAGGTGTAAAAATACTTTATATTTATTTATCTATCTATCTATTTATTTATTTTGTCCATACCACGTGGCTTGCGGGACCTTAGTTCCCTTTGGCCACAGCTTTCCTTCCCCCAGGTGTAATGATCCAGATCCTTCCTCTTTTTTAAAAAAATACTTTATATTTATTTATCTATCTATCTATTTATTTATTTTGTCCATACCACGTGGCTTGCGGGATCTTAGTTCCCCGACCAGGGATTGAACCTGAGCTCTCGGCAGTGAAAGCGCCGAGTCGTAACCGCTGCGCCACCAGGGAAGTCCCCTTCTGAGTCTTGTGGGAATTCCCCAGACCCTTCCCTGCTCTCCCCATGGCCTTCCCCTGGGGCCCCATCTCGGGGCGGGCGGCCCCAGGTGAGCACCCTGCCAACATGGGTGGTCTCCACTGCCCTCCTCAGGAGCGCCAAGACCTACACCTACCTATTCTCCCAACCGTCTCGGATGCCCACCTACCCCCGCTGGGTGGGGGCTGATCATGCAGACGACCTCCAGTACGTCTTCGGGAAGCCCTTTGCCACCCCACTGGGCTACCGGCCCCAAGACAGGACTGTCTCCAAGGCCATGATCGCCTACTGGACCAACTTTGCCAGAACTGGGTAAGGCAGCCGCGAGGGTGGCCTCCTGCCACCTTGCCCTGCAGGGCTGGGGTCCAGTCCCTGTTCCCTCACTTACACTTAACCTCCCTGAGCCTCGGTACCCCCGTCTGTGTAAGGCTCAGAGCTCCTGGCTGGGCCTCAGGATGCGCACGTGCCCAGCCAGTGCCCAGGAGACAGGGAAGTGCTTACGGGGCAGAGGGTGGAGGACTGCCCAGGAGAGCCGGGGCAGAGCCAGGCCAGGGACCTGGGTCTCCAGCCTGCCGTGAGCCCCTGGGCCCCAGCCAGCTACCCAGCCCTTTTTCTCACTCTGCAGGGACCCTAACATGGGCCACTCGGCTGTGCCCACGCACTGGGATCCCTACACCCTGGAAAGTGGCAACTACCTGGATATCAACAAGAAGATGGACGGCGGCTCCATGAAGCAGCACCTGAGGACCAATTACCTGCAGTACTGGACGGTCACCTACCCTGCACTGCCCACGGTGACCGGCGAGGGCGCCACCCCCACCCCC
>NW_006779962.1:1663017-1693849 GCF_000442215.2 Lipotes vexillifer | reverse complement strand
GACTCTGAGGCCACCCCCCCGCCCCCCGCGGGCGACTCTGAGGCCACCCCCGCGCCCCCCGCAGGCGACTCTGAGGCCACCCCCGCGCCCCCCGCGGGCGACTCTGAGGTGGCTCAGATGCCCATAGTTATTGGTTTCTAATGTCCTTGGCCTCCAGAGGCCACAGGGTGGGACCCCAGGGCCCACCTTCCCTCCCAAGCTCTTCCTGAATAAAGCCTCATCCCTCTCTGTCTGGCATCTCTTTTTGCTCCCAAGACCCAGCTGGAGGAAGGGGGGCCCTCAGCTCTCATGACAGCACCAGGAGCCCGGCCCAAGGGTTTTTCACCCTGATCTGTCAGCCCTCAAGCTCCAGGAAGCCGACGGAACCATCCTCATTTTGGAGAGGAGGAAACAGGTTCAAAGAAGTGAAGTGTCAGCGCCAGGACTGGGATTCTGGTGTGGATCCCTCCACACAAGGCTGCTGGCTCCGAGGGGCTGGGCTCTGCAGGCGGTGGCCGCCTCTGGACCAGTAGAGCCCAGCCACGGCCAGGTCCTCTGGGGTGCGGGGAGGGACCTCTGTGTTCTAACTACGGTCTGGGGAGAGAAACGAATTCTGCCTCCAGCTGGATGCGAGTCAGTGAGAGGGTAAAGCATTGCACTGGAAGGATCAGAAGCAAAGTGTGCAAGAGAACTGGGCGTTGGGCAGTGCCCGATGTCTCTGGCAGAGTCGGCGGAGGGGAGGCAGGGTCATCTCCACCTCTGGGAGTCTAGCCCAGGCACATGCCCAAGGTCATCAGAGCAAGATTCAAACCCAGAGACTCCACAGCCAGTGCTTGCAACAATGTTGGGGCTTCTCCCCGCTCCACTCCATTCTTCAGTCACTGTGGGGTGGGGGTGAGGGATCAGAGATTCCGGAGTCCTGAGCAGCTGAGCCTGGGGGCGGGGGGTGGGGGGAGTGGGTGCAGTAGCACCGGGGGGTCAGCTGGTCACCCTCCCTCTCCAGCAACAGATGGAAGGCTGAGCCCGGGCAGCGAGTCCTGCAGCCCCATGCAGCAGAGCTGAACAGGGGGCAAACCTGGCCCCGCGAGGAGCAGGAGTCATGCCAGGCTGGCCTGTGACCACCTTGGCGGCTCTGGGCTTCCTGGCCTGGTCAGGTGTAAAAGACTGAGGGAGACAGCCCCTCGCTGCAGTGAGGGCTCTCCCGGTCACTAGCCCTGCTCTCGGCCGATGGAGCCCAAGGATGCAATGTATCCCTGCTTTGCACGCACGTAACTTCTCTAAGTGTTTCTACCTGCTGGGTCTGCTCTCAGGAGCCTCCTCTGGGCCTGGACAGTGCTGCAACATGGCACTTCTCTCCCTTGCTAGGGGAGAGAACAGTTGTGCCTATCATTCAGGAAATCATGTCCCTGGATGGCTGGGCCACATCACAATGGCCGGCATCCAGGTGTGTGCTCAGTCCCTAGGCTGCACGGGCCTCCCTGGCAGGGGCGAGCCCTGCTGTGTGTCTGGGTGACACCTGCAGCCGTCGGGACAACTTGGGGAGACGCCTTGTAATTCGTCTGGCTGTTGCCTTTCCAGGCTTTATCCAGGGGATGAAGCTGAGAATACCAAGGTGCAGGCCAGAGGCCTGTCCAGAGTCCTGGAGGCTCCCTGATGGGCCAAGTGGTAACCCTTTAACTCCTATCATGATGAAGCCCCGGGGGAACACGCAGGTGAGCTCAGGTCAGAGTCTGTTTACCACCCTGACGAGACGTGGTGCTTCAGTATGTCATTGGCAAGGCTGTGCCCAAGCGTGTCTGTGGGTAGGCAGTCTTGGGGGCATCCCCGCTCCCCACCCCATGCCTCATCTTTCAACCTTCCCCGCGGGAAAGGTTCAAACAACCCCCCTCCCCGTGACATAAGCACAACACAGACTTGGACAGAGAACGCAGCCATTCTGGGGGACTCTGCAAGCTCTAAGGGCTCTGGCCCAGCTAGCCTTTAGGACATAGTCAGTACCAACACAACTGCCTTTGTAAACCGGTGATTGTGTAAGACGGTGGACCTCAGAACCACACGGCCTCTGACTTTATCTTGGCTAGAGAGGGACAATGCAGGGTCCTTCACTGGCAGGAATCAGTCTCCTTATCCTGGCAAACCAGCACTCACCCGGGACTCATCAGACGCCAGCCCAGATGAGTCACCACCACGTGCCAGACAGAGAGAGGCAGGATGCCTTCTAGCGAGTTTCTGGGTGAAATCAATTGTGTGAAGAGTTGCAGAAAATCCTAGAGTTGCTGGAAATCCTAGTTCACAAGGGCAGAAATGCCTAAGGAACGAGGCCCAGCTGTAGCCTTAAAAGCTGCATCACAAACACTTCCCCCTGATGTGAAACCAGCAGGAAAAGGAATTCTGATGTCAGAGGCAAGGATTCCAGGAGGTCAAGGGTCGATCACAGGGCCCTGGAGGATGCAGAGCCCCCATGCTGTCCATAGTCCACTGGCTAATAATGACCCCCTGGCCTGTTCCTTCCCACATTGCACTTTTTGATCTGTTGCCAATTTCTCCCCACTTAGTGCTGATGAAATTCCAGAGTTTGACCTTGAAATCTACAAGTGGTAGACTGGCGGTCAAGACACTCTAACAGGACAAGGAGAAAATGCTCCCTCTTCTGGAAAGCTGCAGAAATCAGCTTGCATATGTCAATCCCAGTCTACTATATATAATATAAATAACTAATAAGAACCTACTGTGTAGCATTCTGAACTCTACTCAGTACTCTGTAATAACCTATATGGGAAAAGAATCTAAAAAAGAGTGGATATATGTAGATGTATAATTGATTCACTTTGCTGTGCAGCAGAAACGAACACAACATTGTAAATCAACTATACTCCAATAAAAATTAATTTAAAAAAGTATTTTGCCAATAAGAAAAAAAAGAAAAGCAGCTTGGGAGGAAGTTATGTTTTTAAAAACTGGGATAAAAATATATATAACATAAAAATGTTAATTTTATAAACAAATAAACATTTATTTAGATATTAAATTATTAAATAGATTATTTATTTATTTAAAATTTATTTATTTATTTGTCTGTGTCGGGTCTTCGTTGCGGCTCTCGGGCTTCTCTCTAGTTGTGGTGCGCAGGCTCGAGAGCGCGCGGGCTCAGTAGTTGCGGCACGCAGGCTCTCTAGTTGTGGCCCACAGGTTTAGTTGCCCTGTGGCATGTGGGGATCTTAGTTCCCCGACCAGGGATCGAACCCATGTCCCCTGCATTGGAAGGCAGATTCTTAACCACTGGACCACCAGGGAAGTCCCAAATATTTTATTTTTAAAAGTATGATTCAGTGACATTAATTCTCTTCACACTGTTGTGCAACCATCACCACTATTTCCAAAACTTTTCATCACCCCAAAGAGAAACTTTATACCCATTAAGCAATAACTCCCCATCCCCCCCACCACCTCCACCCCAGTAATCTCTTCTACTTTCTGTTCCAATCAATCTGCCTGTTCCAGATATTTCTTACAAGTGGAATCCGTGTTTTCAAGGTCCATCCACGTTGTAGCATGAATCAGAGCTCCATTCCTTTTTAGGTCTGAATAATATTCCTATGCATACCGTTGACGTACCATTGTGCATAGTATTCTCTCCTAATCCTTATTTCTGTAAAGTCGGGAGTGATGTTCCCACTTTCATTTCAGGTTTGAGTAATTTGAATGTCTTTTTCCTCTTTTTTTTTTCTTTAGTCAATCTAGCTAAAGGTTTGTTAATTTCGCTGGTTGTTTTTCAAAGAACCAACTTTCGGTTTTGTTGACTTTCTCTGTTTTTCTACTCCTGTTTTGCTTCTCTCCCCTGTAATCTTTTATTATTTCCTTCCTTCAGCTACCTTTGGGTTTAGTTTTCTCTTTTTCTAGTTGTTTCAGGTGTAGAGTTTAGGTTACTGCTTTGAAATTTTATTTTTTAATGTACGCATTGACAGGAGTAAAATTTCCTCTTTGTACTACTTTCGCTGCATCCTGTAAGTTTTTGGTGCATTGGTTTTGATTCCTTTCATCTCAAGGCATTTTCTTTTCTTTTCTTTTCTTTTTTTTGCCTTTTTATTTTTTAAAAAATTTTATTTATTTATGGCTGTGTTGGCTCTTCGTTTCTGTGCGAGGGCTCTCTCTAGTTGTGGCGAGCGGGGGCCACTCTTCATCGCGGTGCGCCGACCTCTCACTATCGTGGCCTCTCTTGTTGCGGAGCACAGGCTCCAGACGCGCAGGCTCAGTAGTTGTGGCTCACGGGTCCAGCCGCTCTGCAGCATGTGGGATCTTCCCGGACCGGGGCACGAACCCGTGTCCCCTGCATCGGCAGGTGGACTCTCAACCACTGCGCCACCAGGGAAGCCCCTCAAGGCATTTTCTAATATCCCTGTGACTTCTTCTTAGACCCACTGGCTGTTAAAGAGTGTGTTGTTTAATTTTCACATATTTATGAGTATTCCAGCTTTCTTCTCCTGTTGATTTCTGGCTTTATTCCACTGTGATTGGAAAAGATACTTTGTATGATTTCAATCTTTTAAAAATTACTGAGACTTGTTTTGTGGTGTAATACGTGGTCTATGCTTGAGAACACGCCACATGTTCTTGAGAAGGTGTGTTCTCTGTTATATCCTATACGCGTTAGCTAGGTCTCATCTGATGTACGGTGTTGTTCAAGCCCTGTTTCCTTACTGGTCTTCTGTCTGGTTGTTCTAGTCATTATTGGAAGTGAGGTCTGAAGTCTCCAACCGTCTATTTCTCTCTTCAATTACATCCATTTTTGCTTCACGTGTTTTGGAGATGTGTATATGTTTACAATTGTTCTATATTCTTGATGGATTGAACCTTTAAGCGATATATACTTTCTCTCTTTTTACCTTTTTGACTTAATCTATTTTGTCTGATAATAACATAGCCGTTCAGCTACCTTTTGTTTACTATTTTCACAGAATATCCTTTTCCATCCTTTATTTCAACTTTTTCATATCTTTGTAGATAGGTGGATCATGTTTTTTAAAAATCCATTTTATCACTCTGACTTTTAATTGGAGAGTTTAACCCATTTACATTTACAGTAATTACTGATAAGAATTTTCTTCTTCCATTTAGCTATTTGTTTGTATAACTGTATGTCTTCTATACTTTTTGTTTCTCAATTCCACCACTATTGCTTTTTAAGGATTTGATTTCTTTTTTTTTTTAATTAAAAACAAAATTTTGTTTTTGGCCACACCTCGCAGCTTGTGGGATCCTAGTTCCCTGACCAGGGACTGAACCTGGGCCCTTGGCAGTGAAAGTGCAGAGTTCTAACCACTGGACCGCTGGGGAAATTCCCTTGGTTGATTTTTTTTTTTTAATAGTGCACCATTTTGATTCCTTTCTTTCCTGTGTATTTCTAAAAAAATATTTTCTTATTGATTGCCTTTGGGATTACAAGGAACATCTTAAACTCATAACAGTCTAGTTTGAATAATACCAAATTAGTTTCAGTAGTATACAAACATGCAGCTCCTATGATCTCCATCCCTCCCCCTTTATGTGGTTGTTGTCACAGATTATGTCTTTATACATTCTGTTTCCATTAACACAGACTTACACTTATTGTTTTATGAATCTGCGTTTTAAGTCATATAGAAAAAAAAGAAAAGTTACAAACAAAAGTGCAACAATACAGGCTTTTAGAATTACCTATTAGTTACCTCTCCTAGCGCTCTTTACTTTTTCACATGGCTTTGAGTTACAGTCTAGTTCTCTTTCATTCAACCCAAAAGGCTCCCTTTAGCATTCCTCGTAGGCAGGACTATTAATAACAAACAGCCTTAACTTTATCTGGCAACATCTTAATTTCCCTTCATCCTTAAAGGATACCTTACTACATATAGAATTCTTTTTCTTTCAACACTTTACTTTTTATTGTTTTTGGCCACACCACTTGGCATGCGGGATCTTAGTTCCCTGACCTGGGATTGAACCTGTGCCCCCTGCAGTGGAAGCACACAGTCCGAACCACTGGACTACCAGGGAATTCTCATCTTTCAACACTTTAACTATGTCACTCTACGGCCTTCTGGTTGCCATGGTTTCTGATGAAAAAAATCAGCTGTTAATCTCATTGTGGACGGACCCCACCCCACCCCTTGCACGATTGTTTCTTTCTTGCTGCTTTCAAGATTTCCTTTTTGTCTTTCAACAGTTGTGTTGTAATGTGTCTTGTGTGGCTCTCTTTGAGTTTACCATGCTTGGAGTTCATTGAGCTTCTTAATGTGTAGATTTATGTCTTTGATCAAATTTGAGATGTTTTCAGCCATTATTTCTTCAAAGAATCTCTCTCCTTCTGGGACTCTCTCTATGCATGTGCAGTTACATTCGATGGTGTCCCCACAGTCCCTCTGGGTCTGTTCAACCTTCTTCATTCTTTTTCCTTTCTGCTCCTCAGGCAGAATAATGTCAGCTGCCTTAGTTCACGGATTCTTTCTTCTGACTGCTCAAATCTGCCACTGAACCCCTCTAGTGAGTTCTTCATTTCAGTTATTGTACTTTTCAGATCCAGAATTTCCACTTGGTTTATTTTTATAATTTCTATCTCTTTACTAAATTCCCTATATGTTCTTACATTGTTCTCTTGATTTCCTTTAGTTTTTTGCCCATGGCTCCTTTTCGCTCACCGAGCATATTCAAGACAGTTGACTTAATGTCTTTGACTAGTAATTTTAATGTCTGAGCCTCCTCAGGGATAGTTTCTGTCCAATTCTTTTTTTTTTTTTTCCTGTGAACAAGCCCTCTTTTTCTGTTTCTTGATATGCTTTGTGATTTGTTGAGACCTGGATATTGAGAATTATAATATCGTAACTCTGGAAATCAGATTCTCCCCCTCCTCAGGGATCGCTTCTGTTGCTTGAGGGCTGCCGTCTTCTGTTTCTGTAGTGACTTTTCCCGACTGTTTCTGCAAGGTCTATATTCCTTGTTGTGTAGTCACTGCAGCTTCTGCCCCATTGTCTCAGGGGGTCAGTGTGTGACCTGACAGAGATTTCCTTAACAGGTGAAGTTCAGCAGCCATCACCCTTCATCAAGCACTCTCCTGGTTGTTGTGTCTGATGAGGTTCCAGAGTCCCAAAAGTGTTGATTCTGATAGTTTTTTTCCCCCAGCTTCATTGTTGTTTCCATGGAGAGACTGATCTTTACTCCACCATCTTCTGTTAAAAACGTTATTTTTATTTATTTCATTTATTTTAAAAATATTTATTTACTTACTTATTTGGTTGCACTGGGTCTTGGTTGTGGCACGTGGGCTCCTTAGTTGTGGCATGCGAACTCTTGGTTGCGGCATGCATGTGGGATCTAGTTTCTTGACCAGGGATTGAACCCGGGCCCCCTGCATTGGGAGCGCGGAGTCTTAAGCACTGCGCCACCGGGGAAGTCCCAAAAACGTTGTTTTTTAAAAACACTGGAATTTCACAGGTTGCTGCTGTGCCGTGTGAAAGCACTTCCAAATTCAAATACCAGGGGTTCTGAGGGGCTGTCTCAGCTCATGGCCCAGTTTAATGATACTGAAGTGAACAGCTGCTCTGTGAAAGGTGGACTTCTGTTTCCTTAAGTGAGCCAGAGAAGGGTGGCTGGCCCTTCTTGCTTTTCCTGCCCTTCTTTATTTCCTGTGTAAAATAAACCAATAACCCTGCAAGATTTCCTATTTGAACATGGAATGTGAGAGTCTGTATCTCACTTCAATGAGCACAGGCAATGAAAGAACAATACCACAACTCCCAGGCTATAGTAGAAACAGGATTTTAATATAATATTCAAGTCTAGCATTTGCTATTTACAACAAATAAATATTGCCCCTCCCCAACTGGTAAACATTTTTTTTCACCTTTTATACAAATATTCAATCCCCCTCCCCTCCCCCCGAAACCCTCCTTTCCCTCCAATCACCGTCTCGTGTGGTCTCGTAAAGCCCAGGATACAGTGGTGGATGGCACTTGCAGTGTCATGAAATCTGACATCAGTGGGACTTGGCCGAGACCGTCCTCACTCACCGGTTAAGAGTGTGGTCCGTGAAGGGGGTGCCTCTCTCCTCTGCCAGGGGAGGGCTGGAGTGGGCAGTGGGCGAGACTCCCTCACTTTCAGTTGGCCTCGATGATGGAATCTTTGGTGCAGCCTGAGGAAGGCCACAATGGTGGGAGGAGAGAACTGCAGTGGTCAGACCCGGTGGATGAGTGGTGCCCTGGGGTGCCCATGGGCACAGGTGGCAGTGGCCCACACCTGGGAAGGTGTGAGGGAAGTGTACGGAGGGCAGTGCCCGGCGGCATGCAGGGCTCCGTGCCCATTGGCAGCGCTCCTTGGCAAAAGTCAGCTAGTCCTCTGGTTCCAGAGAGCAGAAGGCACCTAAGGCAGCGAGTGGTCCACGGGAGGCCAGGTCAGCCCTTCGACTGGCAGGCATCAATCCCGGCAGCAGGAGAGGTTCAGGGTGAAACTGGAGTCTGGGGGTGGCCTGGGCTGGCAGCTTGGGCACAGGTGCCCACCTGGCCTGAGCCACTGTAGTCTGTAAGTGCTTAGTTGCCCAGCCAGCTAGACCCTGGGAAGGGCAGCTCTGTGGCTGGCCAGCTAGGGACAAGTTAGAAGATGCCCTTGGCAATCTTGAGTCCCTTCTGCTTCATGCGGGGGAGGGTAGAGCTGGCTCCATGCCTGACCTTTGCCCCCTTGGTGAAGGTCCGTTTCTTTAGGACAAAGTCATAGTTGGCAGTAGAGTTCATGGCGTAGAACACATTGGCGTTGTCAGGGATCTTCAGCTCTGGTCGGGGAGGGGCAGAGGGTCAGCTGTGCTTATGCGGGCCCCACTGGACACCCCACCACTTGAGAGCCCCCAGGAGGGCAGGCCTGATCCAGAGACCTGAGACCCCTCAATGCAACTCCAGGACCACCAAGGACCCCTCTTAATGACACCTGCCTGGGACAGACTCTGCTGAGGCACCGAGGGACTTCCCTGGTGGCGCAGTGGTTAAGAATCCGCCTGCCAATGCAGGAGACACGGGTTTGATCCTTGGTCTGGGAAGATCCCACATGCCGTGGAGCAACTAAGCTCGTGCGCCACAACTACTGAGCCTGCGCTCTAGAGCCCGCGAGCCACAACTACTGAGCCCGTGTGCCGCAGCTACTGAAGTCTGCACGCCTAGAGCCCGTGCTCCGCAACAAGAGGAGGCACCGCAGTGAAAAGCCTGCGCGCCACAACTAGAGAAAGCCCGCACGCAGCAACAAAGACCCAGCGCAGTCAAAAATAAATAAATAATTAATTAATTTTTTTAATAAAAAGGAACTCAAAAAAAAAAGGACGCTGGGGACTCCCCTGGTGGTGCAGTGGTTAAGAATACGCCCGCCAACGCAGGGGACATAGGTTTGATCCCTGGTCCGGGAAGATCCCACATGCCGTGGAAAAACTAAGACCATGCGCCACAACTACTGAAGCCCGCGTACCTTAGAGCCTGAGTGCCACAACTACTGAAGCCCGCGCACCTAGAGCCCGCGCTCTGCAACAAGAGAAGCCACCGCAATGAGAAGCCCGCGAACCGCAACAAAGAGTAGCCCCCGCTCGCCACAACTACAGAAAGCCTGTGCGCAGCAATGAAGACCTGACACAGCCAAAAATTAAAATAAAATAAAAATAAAAATAAAAATAAAAAGGACTCCGACTCCAGGAAGCCCCACCTCAGTCTGCAGCTGGCAAAGGGTCACCCCATCCTGCCCCCTGCTGCCTTCACTGATCAGGACGTCCAGCTGCAATAAGCTTTCTAGAACCTAGATCACCTCCCCGGAATCCTGCACAACTCAGGACAAGGGTTCTGGGGCCAAGTTAAGGGCGGGCTTTGCCCCAGGCCTCCTGCACAGGGTTTCAAAGGGTGCCAGGCTCCCAGCAGGTACTTGCTCTTGGCTCTGTTTCTCACCCTCTCCTCTGGCCTTGAGCCTGCTACTCTCCACTGCTGGGCTGGAACATGTGTGCTCTGGGCTCCATCGTGTGGCTCTTACTCTTAATCTGTCTAGGTCTCACGCTTCCTTATCTGTAAGGTGGGGGTCCCACCTGCCTTGCTCACCTCACCAAAATGGTGCAACAAGGTAAGAGAGGATTTAGAAAACAACTTCTAGGGATGGTGGCGGGTCATTGCTAACTGTCTGGGTAACGGCTGTGAATGCGGGATCAGCTCATGGGAAAGAAAAGAGTGATGATAATCTTTGCAGTTATGGCACATCTACGGCACACGTACACACATGAGCATATAATCCATGCATATATGGATCAACTCACTACCTATTTTATCTCCATTGTGGGGATGGGAAAACAGGCACAGAGGACTTAAGGAATTTGCCCGAGGTCTACAAGCCGTAGCTGTCTGGTTCCAAGTCTGTGCTTGTTCTTGATCCTTTCCCTTTCCCAGTTTTTATAATACCCAGCTGCTCCCTAGTAGCCTCTGTGTTTAGTATCTACTATGGGCTGAAAGTTGCTGTCCTCTCTAAATTCGTTGAAATCCTAACCCCCAATGTGATGGGATTAGGAGGTGAGGCCTTTGGGAGGCCATCAGGTCATGAGGGTGGAGCCCCGCGAATGGGATTCGTGTCCTTATGAAAGGGACCCCAGAGAGCTCCCCACACCCTTCCACCATTTGGGTTCACAGTGAGAAGGCAGCTGCCGGCAACCCAGAAGAGGGCCTTCACCAGAACCTGACCATGCTGGCACCCTGATCTTGGACTTCTAGCTCCAGAACCAGGAGAAATAAATTTCTGTCATTTAGAAGCCACCAGTGGTGGTATTTTCTTATAGCAGCCAGAACGGACTAAGACAGTGTCATACGTTCATGGATTTTCACAAATTCGATGCTTTAATCCACAGTAGTTGTGATCTTTTCTGAAGCACTCATTTCCCATCTTAGCCAGAAAACGCCCTTTTGTACGGCCTGTGGGCTCGGCCATCTGGCTGCCCGGCCCCAGGAGAACAGCCTTTTCTCTCCCCTCCTCAACGATGCTAGCACTGAACGAGGTCTCCCACTGACTGTTCACGGCCATGGAAGGGCAAGGGACAAGGGCCCAGCAGCCACCAGGGGCCAGTGAGGAGACACTGGGGGGATCCAGAGCTGCCCCTAGGCAGGTCTGTGTGTGGACAAAGCCCACGCCCACCCTGGTGGCACGTCTTCTGGGGTGGTGGGCCTGGGGCACGGTGCTCCCTGCCCCCCGGCCCCATCGCCCGCCTGACCGGCCCTGACTTACTTCGATCGTCCGAAATAACCTGCACCAGCTCGTAGTCTTCTGGCTCATCGTCATCCAGGTTGTGTTTGTCCATGGCTTTGCGGATTACAGCTGGAGCCTTGTCTTGGCTGGTCACCTGGACGGGGTGGGGGACAGGCCATCAGGGCAAGGGTCTGGTGTAGCTTGAGGGTCCAGGGTGTAGCAGCCAAGGGCCCTCAGAGCTGCCTCGGCGCCGTGCGCACAGGGGCTCACAGCCCCTGACTGGAGGCTGGGTCCAGGGGGGTTGTGCCTCCTTCTCCTGCCCCTCTGGGGAGGCCTCCATGGACCCCGATCACTTACACCCCCATCTCCTGCAAGCCTGCCACCTTCCCCCAACACCACCTAGGGCAACTGCCTGCCCCCGGGGCTGCTTCCCTTAACCGTCCCCCTTGACCCTGCCCATCCAGGACAATGGTATCATTGCACCCGGGTACAGAAGGCATCTAGTCCCAGCCCTGGAGGTGAGAGAGGAGGAGCTGGCTGGATGCCCAGTGGCCGCCTGCGTGCCAGGCCTGCACTGGCTGGAGGCTGCAGTGTTGGAGAGTGCAGGCCGAGCCCTGCTGCCTCGACCCCAAGGGCCAGAGCACAGGCGGGCCTTAGACTCGGGGTGACACAGGTGACAGCGTTAATTGGGCATCTGACCCAGGGTGGGAGGATAGGGGAGGATTCTGGGGGTGCAAATGGCTCACTGGCAGCCTGAGGTCTGGAGGATGAGA
Organism: Lipotes vexillifer; assembly: GCF_000442215.2. Classification (NCBI taxonomy): domain Eukaryota; kingdom Metazoa; phylum Chordata; class Mammalia; order Artiodactyla; family Lipotidae; genus Lipotes; species Lipotes vexillifer. Next base: position 1,681,880 of record NW_006779962.1, on the reverse strand, counting down.
GGAGTCCCCCCAGCCCCCAACCTCGCCTCAAGATACACAGTGTTTGTGGGCAACTCCCACTGGCAAGATCTCGACACCTCCAACTATCCCCGGCGTCTGACACTGCCGGCCACCTCCGCGGCCACCGGCCTGGCGCAGCCACTGCTATCCCCCCTGGATTGCAGCAGCCGCCTCCTAACTGGCCGCCCTGCATCTGCTGGCACCAGCCCATCGCCCACGGAGAGGCCGGAAGTCACTGCTGCCCCTCCTGTGCTCCAATGAACAGTGTTCCCACCTGTCTCGCGTGAGACCCAGGCCCCCGGCGCTGGCCGGCTCTGCTGAGCCCTACTCTTCACCCGACCGCCGCTCCTTCACTGCGGACCTCCTGCTTCTCTTCCAAGCCCCAGGCACACTCCCGTCCTGGGAGGCTGCACGCTGCTCCCTCCTCCCCCGCTATACTCAGGCCCGTTATGGGTGAGGTCCTGCCCCACTGCTGCTGTAAACCCCTAGTCCACCACCCCGGCACGGATCACCATCAACACACTAGCTGGTGTTTTGGGGATTTTTTTTTTGCGGTACGCGGGCCTCTCACTGCCGTGGCCTCTCCCGCCGTGGAGCGCAGGCTCCGGACGCGCAGGCTCAGCGGCCACGGCTCACGGGCCCAGCCGCTCCGCGGCACGTGGGATCCTCCCAGACCGGGGCGCGAACCCGCGTCCCCCGCATCGGCAGGTGGACTCTCAACCACTGCGCCACCAGGGAAGCCCACACTAGCTGTTTTGATTCCTTTCCCTGGTTGGCCCTCTGTCCTTCCCAACCCACCAGGAGACCAGCTCTGGGAGGGCAGGGACGACCCATGGTGTTCAATATGGATTTGCTGCCCGGCAGAGTGAGGGGTCCGTGGGGACGCCCGCCCGGCTCACCAGGATGCTCTTGTACAGGTTGCCGTTGTCCACGTCCAGGCTCACCCGGATGATGCAGCAGTCGCCCACCTGCTGGTTGTAGAGGGGCAGGGAGGAGCTGTAGCTGCAGACCCCTGACACGGAGCGCTTGTGGGTGCGTGTGGTGGCCACGGGCGTGGTGGAGGCTGAGGAGGACGAGGTGCTGCTGGAGGCCGAGCTGATGCCGGAGGTCTCCGGGGACGACTGGGAGGTGCACTCCCAGAACTGCGGGGACGACACGATCAGCGGAAGCCCCGGGCCACCGTCCAGCTCCGGCGGCTTCTGGTGTGCAGCGGGGAACTCTGGGCCTAGGAAGGGCTGAGACGGGCTGTCGGGGCGGGGGTGGGGCGGTCACCTTCTTGCCCTGGCCGTCAGGGGACTCTGGGACAAAGCTCATGGTGAACTCCTCCACATCGGAGCTGGAGGAGCCGGCCGAGTGGACACTCAGTGCGTCGGCAACGTCCCCGCTGCTGAGGTAGGGGCCGCACCTGAGCTGGTCACAGGACTTGGAGTGGCAGCTGCTGCCGGTACTGAGCTCCGTGCTGGGGGCCTGGCGGCTGCACGGAAGGGCTGGCTGACTTGGGGGAGGCCTCTCCTGGGACACAGCCCACCCCTGTCCCCTGCACTCTGTGCCGAGCGCTCAGGCAATCACCCCGTTGGCTCCAGCGCCCGACAGATCATTTAGCATCACCCCATTTCACAGGGGGAAAAACTGAGGCCCAGAGGGGTGGAGCAAGTGGCCCAGTCACAGGGCTGTCGGCGGGGGAGCCGGGATCCCAGTGCCAGCTGCCTGACTCCCGAGCCCTCTCGCAGCCCGAAGCTTCCCTGAGCCCCGAGGGAGCGCCCCTGCCCACCCGGGCACTCAACTCGCTCCAGCGCTTGACGATGGCCGTGTTCTTCTTGACCTTGAGGGTGCTGCTGGCCGACTCGGAAGGGGGCTCCAGCTCACACGACAAGGTGTAGCTACAGGACAAAGCGGCGGCTGTGGGGAGTTGCACTCGGGTCTCCCTCCCGGTGCCTGCCCGGCAGCTAGAGTCCAGGGGCCCGGCCGTCACCAGCGACGGCACCCAAGGCTGCCCAGGATCCCAAGCCACAGGCTCTCTGGAGCTGCCCAGGGACAGCCCATGTGTGCCCCCACCCCAGCTCCTGCCCGGACTCACCTGTCAGACTCGCTGAGCCGCTCCATAGCCCGGAACCAGGCCCCAAAGTGCTCTTCGGGTGCGATGCTGTAATTGTTGCAGGCCGACTGGAGCAGCTTGATCTGGGCGATCACTTCGAATTCCTGGGGCCAGAGGGAAGGACAGGACGCTGACGGTCTGGGTGGGCCGGGCCTGTGCCAGCCTCTGGGTCCCCACTTCCCACCCTGTCCTCACAGCCAGGTTCAAACAGCCCCTCCAGGAAGGTGTCCTTGATTCGACCTCCTGCCCCATCCTCCCGTGGGAGAGGCTCCCCCTCCCTCTGTATCCAGCTCTCCCCAAAACTGTAACAGGGAGGGGTCGGAGCCAGCTGTTCTAGCCAGATGCGCTCTGATCCCGCCTCCCACACAGTCCCCCTCCCGTGAGGCTGCGTCTGCTCACCTTCCTCCTCTTCTCAAAGTTGATCAGTCTCCCCTGGAAAGCACACGGCCAGCGTCCATCAGAAAGTGGCCCCTAGCCCATGACCGCCCCTCACGGGTCTCAGGCTGCACTACCCAGAGCACACACCAGGGGGCAGCACAACACACACCTGGACCTGGGTGGGACCGGGGCGCCAGGGCGGGGTGGGAGGGGCGCCGAGGCTCAGGGGTCTGAGAACAGCTAGAGAGACTGAGGCCTTGGACAGGAAGGCCAGGTTGGCCACATGTGCCTGACCCTGGAGGGCCCAGCCTCTCCACCCATGGCCGCCACCTGAGGGAGGGGCTGTGTCCCAGCAGGTCAAACCCCTTGCAGCTCTGAGCCCCACCAGCCGGGGCACCAAGCTCTGTTCACTCACTGCCGAGATAGGCAGGTGTCCCCGGGACACAGGGACGGCCAGGGGGCTCTCGTAAGATGAGGTGCACCCTCTGCTGAGAGCTCGGGGCTCAGGACCCCCACCCCGACCCCAGCCCTGGGCTCACTCACATACAGATAGTCCTTCATTGCAGTGTCCAGCATCACCAGGTCTGTGAGGAACGTGCCCAGGTAGGGGACGGTGCCCTGGATGACACCCTGTGACAACTGGGCGGGGCGGGGGGGAAGGAACTGATGAGCAAGGCCCCTCCCCTGAAAACCCCTCAGCCCCACTCAGGCCTCCCACTTGGAGCAGCTGGGGGACCTTTAGCCATTTCCCCCAAATCCCCCTCCCAGCATGCATGGACCCAAACTCCCTCAATTCACCTTGCAGGCTTGGTATTTGGCAAATCCCCAAGATCTATGGCCCCCGCCCCTCCCCCCTCCCAAATCCCCACTGGGCCCAGCTCTTCCAGGCCCCTGCTCTGGTGGCTACCAGCCCCCCGACACCAGCTGGTCAGGGTGCAGCGCCCCCAGGCCCAGGAGGAGGTCGGTCTAAGGGTCATGTCAGGCAGCGCAGCTACAGGAGCGGGGGCTTGGGGCAGCCCCTCCTCTCCCAGCCTCGGGCACACTCACCACCTCCTTCGGCCGCCTCTGGGCTCTCTTGGGGTTCATCTCCAGGGTGGCAAACTTGGAGGTCCCCTCCTGCAGGGCCGAGGACAGGGTCGGTGAGGCCTTCTGCCCCTCCCCCCATCACCCACCAGCAGACCCGACCTTGGCCCTGATCACTGCTGCAAACGCTCCAGCCATCCCAGCGTACTCCATTCCTAGATCTGCACCTCTGCTCGGGTGCTCACGGGCTTGTGGGAACGTGGGCCAGCAGCCCGGCCTCCTTGGAAAGTACAGATGAGGATTACACCTGCCCCTCGGGGTCTCCAAGGACTCAGCGCCACACCTCCATCACTGTGGCTGTGTTGTTCCCCCCAACCCCCCCGTCTCTGCAGGAGGGTAGGAGGGTCCTGCACAAAACTCACGCAGATTTCCCTTCCCCCTTGAACCTCACTGCCTCCCCGTGAGGTTGGCACCCCGGGGTCAGCATTCGCCCACTTTCCAGATGAGGAAACTGAGGCCCAGAGACAGGCAGCGCCTTGCCTCTGAATGAGCCTCAGAAGGGCTCAGAGCCTCTGGTGTGTGCCGGCCCCCCGCCGGGCGAGCCATCGAGAGAGGGACAGGGAGTCTGGGGGGGCCTGGCTGAGCAGGGTGTCTGCCACGCCAAGGCCTTCACAGCCCCACGGAGCCCCTCGGGATGTCCCCTGCACAGAGCTCTGCCTTCAGCCACTCAGGAGGGGTCTCCTTGGTGCCACCTCTGAGAGGGTGAGCTGGGGCTGCTGGGAGCACTGGGTGGTGACACTTTGCTTCCTCTTTGTATGGAAGTTTCTGGGGAAGGACCCCCGTGAATGCATTAGCACCCCTGTGCACTTGCCACAAGCCATCTGGGGCATTTGTCACGGCCACCAAAGGCCCTGTGGTGAGACTCTGAGAAGAGTTCCTGGATTCCTTTGCAGTGTCTGCCCTGAGGCAGAGGGAAGAGCCCCCAGCCCCCAGATCTACCTCCTGGGTCTGCTCATTTGGACGACGGCTGGGCAGCCCCTGCAGTGCCATCCCTGGGCAGGCGGGGTGCCTGGCCCTCGGAGGTCAGCGCAGACAGGAACAGCAGGGCCTGGCTTTGTGGGGACAGGCTAGGCTGGTCTGGGGAAGGAAGAGACCCTCACCCTTGACCTCATCCACCCCTGAGTGCCGGGTGAGGGACCAGTGAGGACCCAGGAGACTCTAATCCTGCCCCTCACCCGCCCGCAGCTCTGGAACAGCCCAGCTGCCCTGCTCCATACCTGTACTAGGGCCTCCCATCTCCCAAACTGCGCCCCACCTGCCCAGAGACCCGACAGATCCCATGAGAAATTTTCGAAGAAACTTTCAGTGGGAACATAAGCCCCTCCACCCTGAGCCCCCGGACCCTACCTTGATGAGCAGCTCTCTGCTTAGGGAGTAGTTGTTCTCATCTGAGAAAATCTCCGACAGCTTCTGAAAGATGCGGAGGCTGTCCCTGGGGGAAGGAAGGAGAAAGGAGGGCATGGTGGGGAGGGGTGCGGGGGCAAAAACATTTGAGGACCCAGAGACCCCAACTGCCGAACAGTTCCGCTGGACCCTAAGGGCTCGGTAGGCCTGGAGGGGTGGGTCTCATGTGGGTCACCGGGGAACCCCATTCCCAGTCGACTGAGCGGCTCTGCTTTGGCCAGTCCTGATTTTAAGTGCACAGAGTCGTGCGGTTGCAGTAGACACGTGAAAATCCCCAGCGTGGCTCAAGCCAGTACCTGCCAGAGAAGGAGACCAGGTCCTGAGGCAGAACTGCTGGCCCTGAGAGACCCCGCCCCCAGGATGCGCGGTCCCTGGGCAGGTTCCAGGCAGCACCCAGCCCCGCGGGAGGCCCCAGGCCCACCCTGGAGCCCCTCCAGGGAGAAGCCTGCCCACCTGGAGACTTCCTCCCACGTCTTCTTCAGCCGGTGGATGGAGTTGCTCTGCAGAGCAGAGAGGACGGCGTAGAGGGACGAGAAGTTCTTGAGGACCCGGCACTCCTGGGAGGGAGGGGCCAGGCTGTGAGAGGCGGCCGAGCTCCCGCCTGCTCCAGCTTCAGTGCCTCTTAGGGGGGCACCCCCCCTCCCGGATGGGACAGATGCCCCGGAAGGTGCTCCTGGGGTCGGATGAGATCAACCCAGGGGCAGAAAGGGTTCCCCGGGCCCTTGGCGGCCGCGTACCCGGGCCACCTCGATCCAGTGCTCCAACACCCGGGCCCTGGCGCGGGCCGTCACGCTCCGGTCCCCGAGGCAGGTGGTGATGACGCAGTTGGCCACACTGTTGAACTGGGCGACGGTGGCACGGACGGTGGGAGCCAGGTGTTCCTTGCCCCTCTTGTCCCGCTGGGACCAGATGGAGCCCAGGCAGTGGTAGGGCACCACCTTCTTGAACAGCTCCTGGGGGCAGGGGGAAGGTCACCCGGCTCTGCTGCACCCCAGCTCAAGGCCCACAGTCCCCCCCACCCCCTCCCCAGGCCTAGGCAGGGTCACTGGTCGGAGCTGGAGCTCTGGAAGCCGGGGAGGCGGCTCGAGCCTGGCCGGGGCAGGTGCGGGGAGGTGGTGTCTCTTGGTTTTGCTCCCTGCCCACTGTGGGCACCCAGCGCAAGGTGACCCAGGGTGACCCTGGGAGGAAAGAGAGGTGGCCACCTTCCCCAGTCCACCCTAACTCCCAGCACGAGATGCGGCTCACACCTGCCCATACCAGGTGGTGCATTTAGCCCTTGATCACACCTCAGGCCTGTCCCCTGTCCAGATGCCCATTCATGTGGGCACTACAACCAGAGGCTGCGTCTGCCGTCCGCCACAGCTTCTAGCACGCACCAGGTGCCTGCTAAGTACTGAAGCTGGTGAGGCCTCCTCAGCAGACGTGGGGGGCAGGGGGGGCGGCCCATGGAGCGAGCGCCCATCCGCTACCGGGTGGGCCAGACCCCGCCCAGTTTTCTACCGTTCCACCTCATTCCACCCAGACACCGTGTGCGAGGGATGGGGCCTGGGTCCACAGCCTGGAGGGGAGTCGAGGCCTTCGGGTGAGGAAACCTGCCCAGGCGACACGGTTTGTCATGGGATTTGGGGCAGGACATCAGCTCTGGACAGGGCAGGGCAGACGCCTGAAGGAAGGTGCACCCCTGCCTGCCCTGCTGAGATGAGCTGCCTACCGCGTCCATCAGCGTGAACTGCTCTGCCACCAGGTCGGGCGGGAACGCCAGGAGGTGAGGCTTCTCTTCACCCAGCCCGTTCTCTGCAGCCACAGGTGAAGGCCAGGAAGGCTCTGGGGCTGGAGATGGTGCTGGTGCCAGAGCTGGCTCGAGGTCTGGACCTGGCACCGGCCTGGGTGCTAGAGCTGGAGCCGGCACTGGCTCGAGGGCTGCAGTTGGCTTCAGAGCTGGAGCCAGAGCTGCAAAGAGGAGCGGAGCTCAGCAACACGCCTGCCTTTTCTTCCAAGACAGAAACCACATCACTGCCTTCTAAGAGAAGCCACAGCTCAAGAAGCACCCCAGGACGTCTCCCCGACAGCGGTCCCCACGTGCGCGGTCTGAGGCAGCCTCGGGGGCTCCTGCGTGTCCAGCACCGACCCCTCTCCTCACCCTCCGGCTCTGCCTTGGTGAGCTCTGTGTGCTCCAGCTGGGCCAGGAGAAGGTGGGCCCGGCGCTCCAGGTCAGAGCCGGGCATGTTGAGCTGCACGTAGGCCACCAGCTGCTTGAGGCAGGGGAAGTCCGGGGGCTGACAGAAGTCCTCGGAGTACTGGTCCAGCCAGGTGCCCAGGATGGAGGAGACGGCACTGGGGGCAGGCGGGCGGGCAGCAGAGTCAGGGGCCTGGCCTTTCCTTCCACGCGGCCCTCCCCTGGCTCCCCCATGGGGGCTGGGCTTCTGGGCCCGCCCCTGCCCCACCCGCAGTGGGCTGCCAGGCAGGGGCAGGCCTGGTCGGCAGTCTTGGTAGGAAGGGGCCCTCCGTCCCTGGTGACCACCTCTCCCTTCCTTGGGGGAGCCTGACTCTCTCCTGTCTGCCCCCAGCCCCCCGGGCCCTCCCCACTGGGAAGGAAACTGCAGGAGGGCAGGGAGGGCCGCGCCCGCTCTGTTCATCGCGCTGGCCTGGCCGCACACAGTAGGCGCTGCATAAACAGGGGAGGGAGGAGGGGACAAGCAGAGTGTGCCCCCTGCCCGGCCTTCACGGGCCTCGCGCACCTGAACCGGAAGCTCGCGCACTGACGGCTGCCTTGGTCTGTGCGCCGGAGTGCGGGTCTCGTCCTCCCAGGGACGCTATTCTTGGTGGTGGGGACGTAGCCGGCCCCCTGACCCTGACTGAGCTCCCGTGAGCCCCAGCTGAGCACTCACACTGGGCTGCGAGGCTGAAGTGTCAGCAGCTTGCCCCCCACACCTCCTGTCCTGGGCCCCGGATCTGAGTGGGGATGGATGCTCTCAGGGGCCGGCTCTGAGCCCCCAGCCTCCCCTCTGCTCCCTGGGGACATGGGACCCCAGCCACAGCTCTCTGACTCCTTTCCTCCTGCAGGAGAAGCTCCCAGACCTCAGCCCTCCAGCGGGAATCACAAGATGTGTGGCAGCCAGGGTTCTGCCCAGCCTCTCCCGTCAGACCCAAAGTCTACTCACTTTTTCAGTTGGTCCTGAGGTCCGCCGTCCTCGCTGGAATAAGGGAGGATGCACCCGTATCTAGAGGAGGCCGTGAGGGCGTCACATCTACCGTACCTGCTATGATGTCTAGTGTTACTGGCTGATCCCCCGACTAGGATGGAAGCCCGGGAGGGCAGGGATTTTTGTCTGCACCGTTCACTGAATTAAGCCAAACGCCTAGAAAAGTGCCTGCACACAGTAGGTGCTTTGTATGCATTGCTGAATGAATGAGCCCAACCAGCACCTTACAGATGCCTGAGTGGGCCTGGGCCCTCAGCCGGCCCCCAGCCAGCCCTGCTCTGGCTACTCCCAGGAAGGACCCCTGAGACAGAATCTGGAACCTCCTTTACAAATGGGAAAACCGTTCTGCCCAGGGGCTGGAAGCAGAGAGCTTCTCCATGGGGAGAGGAAAACCTTAATTAAAACCACCCCAGCCCTCAGCAGCCCTCTCCACAGGGCCGGGCGCGGGGCCGCACTGTCCATGCCTATCCGACAGTCCTGGCAGCCCGGGCCTCACGTGAGCAAACTGAGGCTCAGAGAGGTAAAGCGACATTCCCAAGACACACAGCCAGTGGGTGGGCGGGGCGCCACCGTGCCGGGGGAGGGGCGGGGCACTCACCTTTGGAACAGCAGGTCCAGGACCCGCTGGGTGGTGGTGAAGGCTCGGTAGGTGCACAGGAAGATGGTGACATAGGAGAGGTCGCTGCCCTGGAAGGCGGGCACCAGGTGCTCCACCAGCTTCTCTAGCGTGCCTGCCTTCACGGTCCGCACCTTGCAGGTCTCGTACAGGTTCAGGGCCGACTCATTTTCATACTGGGGTGGGACAGAGAGGCACAGACGGTCAGCGACAGCACCGTGGCCCACGAGGAGGGCAGGGGCTGGAACTCAGAGGAAGCCCCAAGCGCCTGGCGACTTCTGGACGGAGATGGGACGTGAGTGCCCTGAACAGAAAAATGGTCTCGGCTTTTGAACTGGAGGTGGGGGATGATGAAAACTAGCAATACCAACACCTTCAGGTCATTTTATTAGCCGAGTAATGACAGCACCTTGCCGTATTAAGGACAGAGTCCCCATGATCCCTGGCAAAGCATCCCCGTTCTAGAGATGAGAAAACAGAGGCTCAGCCTGGGGTGGAAAGGCACGGTATGTTAGGACCCAGAGGCTATTCAGGGCGGCACTGTGGAAATGGCTGCAGAAAGGAATCCCGTCAAGGTTCACGGCAGTGAAAGGCTGAGTTATGGTTGGTAACCAGCCTCCCTTCTGAAATGTTACGCATCTGTCAGGCCCCCGCTCTGACCTGGAGGGGTCATGGAGTTGTGTTCCATGATGGCAAGTTGCAGAGAACCATATATAGTAGGCTGAGCCCTTTTTGGGTTTAAAAAAAAAAAAAAAAAAGCCCTACTAAGTAAGGTGATGAAAGCCTTGGAGAAGGTGTGGAAGGACAGTCGTTAAGACAAGGAATACTGGGATAAAATGCATAAACGATCCCAGCCTAACATGAGGTGGGAATAGTATGCCAAGTGTCTTTTTTTGATGTTCATACAAATAAGTGAACAGTGAACTATGCACTTGGCCCAGCCCAGGGCTGGACAGTAGGGGAGGGCTGAGGGCCCAGATTCCTTTGGGAGCAGGACTGGGGGCCCCTCAGGCAGGAAAGCCCTGGGAGGGAGCCCAGTGGAGTGGCCAGGGTGGCCCCTGGATCCCGGGGGGTTCGGGGCGCGGACCCCCCCCCCCCCATCCACACTCACCCCGAGCCAGCGCTGGCCCTTGTTGGCGCCATGGTGCACCTGAACCTTGCGTAGGGAGATGGAGTAGATGACGCCGTTGACCAGCTCCTCGCCAATCTCCTGCGTGGAGCTCTGCAAAGACAGCGCCCGGCCGCCGGGCGGGGGTGTCGGGGCCTGCCTGTCTGTGTGGCAGGGGGACGCCCCGTGCCACTTCCTGCTCCCTAGATGAGGCAAAGGTCGGTGGCCACAGAGACCTCCAGCCCAGAATTTAACAGGACGACAGCTGGAGGGCCGGGGGTTACTATCGGGGCGGCAGGCACTGCCCCCAGCACCCCCGTCCTCACCCCACCAGCCATGGCTGGGTGTGAACAAGACGTACCCACTGGGGTTCCAACGACAGCCTGCCCCTGCCCAGGGGGGTCCCCCCGCTCCCGCCCCCACCCCAAGGCGAGTACTGTTACCCGGTCATTTCACAGGTGACTACACAGAAGCCGAGGGAAGGGCAACCCATCCAAAGCCATGCCGCTGCGGATAAACAGCGGAGCCAGGACCCCGAGGCCCTAACTCAGCCCACTGCACCTAGGGGGCTCTAGCCCCCCGAGAAGATGCCTCCCCCAGGGCGTGAGGTCCCTGGCCCCCTCACCCTCATGTGCCCATACGGCCCCCGCAACAGCTGCCCCAGCCCTGGAGTCAGCCTCCCGGGTCTGGGGCAGGTGCGGGCATCCTCGACGGCCACAGCCAAGGCCACTTCCTTCCCTTTCTGCTCATTCAGTCGTGTACCTTCTTGGGCAACAGAGGAGTTCCCAGTTCCCTGTTCATCATCACGTGCATGGGGACAGCATGAGAATGATGACACTGCTGGCATCCGGGCTGATGCCTGGGGTTCCACAGAACTCCAAAACCACGGGACTTTGGCTAGGCCAGGAAGTTGGTGGGGCGGGGGGGGGCGGTCATCTGGCTGCTTCCTAGACCCTGGGCAGGAAGACCCTTGTTTTAAAAGGCAGTGATCGGGCTTCCCTGGTGGCGCAGTTGTTGGGAGTCTGCCTGCCGATGCAGGGAACACGGGTTCGTGCCCCGGTCTGGGAGGATCCCGCATGCTGTGGAGCGGCTGGGCCCGTGAGCCATGGCCGCTGGGCCTGCGCGTCTGGAGCCTGTGCTCCGCAACGGGGGAGGCCACAGCAGTGAGAGGCCCGCGTACCCCCAAAAAAAAAAAAAAAAAAAAAAAAAGGCAGTGATCCCTCCTGCTGGGCAGGCTGGCCCAGGGGCTGCATCAAGGCCTGGCCAAGGCCACTCAGTTGTTGCTGCCCTGGGCTTCTCCACCCCCTCTCCCACTGCCCCTGTCCGGGGACGGGGTGAGCTTGCAGTGGGGAGGGGGGCCTAGGAGTAAAGAGACAGACCTCTGAGAGTTTAGGGAGGAGGGGGGAGGTGCTAGCTGGCAAAGGGCCAACAGTCACATGGTCAATGCCAGCAGCGAGGATCACGGGTCACTGCCCCAGCTCAGGGTGGGCGTGGAGCTCACAGAAGGCCCAGTGGAAGTGCTGACTCAGCCTGGGCCCCACCGGCAGCCCTTCCCTAAATCCCTCGGCCTAAGCTGGGCCCCTGGGTAGGAACCAGGTGCCCAGTGTCCTGTGGGCTGTACCCCCGGACATCAGCACCCCTGGGGTCAGGGGCTAAGGAGCGGGGCGGGCCTGGACCTCCGGCCTCAAGGGCTCTGGGAGGCCTGGGAGCCGTCGCCCAGAAGTCTACATCCTCGGACCCAAGGCCGCCCTCCCACTCTGGGCGTTGCACCAACGGGAGAGCCAGTGCAATCGCACCGGGGCTCCTGACCCTTCGCCGTCTCTGGAGACACAGCCAGGCGTTTCTTGGAAGTCAGCAGGGATCCCGCAGGTAGAGGGCCCTCACCTCAAGAGCCCACGCTTGGGGAGGTCCAGCACTTCCATCGAGGAGGGGAAACTCCTCCTCCTGAGGCAGAACCGAAACAGATGCGCACTTTCCTCCCCTGGGTCACACATCCTTCCCCGGCCTAGAAGAGGCCGCGGTGATGGGTGATGTCAGGGGCCTGCCATCCACCTGCGAGACCAGGGCCCTGTCCACCCATCCCTACCTCTCCTCAGGGGTCCTCGATTGCCTCTCTCAAAGGCTGCTACCCACCCTGGAAAGGCCCGTCCCTCTCTGGGGGATTCCAGCCACTTCTGGTCCAGCCTGGAGCCAGACAGTGTCCTGAGCACCCAAGTCACTGGCAGCAGTTTAGAGTTCCCGTGCTGGACCTGCCTGACTGTGGGCACGGGACTCGAACCCCGTGGGAGCACACACAGCACCTGGCTCCCAGCGGGGCCCCATCAAGGCCTGCTGGACAGAAGTGCTTCCTGGCCAGGCCAACCAACGGGAGGCCTCGCCATCCCTGAGCGGGCCTAAATAGCGGCTCTACAATGAGCCATGGGCCTCGCTGGCAGCCGAGCAGCTGGCTGCCCTGCCCAGGCGTCATGTGATCCCGAGCCCTTCCCCCACCCCGAGGGGCCCCCTTCTGCCAGGCCGGTGGGGGGCAGGGCAGGACGCTGAGAGCCGCACATGCTGGGCCAGGGGGAGTCACCGCCCCGTGGCACAGATGGGGAGCTGCTCCAGCCCCGCGGAGCTAACCCTGTCCTCTCCGGGCCCTTCACCGCAGCCCAGCAGCAGGAACAAAACCAGATCGTCCAAGCAGCGCACAGAGCAGGCGCCATTTAAACCGTCGACTAAGAGACAACGGCAGGGCGGGATCCAAAGAGAGCTGCCCGCATCCTGGGCACAAAGCGGCAGAGGGGGGCGTCTGCTCCGCGCTCCCACCGCGCTTCCAGGGACAGAGAAGGACAGCGGCCGACAGCCCTGGCACTTGCCCTGGGACCCTCTGGGGCAGGAAGGGCTGGGCCATGGACCCCACAGGTGACCCATCCTGTTAGCAGAGCAGACAGCACAAAGGCCCGGGAACAGGCAGTCCGTGTGGGCAGCACCAAGGCCCTGGGGATGCTCTGGCAGGGGCTTGGGAGCTCCTGGGGGAGGGCATGGCCGAGCAAACAGCAGACGCCCTGGGGGGAGGCGTCCACAGGGCAGCAGTGAGCTCTTAGGGGAAAACAACGCCAGGTGGGTGGCTGTGTCCTCAGGGGACAGATCCTCCTGTCCCGCCCCAAGCAGGCACCCACAGATGTCCCCAGGGCCCGGGGACCCAGCTGGCAGCTGGGCCTTGCACACACTGCCCAGCCTTCCACCACTTGGGTCTGGAGCGAGGGTGGTGAGATGCCTCCAGGCCCCCGTGAGCAGAGGCTGGCAGAACGGGTACCAGGGTGCCCCACACCCCGCTGTCCCTCGGAGCACAGCCCGGAGCCCCAGGGACAAGGAAACAGCCTGGGTGACATGTTAGTGTGTCACCTGGTCAGCCTTCTTGGGGTGATGGGCCAGTAGGATGCCGTGGCCCCAACTGACTGCAGGCCGAGCCCCGATTCCCGCAAGACAGAGTAACAGGGTTGCCGGGAGCCGATCCCACCCTCATTTCTGGAGAGAACAGAGGGGACCTACTGGGCCTTTTCCAGCCCTGCCATCTCCCCCAGAAGGTGGCTCGTGCCTGCACACACGGGGGTGGAGCCTTCTCCCGTCCTGGTGACCTCTCTCTTCCCACACAGCTGTACGTTTGCTGTGGAAGCTCCAACTGGAGACCACGCGGGGCCTCCAGGCCCACAGACGCCTCTGGCTGCAGACCGTCTCCCCCTCACTGGCCAGGGGCTCACGGAGGAGGAGGGCCTGAAGCCACACCGTGGCCTCCTCCCTGGGGCTGCACGTGGAGAAACCTGGTCTCACTCAGGCGAGGAAGGGGGCAGTGGGGGGGCGGTGGCCCCCACGTGCATGAGATCACTGCCCGGGGACCTCATGGCACCCCGCTGAGCTGCTGCTCAGGCCCACTGAGTCACAGAGGTCACCCGAGGCCCTGACCCAGCCACCCGCCAGCACCCTGCAGCCCTGGGCATACGAGGTCCCTCCTCCAGGGCCCACCGGACCCACAGGTACTGTCTTTCCTGCAGGGCTCTGGCTCCCAGCTCAGCTGAGCCCTGCAGCCCTTGGCCTCAGTGAGACTGTCTGAGAGATGGGCGAAGGGCAGCAGCTCTCCGAGGGGACGAAGGCCGCAGGGGTCACGAGAGGGGACATGAGCGGCTCAGCGCCATGCATACAAAGCACCCAGGAACAGGACCTGAGGGCGCTGTGGCTGGCGAGCTGACGATGGACACCGGGCCAGGGAAAACCTCCCGGGAGACCTGCCAGATGCCCAGAGAGCTGGAGGAGGGCCAGGTGAAAGGGAGAGCGGGTCATCCTAAATCTGTGCGGAGGAGGGAACCAGGCCTGCGGCTTTCTGACCTTTTAGCCTTCTGTCTGAATGCAGGAGCCAAATCACAAGAGGGATCAGGGATCAGACAGGGCTGCTTAGTCTCTCTGAATCCCAGGATCCCGGGACAGTTTGAATACAAAGTCGAGCACCCATTTTACAGAGGTGGAGACCAAGGCCCAGAGGAGATGGTCAAGTAGAAAGTGTCCAAGCCCTGGTTCATCTCTCAGATTGTGTGCCCAGGGAGGGAGAAAGAAAACGCCAAATGTGCGTGGCCCTCCCGGTGGGCGACGAGGTGCCACCCTCGGGCCTGCCCCCACCCCAGGTGGGTGTCCTGCACCCTGAGCCTGAGGACATGAACAGACCCCCAGTGAGGACTCAAGGTCAGCCCTGGATGGGGGTGGCCACGCTCCTGGTCCCCAGGCAGTGCAGCCCAGAGGTGGCCTTAGTAGGGGACCACACGAGGTGCCTGGGTGGCAGGGCAACCGGGGAGCTCAGTGACCCCAGAAACTGCAGTTTGGGGACCAGCCTGTGCTGATCCTCCAAAGAGGCTGACCCCTCTTCCCAAGAACCTTCTCGGCCAGCCCGAGCCTGGCTACTCGTCAGCATCTAGAAGAGAAACGTGCCACCAGTGGAGAGCGGAGACCAGACCTCAGGCTGGCCTTGCCCACCTCGTCCTCCTTCCCCCCCGGGACTGGCTCCCGACCGTCAGGCCTCTAGGGGCCAGGGCTGCAAGGGGGCATGGCTGGTGACAGATGAGGAGGAGGGTGGTCTCTCACGAGGGCGTGGAGGGAGGGCCAGCTGACATCAACACCACTGGCCACAGCATACAGCACTTGAGGGCATTTCCCAGGTGTCAGGCCCTTTGCACACTCATCACATTTAATCCTCCCGACACCTCACTTGATGGGTGGCGAAAGCCAGGAGGGGAGCTCATCCCCGTCAGGAGCCAGGAAGAGGCAGCCGGGGCAGGGATTTGAACCCTGGCCCGTGACAGTCATGTGCCATGGAGATACACCTAGGCCTCGCTCCACCGGTGGCTGCCACGGTCACAGCCTCAAAGTGCAGTTCAGCCCCTGGTCACACACATGCTAGAGGGAGACCAGAGACAGAACAGGCTTCCTCAGGTCACACAGCCAGAGGGGGGCGGGGGGGCCGGGAGTGGCAGTTCCCTCGCACCCGCACCTCTCCACTGAGAGGGGATTGGTAGGGGCTCCTGCCACAGGATGGCCAGGGCGCCCATAGGCCTGGGGTCAGCTACGAGAACCAGGCCTGGGAAGCACCATGCTGACCAGGCTGGCCAGCGTCCTCCTGGAACCCTGGGCATGGGCACTCCCCTGGCACCTTGTCAGAAAACACAATCGTGGCAGCCATGGCCTGTCCGGCTCTGACGCAGTACCAGGCGCCATGGGGACCGCTTGTCAGGCCGCCTGTCTCTTTCGGTCCTCGCCAGAAGCCTAAGCGGGGCAACTAGCATCAAGTCCAGATAAGGAAACCAAGGCTCAGGGAACGAGAGCATGTCTAGGGCTGCGAGAGGCTGAGCTGGCCTCCCAGCCCAGCTCTCTTCCCTCCAGAGCCCAAGCTCTGGACCAGCATGCGCGACGCTGCCCCTTGGGTCAAAAGGACAACATCACTCCTCCCTCGAGCCCGCAGAGCTGGCTGTGCCAGCATCCGGGGGCTCCCTGGGGAGTTGAGGAAAACGCTGGGCAACACGCACTCCCTGAGCTCCAGAATGCAGGCCCGTGCTGGGCGCCCTCACCCTGCTCACCGAGCACCCCTCTGGCAATCATCGGCTCACCCCCTCCCCCACCCCCTGCCACAGGCTGGTCAGGGGATGGAAACTGGGGGCTGCTCAAAGTTCCGCTTCTCCTGCACTGGGCTGCAGGTTTCAACTCCCACCTCCTCAGAACTGGGTTGGGGACAGTGGCTTCACTGGAGCCACGTGTCCAGCAACGCGGCACTCCTGAGCCTGAGAGGCCGGACGCCGAGCCTGAGGCAGGGCAGACACAGCATGGTGCCACGCTGTGAGGGCCTTACAGGCAGCCAGTCCTCCACTGGGTGGCTGGGTGCCACCTCCCCAAACCACCCCCACTGGCCTGCTCGGAGGCTGCAGGTGGCCAGGGCTAAGTCTCCTCTAAACCCTCCTCACCAGCAGTGAAGATGGGCCTGGAAACGGCTAACTTCCAGGCTGAGGATGGGGCCCCAGTCCTGCCTGCCAGCGGTCTAACACCTCCCAACACTGAGCCCCCACCCGATCCTGCCCCAGGGCCATCCCGGAGCCGCTGGGGAAATAGCTCAGCGTGCCCAGTCCGGAGAAGTCCTCCCAGCCAGAGAAGGAACAAGGACCCAGTACCAGCCAGCCTGGCCCCTGAGGAGTAAAGCAAGAGGGGAACCCGAGAGTCCATGGGGGCCCAGCAGGTGGCAGCCGGTCAGGCCCCTCGTGAACTTGACAGGCTGTGCAGCTGCTGGAGGCTGCCCGCCTTGGAGCCCGCCAGGAAGCCTGGCTGGAAGATGACAGTACACAGACTTACACACACACAGACACACAGACACACAGAGACACACACACATACATACCCCTACCTCTCAGGTCATGCCTCTTGGCCTAAGGCTAATGAGCCCTGGGGGTTAGACTGGAGCCCTGCACACCGTGAGATCAAGAGACCAGACAACGGGGAAGGAGGCGGGGAGGCTGGAGGGAGACGCATCTCCCCTGCACATATCCGAGAAGGCTTCCTCATTTCATTCCACCCACATGCACTGCGCTCAGGGCTTGCAGGCTCCCTGCCTGGGTGGGAATCCCGCCCCTGCCACTCACTGGCTCGGTGAGTTTGTGCAATCTAGCACCTCGGTTGTTCTATCTGTTAAATGGACGACAGATGATCCTGACCCCCAGAAGACATAATGCAACGCAAACTACTCAGCACACGGCCTCCCACCAAGTGCTGGCTCATATTAGCTATTATTTAAAACCTTTAGGGTCCAGCTGTGGGCTTGTTTCTTCCTTGAAGCTCTCCCCAGTGTCTTGTGGCCCAAAGCACTTTCACCTTCCTCTGGCCTATAAGCACCCCTACCCTTCACCAAGCATGGGGACTTCTGGGCCGCCTGGGCCTGGTTCCGTTTCCCTAACAGCTCCACCATCCTCCTGGGGCATGTGTAATTGTCTCATTGCGAGGTATCCTTCTCTGATCCCTGTGGGCTCTGGCACACAATAGGCGCCCAGCACAGAACACTGCCCAGCTTCAAATCCTGGCTGCGTCCTCGCTGGCTGCGTGTACGTTTAGTTCAGGGACTTCACTTCTCTGAGCTCCAGTCTCCTATAAAGTGGGGTTGGCACCTACTTGGGAGGGCTGGTCAAAGCCAGCTGGAACGAGGGGGTGGTGTCTGCAGACAGTAGGTGCTATGGACTCTGGGACTCCTCCTGCCTGGCTGAGGCAGTGGCCTGCACGGAGGCAGGGGCGTGGGCCCGGTGACCTCCAGAAAGCACATAACTGCGCAGGCCAAGCTGGGTCAGCAGTGGCCTGGCTTAGAAGTACGATGATGAGCAGATGCCCAGATGTGTAAGGACATCTGTTAGCCCAGAGAGGGAAGGACGGGGTGGAGACTTGTTAAGGAAAGGGGGACCGGGGAAGGAAACAGAAACTGCCTAGTGGTTTCCAGACAGGACAGGGACCACGAACAGCCGCTTCAGCTCTGGCAGGCCCCAGCGACCAGGAAATCGGCCCCAGGGGGGGGGGGGGGGTGTTGGCAGGAGGGACAGGGACTTCCCCACCCCCTCCCCCAGCTCATGGTAAATGGTCATTGTGTTTGGTTTCCGGCAGTGGCCTCCTCTCCTGCCAGGACCCTGGTTTTCCTGCCCCAGCCAGAAGCTTCCCCTTTGATTTCTAAATAGCAGCCACGGCCTGGATCTCAGTGCTGGGGCCAGTGAGGAAGAGGAGGCGGGAGAGGGGGAAAAAGAGAGAGAAGGAGAGAAGGCAGACTCTTGGGCAGGGGTAGGGCTCACCTCTGCCTTTCCCTCGGTTCCTCAGGGATACAGACAGACAGACAGAGGGAGGGAAGGAGGGAGGGAGAGAAGCAGCTGAGCGGCCCACCCCTGCGAGCACGCAGGCCGGACCCTCCAGCACACAAAGCCCGAGGAGCTGCCAGACATAATGAAAGTCAGATGAGTGCTGGGCTGGTGTCAGGCCGCCCACCCCCACCGTCCCAGGGGTCTCGCTCCAGCCACTAATGAAGACCAGAGCTGTGGGTGGATGAGGGTCGGGGAGTGTGCCTGGCCGGGCCACCGGCCAAGCTCAGCAATAAAGGGTCTCCCCGGCCCGAGGTTCTCCCACCAAGAGCTCCCTCCACCCACTGCCTTCCCCCCTCTCTGGACAGGGAGATGCGCTTTATCCTAGGGTAAGTATGCATCCCGGCCCCGTCTAGGCACTGGGGACACACAGAGGCACAAGACCCAGGCTGGCAATTACAACTTACCCGGGCCTAAAGTGACGAAGCAGGGATACCAAGGGGCCCTCGCCAGCACGGGGGCTCAGGAACCCCGCTGAGCCCTCTGACCCAGGAATGGCCTCCGTCCAGGCTCCAACCCTGGATTCTGCCACCCTGGCCGCAGGGAGTCGGAGGCTGGTGCACAGTCAGGTAGGAGCGGG